>NC_133333.1:124457069-124785741 GCF_042186555.1 Aquarana catesbeiana | reverse complement strand
AGACATATCGGATAGATAGATATCAATATCTCAAAATATAGTTAATAATCTTTTGATCTCTCTCTATATCTGGACCAAAATCTCAAACTATCTAACTAAATGTAAAGCCAAAAAATTAAGATAACTTCAAATCTTCCAAAAGAATGTTTTAAATTTCTATATCTATCTATCTACCTATCTCTATATTTCTCTCTCTCTATATATATATATATTTCTCTCTCTCTCTCTCTCTCTCTCTCGTTTTTATATATATATATATATATATATATATATATATATATATATATATATATATATATATATATATATATATATATATATATATATATAGTTAGATATATATATATATATATATATATATATATATATATATATATATATATATATATATATATAGTTAGATATATATATATATTTATATATATATATAGTTAGATATATATATATATATATATATAGTTATATATATATGTATGTGTGTATATATATATATATATGTATATATGTATGTGTATATATATATATATATATGTATATATGTATGTGTATATATATATATATATATATGTATGTGTATATATATATATATATATATGTATATATATATATATATATATGTGTGTGTATATATATATATATATATATATATATATGTATATGTGTATATGTATATATCTATAGATATGTAACTAACGAGGTTTCTTAAAAGATCGTTTAAAACGATGAAAACAAAAATCGGATAGGAAGGAAAAGCACATGGAGCAATATACAAGGTAATAAACACAAGATAAAAACACGACAAGTACTTACTTTTTTTAAGAACTTTCCGGATACGTCGGTATTGATCCGGCTCCCTGAGTTTCAGGTCAGACCATCTTTTTCGCAGTTGGTCTTTGGAGCGCTGGACCCCAAAAGATGCCTGCAAAGTTTCCACCACCTTCGCCATTATTTTGGCCTTGCGCAAATTTGGCCGTGCGTACGGCCCATACTTCCCATCATAGTCGTCTTTGTGAAGAATGGCCACCATCTCCACCATCTCTTTAAAACTCATATTAGAGGCCTTAAATCTAGGCCTCACAGATTTTGTTGACGTTCCAGCCTCCGGGCTGTCTCCACTACCTGAGGTCGTCAACATTTCAGGTGTCTCCGCCATTCTTTAACTCCACTACGCGCCGTAACAAAAAATGGGCGGAGAACATGAGTTAATTTCGAACGTCAGGGGCGGGCGACGCAGGCGGAGTTTCACACATGCGTAGTGTATAAAGAGCCTTGCGCACGTGTCGTACGTACGTTCTGTGCGTCGAATTAGGGGGCGGAGAACATGAGTTAATTTCGAACGTCAGGGGCGGGCGACGCAGGCGGAGTTTCACACATGCGTAGTGTATAAAGAGCCTTGCGCACGTGTCGTACGTACGTTCTGTGCGTCGAATTAGGGGGCGGAGAACATGAGTTAATTTCGAACGTCAGGGGCGGGCGACGCAGGCGGAGTTTCACACATGCGTAGTGTATAAAGAGCCTTGCGCACGTGTCGTACGTACGTTCTGTGGTAGGTGATAGTGGACCTGGACGTTACAAAACGAAGGTAATTTTAGATATATTCTTTTTTTATTTTTTTTTTTTTTTTTGGTTTTTATGGTCATGACTTTGTAGCAAGCGGCCTATATGGCTTGATAGATTGATGAGGCCTACATAGGGAGAAGATGATGAGGGGTTAGCCGAAACCTATAATAAAAGTGTTTTTTGTCTTGTGACTTCATCTTTTCCAGATATAATGAATCCCCCTATTTAAGGATCCAGAGTTCCTTACATCTTTTATTTCCAAATATCGAGAGATGAGGAATTTGTGGGAGGTGAAACACCCTCAGTATTATGCTAAGCATGTGAGGAAGTCAACGCTGGAGAGACTTCTGGCCTTTGTCCAGGCGACCATCCCGGAAGCAACAATGGAGACATTGCTCAAGAAAATTGGGGGCTTGAGGAACATGTATAAGAGGGAGCATAAGAAGATCCAGGAATCAAGGAGATCAGGAGCATCAGCAGATGATGTTTATGTACCCAGGCTGTGGTACTACAATCAACTCCGTTTTCTGGATGACCAGAATGAAGCCAGGCCATCACTTTCAACCCTTCCCTCCACCCTTCCCTCCACCCTTCCCTCCACCCCAGCAGAGGCTGATGAGGAGCAAGCTGGGTCTTCCATCCTGGATGAACCAGATATGACCATCTGGAGTCAGGTAAATGATTTAAACAAATATTTACTGTACTAATATTAATGATGTTAACTGGATGTTATAATTGTCTAAAATAATTTGGCACTCAAAATTGGGTATACATATCAATTGACAGTAGTGGCTAAATATGTTTGGCACCTGCTTGAAATAATTATGGTGTCTGATTAGACTCTTTTATTAAAGAGAAGTATTCACATTGAATTTGCTATTCATGAGAAGCAAACTGTGTGTCATTGATGAAGCCAAAAAAATATACTCAAACTATTGTCCTTTTTTTATACACAGGATGAGTCCATCCAGGAGGAATGTGGGGAAAGTGGAAGGCAGGAGGAGACCAGGCCCATGGACAGCCTGGAGGAGGCCGGATTCACCATCATCCTGGAGGAGGCTGGGCCCAGTGTCAGGCAGGAGGTGGCTGCTCCCAGTGAGGTGGCTGCTCCCAGTGAGGTGGCTGCTCCCAGTGAGGTGGCTGCTCCCAGTGAGGTGGCTGGGCCAAGCGAGGTGGCTGGGCCCAGTAGAAGCCTGACCGAATCCCAAGTGCCTCCCCTCCACCTTCCCAAAAAAAGGGCCAGGAAGGGGATGGTCACACAGGACGCATCCCTGCGCCTCATGCAAGAGGCCACCCGTTTTTTAAAAAGCCCCCCCGAAGCGGAAGAATCCTATGGCTGCTACTTAGCCAGCAGGCTTCTTCAGATGGATTGGGAGCAGCGCCTCATTTGTGAGCGCCTATTTGGGGAAACAATCCATAAGGGGCTGCAGGGCACGCTAACACAAAACACCCAACTACATGAGGCAGCCCCCCCTCCTCCTCCTCCTCCTCCTCCTCCTCCTCCTCCTCCTCCTCCTCCTGCCACAACTGAAACACCAGAGCCACAGCCTCAAAAGAAGGCTACAGGGAAGGCTGCAGGGCAGCGTGGAGGAAAGGCTGCAGGGAAGAGAAGAAAATGATGACCTGGGTTCAGTCTGGTCTGACAGAAGACGCAGGCTGTTGTAGGACCACAGTCTGGGGACATCTAGATCATCTGCTGGTGCTGTTGATCTCTGGGATTCTTGGACCAGATTGTGCTCCCTCTTATATGGACTCCTCAAGATCCCAATTTTCTGGTACACCGACTTTTTCCAGCGTTGACTTCCTCTTTATTTTATTTTGACCATGAATAAATGGATATTTTTTGAGTTTAGCAAAAGACTTTATGTGTTTTCTTTGAAATCATTGATTTTACACACAATGTTAAATTAACAAGGGACAACAATCTCATTGAGTTTGAAAAAAAACACACCAAAAATACATTACTAATGTTAATAATGTTCAAGTGGTAAGTCTTGAAAATCCAAAAAATTACGTAACCAAAAACGGTGCTTTGGGTTAACTTTATCTAAAAACTAAAAAATAAACACTATAAAAAAAAAAAAAAATAATAATGGGTTCTTTGTGTTAACTTTACAAACCTAAAAAAAATAAAAAAAATAAAAAATAAAAATAAAAAGGGGAAAAAGTATTATTAGTATGGAAACATTGTTTTAAAAAGGCATACTATATCATTCATGAGATCAAAGAGAAAAAGAATCCAGAAATCAGTTTGGGAGAACTCTGATTATGAACAGCAAAACACCTTCGTTCTTTAGAGCCTTCGTAAAGAAGAAATAAAATGCGCTGCATTGAACGATCACAGATTTTGCAGCGTGATGAATGTGCTACCTACAATACGAACACTAGTTTTACTAGACCGAGTGCTTCCGTTTAGTTTTTGCTTATGAGCATGCGTCGTTTTTTTGTCCGTCGGACTAGCATACAGACGAGCGGACTTCGGGGTCCGTCGTACTTACGACGTAAAGATTTGAAGCATGCTTCAAATCTAAAGTCCGTCGGATTTGAGGCTAAAAAAGTCCGTTGAAAGTCCGGAGAAGCCCACACACGATCGGATTACCAGCCACCTTTAGTCCGTCAGCGTCCGTTGGACTTTTGTAGACGAAAAGTCCGACCGTGTGTACGCGGCATTAGTGTATGTATTCCTTCTATTTGTTCTGTCTCTCCAAGACAAGTTCTGATCTCCCAAATAGACCTGTGATACACTCCTTGTGGGACTATCGGGTCTTCTATTCTGTTGAATAGTCCAAGTATCTTTATGCAAAGCAGTTGTTGTTATATCACTGATTTTATCTATTAGATTTGACCTTCCCATGCCTTCTCCAACTATCCAGTATTTGTAGACTTATTATATTTCTACTGGATGATGTATACTTTATGTGATGTTTTGACGTGCTGTATATGCTACGCTTTGCCACACTAAAAGAACAATATAAAAAAAGGATCAGTGAACAGTTTGCCCCTCTACCAAGAAAAACCCATGTGGTTCACAGGTGGCATAGTAGAGCCTGAGAAACATGGCGGTGCAGAATGTACTGGGGATCTATGGAGGCTTGGTTCACCTGAAAGCCAACATTCAGCTTTTCAGCTAAAACCATCCTGGATTCCAGGGGACAGCCCTGAAATTTCAACAAAATCCCAGCATCCTGCAGATCTGGGCTGGAGTCCCAGAGCCCAGTGCAGACACACTTTCTGGCACTTGGCTTCACTGTGTTTACCTTGCAGTGGTGCGCTAGCACTGGGAACCCAGGGTGCATTCCCTGCATCTCCTGCAGGGTGCCCCGGGTCCCATGCCCCACTCTGCAGCAGTAAGCATCTCTCCCAGTTGGCTACATCTCACAACAATACACATCAGTGCCAAGGAAAGATTCCCTTTGGCTCCTTCTAGGCTCTGACATGTGTCATTCACAACAGGGAGGAAGAACTGCACTGGGAAGGGGGGCAGGTAATAAAGATTTGTGCTGGGCGAAGGATTCATGGTGGAAAGAGTGAGGGGGAGGGGGGTAAGAAGATTTTTTCTGGGGGGGATTTGAGAGGGCAGAAGATTTGAGCCAGAAGGGGGGGGGGTTTGTGGAGTGGGAGGATTTGCGTTAAAAAGGAAGAGGGGGGATTTGTGCTAGAAGGATTGATTTGTGGGTGAATTTGTGCTAGAAGGGGGAGAGGATTTGTCCTGGGAGGGAGGATTTGTGCTAGAAGAGTGGGGAGGATTTGTGCTGGGAGGGGTGTTTGGGTGGGTGCAGAGAGGATTTGTGCTGGGAAGGGGAGTTTAGGGGTGGGGGTATATAGGATGAGGATTTGTGCTGGGAGGGGTGATTGGGGGGGTCAGAGATTTGTACTGGAAGGGAAAGAGGATTTTTGCTGGAAGATCATTTGTTCTGGGGGAATGAGAGGGAAGGGGATTTGTGCCAGAAAGAAATGAGGGTTTTTTTTGGGGAGGGTGGATTTGTGCTAAAAAGGAGGAGGGGGGATTTGTGCTAAAAGGGGTGATTTACAGATGAATTTGTGCAAGGAGGGGGAGAGGATGTGTTCTAGAAGAGTGGAGAGGGTTTGTGCTGGGAGGGTTGATTGGGTAGATGTGGAGAGGATCTGTGCTGGAAAGGGAGTGAAGATTTGTGCTGGGAGGGGTGATTTGGTGGGTCAGAGACTTGTGCTGGAAGGGGAAGAGGATTTTTGCTGGGAGGGGGTATTTGTGGGGAGAGGATTTGTGCTTGAAAGGGGGGTGGAGGGGAAGGGGTGTTGTACTAGAATTAGGGAGAGAATTTGTGCTGTGGGGGAGAAGATTTTAGCTGGGAGGGGGGTTTAGGGCAGAGGATTTGTTCTAGAAGGTGGGATTTTGGAGGGAAGAAGGATTTGTGCTGGGGGGATTTGGAGGGGAAGGAGATTTATACTAGATGGGGGGTTTGGGGGGTAGGATTTCTGCTGGGAGGGGAAGGATAGTAGTGTTGGAGGAAATTGGAGGGGGGGAGAGAGGTTTTGTGCTGGAAGGGAGTATTGGGGGAGGATTTGTGCTGGGATGGAGGAATTCAGGGGGTGTTAGAAGGAGGATTTGTGCTAGAAGGGAAGAGAGAAGGGAAGAGAAAATTATGTGCTGGGAGGAGATTTTTTTTGGGCGGAGGGGATGTATTCTGAGAGGGGGGATTGGGAATGAAGAAGGACGTGTGCTGGGGGAGATTTTGAGGGAGAAGAGGATTTGTACTAGAAGGGGGAGAATTGTGCTGGGAAAGGAAGAGCATTTGTGTTGGGTAGAGGGCATGGAGGTTGTACTAGAAGAGGAATTTGTGCTGGGAAGAGAAGTGGCTTGGTGTTGGGGGAGGGGGAATTGTGCTGGGATGGGGTGATATGTGCTAAGAGAGGGGATGGTGGAGGAGGATTTGTGCTTGGAGGGGTAAACATGCAGATTAGTGCTGGTCAGGAACTCCTAACTCTTTGTATTTCACACCCTGGACCCTTCTCTGTGCATTGCACACTACTGCACTCTGTGTTATGTATTCCTAAACCTGACACTGACTGCAAGTACTCTGGATATCATGTACTGCTGACTCTTGCACTCTGTGTATTGCACACCTCTGACCCCTGAAATCTACCATACAGACTCCTACACTATAAGCTATATTGTACATACTTTTCATTAAAGTGTTCATTGTCTCAATAGTTGCTGGTTGCTAAGCAGCTACTAAGTTCTTTTTAAGATAGGCCCAGACAAAGTGTTAGCTCTCTGTCTATTTTCAGTGTGCACAAAAGCATATATATTGATATTTAATTATTTTTTTTGTTAAATGATTGTGCTGAGGTTTACGTGTGTCTGTGAGACTCTTCATTGTGGCACAACAATAAAATCATATTTTATAAGTACAAGGAGGCCCGGGTTTTGTTTAATCATGCCACTTAAGCCACTCCCACTGTTAACAGTTTGTTCACACCATCTGTTTGCTGCTGCACACACCACATTACTACTTTTTTCGGGTGCCCAAAGGTGCCTCAGTTTTTTTATAATTTAAACAATGCCCCTGGCTCTGAGGAAGATTGTCCTCCCGCACTCACTTTTTGCAACACGTGACTCACTGTCTCCCTGAAGTGCCCCTTATTCTTAAGTTGTAAAGTTGTGAGGTATAGATTTATATTTCTGTCCATTTCAGTCCTTTAACTGACTGGATAATGGGTGACATGATTTTTCATTAGTGCAGTAAAGCCACAGCTTGATCATCTTCCCACCCCAATGCCCCGTACACACAGTCGGACATTGAACGGACATTCCGACAACAAAATCCTAGGATTTTTTTCCAACGGATGTTGGCTCAAACTTGTTTTGCGTACACACGGTCGCACAAAGTTGTCGGAATTTCCGATCGCCAACCACGCGGTCACGTACACCACGTACGACAAGACTAGAAAAGGCCAGTTCAGAACCAAGCGCGGCACCCTTTGGGCTCCTTTTGCTAATCTCATGTTAGTAAAAGTTTGGTGAGAGACGATTCGCGCTTTTTCAGACTCGTGGCTTTCAGATCATTTTCTGCGGTTCAGTTTGTGCTTGTGGGTTTGTATCTGCGCTTCAGTGTGTGCAGTCAGTTCGTATTGGAGTTTTCTGTGCGATCTTGCCCGCTCGTTGCTGTTTTTCAGGTCGCTCTTCACAGGCCTTGCTGTTCTTCAGTGCGTTCTGTTACTTCGTTCTGAGCAGCCGACCGTTTTCTAGCCATGTTGCGTATACGTACTCCTCGTAGAGTTTGTGCTGTGCGGGGGCTTGGTGTTGGGGTCCTGACCTTGACACAAGTCCAGTCCATGAACAGGGTGGGGAGGAGTTCATGGACCAAGAATTGGTTGCTTCAGCGTGACCAGTTCTCTCATATGCCTTTGCTCCATGAGATCCGTGAGAATAATCCTGATGATTTCAGGAACTTTCTCAGGATGACGGACCCCGTATTTCACCGTCTGCTGGCTTTGCTGACCCCCTATATCAGCAGGCAGGATACCTGCATGAGGCAAGCCATCACTCCGGAGCAGAGGCTCGTCGCTACCCTGTGGTACTTGGCGACAGGGGGAAGCCTGTAGGACCTCAAGTTCTCGACAGGCATCTCCCCCCAGGCTCTGGGGATCATTATTCCAGAGACCTGTTCTGCCATCATCCAGGTCCTGCAGAAGGAGTATATGAAGGTAAGATTTATCCTTTAATATCACATTTTATTGTATTGAATGTTTGCTAATATATTGTATTTCTTTCCTCATTCCCTAACTACCATGATTGTAATATGCTGTGAATGTCCCCTTTGTCTCATGCATGCTGGATTTTTATGTAATTTTTTTGTCCTTCATACATATTTGCCTTCACTTACCTCCCCAGCATGCTCTCCTGCTCTATATTCACCTCATGTAGTCAATTAACAATGTATTTTATCAGCTCCATAGAAGTGTTTTACCCCAAACAACCCCTAAAATGTTTAGAAATGTGATTTGTGCTTTAAATTCAGGCAGAGTGCCAGAGGCTTTTTTTTGTAGTGTCCCCAAATCATTTTTATTAACCCTCCCTCCCCCCAACTGCTAAGTCAGCTGATACCAATTCTCTATCTATCCTCAATCATCTATCTGCTGACTTTGCCAAACCCATACACACTATACCCACCTCTTTTGTGGTCAGATTTATGGATGAATTACCCAAAGCATGTAGTGCAAGGGCCTGCCGGTATACTTTCAAATGGTACAGTTTAAGGTTTTTGTATTATATTATTATCTTGATAGGTAATAGCAGAATGTCCAAATGTGCTCAAATGTGTACAGTGTGTATTTATATCTTTGTATTATGACACTTCTTACCTGTCCAGTGGGCTGCCAATAGTTTAACTAAGGAGGGGCTGTTCCAAGTAATACCCTGTATTTAGGCATTCATCTCTCAATGAAGTGAATAGGGTTACCTGTCCAAGATTCCCTGCCCTATAATGTTAGAAATGGCCCATGAGAGGGTAGGGGGGATATGATAGGTGTACCTTATACTTTGGTGTTGTAAAATTCCCCTTAAGAAATGTTATCTGGATGTTGGCCAAGAATGTTTGTGTCTAATCTGCTTTCCATGTTTATGTGCAAAAATACTAAGTTTTTTTTTTGTTTTCCTCAACAGTTTCCTTCCACGCCACAGGAATGGCAGACTGTGGCCTCCCACTTTGCCCAGCGGTGGGACTTTCCTAACTGCGGAGGGGCAATTGATGGGAAACAAATCCACATCGTCCCACCACCCAACTCGGGGTCGTACTATTATAATTACAAGGGGTTCAATAGTATTGTGATGTTGGCGGTGGTGTTGGCTAATTACGACTTCCTCTATGTGGACGTGGGGAAGAATGGCCAGATGTCCAATGATGGAGTCATCGCCCAGACGGCGTTTTAAAGGCGTCTCCAGAATGGAAGCTTGGACTTGCCACCTCCAGAAGACAATGTGGAAGGACTCCCATTCATCTTTGTTGCAGATGAAGCATTTGCGCTGGGGGACCATCTTATGCGGCCATTCCCGATGAGGACCCTCACCCTGGAACAGAGGGTATTTAATTACCGGCTGGCCAGAGCCAGAAGAGTGGTGGAGAACACATTTGGAATCCTGGCCAGCCGGTTCCGCCTATTTCTGACACCCATCCATATGGCGGAGTATAAACTTAATCATATAATCCTGGCGTGCTGTGTTCTACATAACTTTTTACGCCAACATTCTGCCAACTATGCTGGCTCAGTTGGGCCTGAGGCCGGAATTCTAAATGAAACAACCCTGACGGCGCTTGAAAGTGGCCGTCCTGGCTTGCCCTCCCTGAGTGCCCATGATGTCCGGTTAAGATACCTTGAGTTCTTTGCGGGTAGGGGGCCCATCAATATGCCAGACAATTTGTGAAGCCTTTATCAAATAAAAACAAAAAAAAGTAAATCTTTGTTGACATTTACTGCTTGTGTTTGTTTTAGCTGACCCTGACAGAAATGTGGGGAGTCCTGAAAATGGCGTGATTGTGTAACCTTATACAAAGCACTGTTGTGTGTTATTTACTAAAGGCAAAGACACTTTGCACTACAAGTGCACTTGAAACTGCACTGAAACTGCACTTGTAGTGCAAAGAGGATTTGCCCTTAGGAAATAACCCCCATTTTCACATAAAGCAGCAATTACATCACCACAAAAGTGTTGTAGCGTTGAGATAATTATCCACACATTCTTGATTAACAATCTTTTTAATACCTGCACAATCACATGTGCATTTAGAAAAGGTTTTTAAAACAAACCAACATGTTTGTTGTATAACAATTTTTTGGGGGGGGGGGCATTCTAAAAAATAGAAATGTCCATTTAAGATAAAACAGGCATGTGTAAAACCAACAAGAAAGATACAAATCTTGAACTTACAAAGTTCACATTTGGTAGAACTTGAAGGCAATATCAGACATGAATATTTTGATATTGCGTTCAGATGGGGTGAAGTCACCCCAGGAAAAGCCAAATTTGGAACACGCACACAAATTTCCCAATGTCAACATGTGCTAGCTGCCATCACAGGGGATCAAGGGACGTGTTTTGGGGGAGAAACCCCTTCCTCTCAGCTACTTTATTATTGAGGAAGGGGTTGCATCCCCCAAAACGCGTCCATTGATCTCCCGTGATGGCAGATAGCACATGTTGGCACACTGTGTGCATCCTCCAAATTTGGCTTTTCTAAAAATCGCTAATACATTTTTAACATTGTAGCACACAAAAAAACAAAGGGATTTGGAGGGGTTTTAAACTTTCCCCAAAACATCAATGATGTTTTTATTTTTTTTGAATAACATCATTGATGTTTTTCTTGAGGTTTTCCAATTGTAAATTACACCCCATGATCTCCCCGATCAGGATCTGGGCACTTTCTGATGTGAAACGATCTGGATCCACAACATCACGATCACCTAAAAAGAGATAAACCAAACAAAAACAGGTATCAAAAATATGCCGGCATCCATCTCTTACCTGAGCCTGTGGTCGCAGACACTCACCTGTTGTGGTGACAATTTCCACCACATCTTCTTCCTCCTGCACTTCTTGGGTTGGGGGATTTCCCCTTCTGTGGGGGTGGGGGGTGGGGGGTCTGTGGTCTCCTCGGGTGAGGGGTGTCCTCCGAGTCTTTTCTCCCCTATGTAAAACAAAAATGGTATACTTAGCACACAGATATTTGATGGCAGAACTATAAATAGGAAACATTGCTTGGAAGTGGGGAACAATTGTCTATTTTGGCAGAGTTCCAAGATGTAGCATTTTCAGTGTCCTTTGTCAAGCTGCAATACTTTTTACCTGTTTGGTACAAGCTTCACAGATTGAGACCCCCCTATAGTATACACTGGAGCACCTGTGTGGCCCCCCTAATAAAAATGGTGTTCTTGTGTCCCACACTAGTGCTCCAGTATTCAGATGTGAAAACAGCTGATGAGTGTCCTCTCCTTTCACAGAATCTAGTTTGCATTTAATTCTAGTAACAAAGCCATCTACACAACCAAATTAGTTTCATACAAGTAGGGCGTAAAAAATGTGGCCAAATGCATATGGCCAAAACAATGGTGTTTTATAGGCCAAAAGAAAAATGTTTGATACGAACGAATAATGTGCCCATGAACATGAAAGTTGCCACGTTCCTGTAATTAGCACGCACCTGCTGTGTCTCCGCCATGTGCTCTTCCCCCACTGCGCAGAACGAAAAGGGGCGGGGAATAGACTAGAAAGAATGTCAGGGGCGGGCGGAGTTACTGCTTTTAGATTGAGGCCTATATTGTAACAAGATTAGGAGAGTTTGGGCTGACATTAGGGTTTGTCTTGTGCTGTGTCTTGCAGTGAAAATGGATATCTTGAACGATACCAACTTCATGGCAATATTCATTGACATGTTCAGGGAGCTGCCTTGTCCGTGGGAGATAAACCACCCACATTATAAGAACCAAACAAAGAGGAAGGCAGCGCTGGATCAATTGTTGGAAATTGTGAAGCAGGTGATCCCCACGGCAGACATCACATATTTGAAGATCCTAATTGGTGGCCTGAGGAGCACTTATCTAAGGGAGCGCAAGAAAGTCCAGGATTCACAGAGATCCGGAGCAGCAGATGACATCTATGTCCCCAGGATGTGGTACTATGACAGGCTGCATTTTCTGGCAGGCCAGACTGAACCCAGGCCAGCACTCACCAGTCTTCCTTCCACGCTTCCTTCCCCCCCAGCTGAGGCTTCTGACGCCCAACCTGGGCCTTCCAGGCAGCAACATGTGGAGGAGCCCAGCTTGAGCCAGGTATAGCATTCCTCTAAATATTTCAGGTTGTCCAATCAATGATGTTAACTAGATGTTAGTTTGGAGTACTAATTTATGATTGTGATTGATGATGCAAAACATTACAACCATGTCCCTTTTTCATACACAGGGAAGTCTCAGCCAGGAGGTGGCCGGGCCGAGCACGCTGCCTGATATGTATGTCCCTCCCTTACACCTGCAAAGAGAAAGTGGCAGGAAGAGGAGTACCCTAGAGGAGGCTACCATAGGCCTCTTTTGGAAGGCTACAGAGGCCCTAGGAGCACCACACACCGTCGAGGAGGACTTTGCTGCCATAATTGCCTGTAAAATGCAGCGGATGGAGGAGGGCCAACAACTCATGCGTGAGTCATTAATGTTGGAAGCTCTCAATAAGGGGTTGAGGGCCCACATAACATCTGAGACCCACATTTGTGACCTCACACATGGTCCTCCTCCTCCTTCTCCTCCAGGTCCTACTAGTCCTCCTTCTCCAGGTTTTACTCCTCCTCCTGCCACATCTCCAAAAGCAGAGCAACAGCCAGGAAGGAAGCATGGAAGGAAGACCAGAAAGTGAGGACCCTGGATCCAGTCTGGTCTGGCAAAAGATGCAGCCTCTTGTAATACCACAGCCTGGGGACACAGATGTCATCTGCTGCTTTCCAGATCTCTGGGACTTCTGGACCAGACTGCACTCCCTTAGATAAGGACTCCTCAGGCCACCAATTTTGATGTTCAAGAATTGATGTCTGCCCTGGGGGTCCAAGGCTTCGCTAATTTCTGCTGTTTATCCAGCGTTGCCTCCCTCTTTGTTTGGTTCTGAGCCCTTAATAAAGGATTTTTTGGTTCAATTATACTCGCCTATGTGTGTTTTTCTTCAAAAAGGACAGTTTGTGAGGATTCAGGTACATTTCAAAAATACAATGTGAAATTAACAAGGGACACCAAAACCAAACAATCTCCTTGAGATTAAATAATACAAGATAATAATGGTGTTGTGGTAACTTGACACACAAAACACACACAAAAATATTCTGGAGTAAAACTAAAAATAAAATAAAACAAAGATCAGCCTTGGAAAAAATACAAACCAAAAATAAAAAAAAAAATCTGCCTTTTAAAAAAAAATATATATATATTTTTGTCAGATGTGACAAATCAAAATATATTAAGGGAATCCCGATAAATAATAAAGAAATACGTTTGTGAGAAGTCTGTGTGAATATGAGCAGCAAAACTACTTCATTCTTCTCACATTATAAAGAAGAAGAGAGTGCGCTGTATTAAACCATTTTTAACATTGCACCATGATGAAAGTGTTGTATCCATTGCGAACGCTAATTTTACCCGACCGAGCTGTTCCGTCTCGGAATTTCTTCTGAGCATGCATGGCACTTTGTGCCTCGGAACAGGCCACACACACACGGTCGGAATTGACGCGATCGGATTTTGTTGTCGGAAAATTTTATAGCCTGCTCTCAAACTTTGTGTGTCGGAAAATCCAATGGAAAATGTCCGATGGAGCCCACACACGGTCGGAATGTCCGACAACACGCTCCGATCGGACATTTTCCATCGGAAAATCCGACCGTGTGTACGGGGCATAAGTCTTTGATCAGACAGCAAAGAAGCAGCAATTATCACTCTACTCAGCATATTGCTTGTCATCACATGTAAATACAGGGCACAAGTGCTGTTCTTCCCCCAGAGGGGAATACAAGAGACTGAAATCATGGTAACTTCAGGCACTTACACAAGTTTATCTTTTTTTTTTTTTCCACTACAGCTTTAGGCTGGAGTCACACTATTGCGAATTGGATGCAGCTTTCCCCGCATCCAATTCGCATGTCTGGAGATTGTGACCGGCTCTCTATGGAGTCGGTTCACACATCTCTAGAACGAACTGCACAGGAGTCTTATGCATCTTCTCGTCCATTTCAGGTCCGAATTCAGCCCAAAATCCGGACCAAAATCGAACATGAAACAGTATACAGGGTTGCACCGGACCCCTGCTGTGAGCTGCTACATACAGCAGTGTGAACCCAGCCTAAATGATATAACTTACAGTGCCTTGAAAAAGTATTCACACCCCTCGAAATGTTCCACATTTTTTCATGTTACAACCAACAACCTAAATGTATTTTTTTGGGATTTTATGTGATAGACCAACACAAAGTGGTGCATAATTGTGAAGTTGAAGGAAAATGATAAATGGTTTTCAACATTTGTTACAAATAAATCTGTGAAAAGTGTGGCGTGCATTTGTATTCAGCCCCCCTGAGTAAATACTTTGTAGAACCACCTGTCACTGCAATTACAGCTGCAAATCTTTTTCGTGGATGACTCTACCAACTTTGCACATCCAGAATGTGCCATTTTTGCCCATTCTTCTTCGCAAAATTGCTCAAGCTCTGTCAGATTGGATGGAGAGTGTCTGTGAACAGCAATTGTCAAGTCTTGCCGCAGATTCTCAATTGGATTTAGGTCTGGACTTTGACTAGGCCATTCTAACACATGAATATAAAAAAAAGAAAAACAATGAATGGCGCCCTGTGAAATCAGTGAACAAACATAATGGAAGCTACCCCTTTAAAACTGAACAGATCACCAAGTGCTGTGGGAAAATTATATTAAAGGATGAGGTGCTAGTGATGTTCAGTGAATTGCAAATAAATAGCAAGCTAAAAGTTCATATGTGATAAATCCCAACACCAAATTGTGATGCTCAAAATCGGATTCCTAGTTCTTCCCCACAAGTGCTCAAGAGATGGGTGGCCACTCAACAGAGAATTATGACACCTTTTTATAGGAAGGTCAAACAACGCTTCAGGAATACCAATTGATTCCACTGACAGCACAGTTCCACTCCACTGGCCCCTCGAGATGAAACTAGGATGGGAAAAATGACTCCACAAGAGACGAAGGAAGGTCTCATAGTGTAGTATTTATAAAAGATAAAAGCAAATGACAACAACAAATGGCGATTACACAAACATGTTACAGTGCCGATCCAGGCACCAGGTGTAATCAGCATGTGCAAGCCGGCTAGTCCTAAAGGGATAGCGTGAAGTTCGCATCTCTCCTAAGGCCAAGCCTAGATAGGATGTAGGATCAGAACCTGGAATGGCGGCTCCTCTGCTCTCACTCCGACATATGTTTTGCCGTATTAGCGTCTTCAGGGAGTGTTGTCACACCACTCCTAGCTTGCTTAAAAGTAAATGGGAAGGGTGCTATTGGTGGGACTCCTCCAAAAGGAGAAGACAAAAATGTAATGCAAAATCTCCCTCAAGGGGATGCCAACTTACACACGCTGTTCCCACCATACAGCATAAACCAACCTGATATCAATATTTAAAACTCAAAAGACACATTAAAAACATTGCAAATTGATAAAATATCATAGCTAAATCACATAAAGAAAATAGTGACATGATAAAAAAAATACAATAAACAGGAACCATGTAAACTGGCACCATCTAGTGGCCAGGCATAATAAATGTGGAACCTAGATGAGTGCAGCATAGCCTATATAATGAAAAAAACACCACAGAGCAGAGCCATCTAGTGGCCAATATCTAAAAAGGCCTGAAACAAAATGTATACATGGCCAAAACTGATATAAATTGGAAAAAAAATATTTCTATAAAAAATATATATGTTATAAAATAATATAAATGTATATGTACAAGCTAGATGAACTAGCAAAAAAGAAAAAAGAAGAAAAAGAAGAAAACCCAGAAAGAGTCACCCCATATAAACAGATTTTAAAAGAAAAATTCTACACTCCACCTACCAAAAATGTGGTGGATGGCCCATAGTAGAACAGTCCTCAATAGTCAGTCAAAAAACACTTCAGATCAATATCATTATTCAACCCCCTAGGTTGTAAAGATTGGTGTCTAAAAATCCATTGCATCACCATTTGGAACACCTTCTTTGCCATGTCTGTACCTCTCCAATGCTGGTGAACCCTATCAATACCCCAAAATCTGAGTAGGGAGGGGTCTTTATTGTGTACCAACCTAAAATGTTTGGACACACTATGATACTTAAACCCTTTTTTGATGTTTTCTATATGCTCTCCCACCCTTATAGCTATGGTCCTGGTGGTTCTGCCCACATATTGGAAATTACAGGGACACATCAAGAGGTAGGTGACATATCTCGTGTCATAGGTGAAGTGACAAATATCATATTCACCCCCTGTGACTACTGATGGAAAACTGGTGGCCTTCCTAGTTTTATCCCTAGTGGTTCTGCATACTTTACATCTCCTGCACTTAAAGAATCCTGTGTGATCCAAAAAGGTAAGAGGTCTCTTGGGGGGCCGGATAACATTTTTGGCCAACATATTATCTAAGAGCACGGCTGTGTCTCTTGAGACTTCTGGTGCCTTTTTTTACCAGGGTTGTGGCAGACGGGGCCTGGTTCTGCGTGTAGAAAGAGGAGCAAGTACGTCTAGGGAGGATCACAGTGTTGTTGTTGCAGATGGAAGTGGTTATGTCTAGGCAGGACAAGGGGTGCGATTTTGTCATAAAGGCCATCAGTAGCAGAAGGAAGAAGGGAAGGGTTGAGGTTGTGAAGGTTTCTGCGGGTAGTGGTTTGTGGGTTGGCAGCATGGGAGGTAGGAGACAAGGACAGTATGAAACGGATAAGGTTGTGATCAGAGAGAGGAAAGGGGGTATTAGAGAGGTTGCAGGGAGTGCAGCGATGGGAGAATACAAGGTCGAGAGTATTGCCGTTGGAGTGAGTAGTGGTTTGTGTCCATTGTGTTAGGTTAAAAGAGGAGGTTAGGTTGAGTAGTTGAGAAGTGGTTGCAATATTAACATTGATTGGAATGATAAAGTCACCTAGGATGATGGCAGGTACTTCAGAGGAGAGAAAGTAGGGTAGCTATGCAGAGAAGTCATCCAGAAAGCGTGACACTGGTCCAGGAGGCCAATAAATGACTGCGAACCTCAGACAAGCTGGAGAGAAAAGATGAATGCAGTGCACTTCGAAAGAGCAGGGGAGGTGTGGGAAGAACCTGGAAGGTGCATTGCAGGGAGAGGAGAAGTCCGATGCCACCTCCTTTTCATCCACTGGGTCTGGTGGAGTGAGTCCAGAGGAGGCCACTGTGGAACAGGGCAGCTGGAGAGGTAGTGTCGAATTCCTGGAGCCAGATTTCGATAATAGCAAATAGATTAAGGGATTTGGAGAGGAAAAGTTCATTGACAGAAGCTAGTTTGTTGAAGACCGAGCGGGAATTCCCGAGGGCACATGAAAGAGGGGGGCTGACTTGTGGAATCAGGGGAATTGGGATGAGAAGGAGGTGGGAGTTATGACTACTTTTGGAGGATGTAGACAGACAATTTTGGGGGTGGGAATTGGGTGTGGGAGGGCCGGGGTTTGGTGCGATGTCCCCAGACATTAGGAGTAGTAGGAGGGCGAGGATGGTAAGGCGGGACTGGGATTTATAGGAGGGCAGTGGAGTGGAAGTGGTGATATTGTGTGGGCTTAGAATGATCAGGAGGTGATAAGTGCAGTAATATTGAGTGGGCAGAAGAGAGGGAGATATGTACAGGTTGCATGCTAGAGAGGGGGGTAAAGAAATGAGAGTTTGAGGAGAGAGGACGTTATAGCAAAGACTAGTGTGAGCAAGTTGGAGGGTGGGGAGATGGAAATAGAAGGAAGGCTGAGGAAAGTTAGAGGATGAAGGGGAACTTCATGTAAAATAGGTGTGGAACTGTAATGTCTGTACTTGCTTTTTTGTAGCAGTGCCTTAGTCAAAGTGCCCGTGTACAAGTGCCAAACACTTGTCGCCGGAGTGACACTTTACGCAAGGAGTGGCCAGCCCAAACCCTCGCCAGCCATCCCAAGAAATGAACTACATTTATACAGGGATGGTGTGGGGGGAAGATTCACAATTTTTCAAATAGGAACTGATAAAACCAGGCTCGTGGGTGGGTGGGGTTTACAACTGGCCTGGACACAGTGCAATGCAAGAGGGGGCAACAGGATAAGGTTAAATGTTTGATCTTGTCCAAGGCAGTGTAATACAAAATAAGTGACACTTTCAAAAATAAACAAACAAGTATAGACAGCAGATTCAAATTCTTAGTAAGGCAGAATAATGCCGCGTACACACGACCGGTTTAGCCGTCGGAATAAACTCTGAAGGTTTCTCCGACGGAATTCCATTCAAGCGGTCTTGCCTACACACGGTCAATCCAAAGTCTGACCGTCCAGAACGCGGTGATGTACAGCACGTACGACGGGACTAGATAAAGGAAGTTCAAAAGCCAGTAGCCAATAGCTTCCGTCTCGTACTTGCTTCAGAGCAAGCGTCGTTTTTGGTCCGTCGGAACAGCATTTTCCCGTTAGTAATTGGTTCCATCGGAAATATTTAGAGCATGTTCTATTTCTAGGTCCGTCAGGATTTTAGAAAAAAGAAGTCCGATGAGGCCTACACACGATCGGAATAGACGATGAAAAGCTTCCGTCTGACTTTTTCTGTCGGACATTCCGCTCGTGTGTACAGGGCATTAGAGTTCACTTAGGCAATGTAGTCCAGTGTTTAAGAGAAGAGTGGAGTCTGTGCAGTTACCAGAGGGTATGAAGAGTCAGGTGGGAAATCACAGACAGGTAGAGAGACTTTGTGTTGCAGGGAAGATCTATGCAGTTACCAGAGGGTATGAAGAGTCAAGTGGGAAATCACAGACAGGTAGAGCAACTTTGTGTTGCAGGAAAGATCTATGCCGTTACCAGAGGGTATGAAGAGTCAGGTGGGAAATTGCAGACAGGTAGAGCGATTTTGTGTTGCAGGCAAGATCTATGCAGTTACCAGAGGGTATGAAAAGTCAGGTGGGAAATCGCAGACAGGTAGAGCGACTTTGTGTTGCAGGGAAGATCTATGCAGTTACCTGAAAGAATAGAGCAGAGAAGGCATGGTGAGGAGATGGTGGAGATGGCTCATTACTTATAAACTCATATACTCACTAATACTCATTATTCCCAAGGGGGGAATGGAAGGAATGGAAGGAACTATTCAAAATTGTAATAATGGGTTATCCACAGAGGGGGAATCATTACCCCCATCCTTTTCCCAACCTTTTCCCGACCATCCAATGTTCGGTAGACCATGGAGGAGAGGATGCAGAGGGGGTAGAAAAGAAAAGAAAAAGAGTAGCCTGACCACAGGCATTTTCAACCTCACTGATATTACCTTCACTCAGGAGGAACTTCTTATTCTCAGTGAGGGTTTAAAATTTGCACCGGCAAAGTTTCTAAACAAATTTGAAACATTCATAGACCTTGAAAAATTTTCCAGGAAACTGAACATTAAGAGATTTTTTGAGGAACACCCCAGTTCCAATCGGGCAGTTGTTCCACAGACCCATGTTCACACGGAGCTGCAGAACAAGTCTGCTTTCAATCCCAAAAAGGCTTTCCATAGGTTCATAGAGGTTTTTAAACATTTAGCACAGGAAGATATTAACCACTTCCCACTGCACATAAACAGCCGGGTGGGTGCTCTCTCCTTCTGAGTGGACGTTCAAGAACATCCCTCAGAAGGAGGCGGATCGCGCAGCGGCGCAATCCCGATGCGCTCGTATCACCTGGACATGGCGCATCTCTGATCAGCAGGAGGGCTCTGTGATTGGCCCTCCTGATCACATGACGGCCATGTCCAATCACGGCCGTCATGTGATGTAAACAGAGAGCTGGTTGCTAGGCAATCGGCTCTCCTCTCCTCACACAGAAGTTGTCGGTGAGAAGAGGAGAGCGGATCACTACAGCCGGCTGGTGATCAGTGAGTATGAGCTGTTTTTTACAGCTTTTTACTCACTGATCACCAATGTAAAACATAAATGTAAAACACACATGTACACAATGTAAAACATGTACACAATGTAAAACACACATGTCCCCACACACCTGTCCCCCACAGATTTAACAGTAAAATCACATGTCCCAATGATTATCTGCACACATATGTCCGTGATCACCTGCACGCGTCTGTACATGATCATCTGCGTACATATGTCCGTGATCACAAGAACCAATTATTATACACGTAACGGGATTTTTTTTACCAAAGACATGTAGCAGAATACATGTTGGCTTAAATTTATGATAAAATTTGATTTTATTGGATTTCTTTTAAAATAGAAAGAAGAAAATATTGTTTTTTTTTTTTTTCAAATTTCCGCTTATATCGCAAAAAATAAAAAACGGAGCCGTGAATAAATACCACCAAAAGAAAGCTCTATTTGTGTGAACAAAATGATAAAAATTTTGTTTGGGTACAGTGTAGCATGACCAGGTAATTGCCATTGAAAATGTGACAGTGCTGAAAGCTGAAAATTGGTCTGGGAAGAAAGGGGGTGAAAGTGCCCAGAATTAAGGTGGTTAAAGACATTCTTTTCAATAATAAAGAAAAGTCAAACAAACCAGAGAAGCCATTTCTAAACTGGAACAAAATAGAGACATAATCATAAGACCAGCGGATAAGGGGGGGGGGGGGGTTGGTTATCCTGAAGAAAGAGGACTATATTGCGGAATTGCAACGATTAGTGCAGAATCCAGCCACCCACAAAAGAATATCGGGTGATCCGACTGGGAAATTTAAAATCGCCTTGTACAAATTGATTGATAAAGGTTTGATATTGGATATACTTAACAAAAAAGAAGCCAAATACCTATTACCTAAAGTCCCTAAAATTCTGGTTATTTATTATATTCCGAAGATACATAAGAACGGACAAACTCCTCCAGGCAGACCCATTGTTAGTGAGATAGATTCCCTATTCTCAAGGCTAGGTGAATATATTGATATTTTTGTGCAACCTATAGCCATAAAGGGTAAAGCATACCTCAAGGATAGCAGGGATCTTATCAACATGACTAATCATTTAAAGTAGATTCACCTAAGAAGACCTATTTGTTGCCAACATCCCAAAAGTGGATAACCATAAAGAAAATTGTAGTGCCTCCCAAAGGAGAAAACAAGGGACTTTACCAGCAACTATAATAATTGAAAAGTATAAATGTATGTAGAAGAATACAAATTTTGTTTATTAAAGAATTCTTAAAAACATAGGTGCATAGATCACTGTAGATAGCATAGATAAAAACATAAGTACAGTTGATACAATTATGCCCCGTACACACGGTCGGACAGTGATCGGACATTCCGACAACAAAATCCTAGGATTTTTTCCGACGGATGTTGGCTCAAACTTGGTTTGCATACACACGGTCGCACAAAGTTGTCGGAATTTCCAATTGCCAACAACGCGGTAACGTCAACCACGTCTGACGAGACTAGAAAAGGCCAGTTTAGAACCAAGCGCGGCACCCTTTGGGCTTCTTTTGCTAATCTCGTGTTAGATATTATACAGAAATGTGTAGCGCTAAAATGACAAGATACCTTAAATCTAATATGTTTAAAAGGCCTATACCCAAAATGAAATACACATATAAAAGTACATGCAAGGTCTGACTAAAAATCAAAAGTGTATCAAAAGGACAGTCAATGAGTTGGAACTGAATGGGTCGCTACCCCAAACGTGAAGTGAGGAGCGCCTTCACCAACATACAGCAGAAAAGTTTCAGAAGGTGATATTCTGCAGTCACTTAAAAGTCTCATCGATACATTGGATAATCCATCTTTAAACCAAACTCATATAACTCACCACTGTGTCTTCAAAACATGCAGTGCACTTAGATGTTATAGATGGGGGCTTACCGGAGGGTTTGAACCCAAAACAGCATATACTGTAAGGGTCAAACCAGCTTTTATTGCACCCTGGCAATGGTGAGAAGATCTTAGCAGCCTGAAGATATTGAGAGGGGCTTTTCTAAAGGTGTATCTTCTCCACACGTAATGTTGGATCTCATGTCTGCATGGCATGCACAGCACTGACGAGGCTCGTGTTAGTAAAAGTTTGGTGAGAGACGATTCGCGCTTTTTCAGACTCGTGGCTTTCAGATCGTTTTCTGCGGTTCAGTTTGTGCTTGTGGGTTTGTCTCTTCAGTGCGTGCAGCGAGTACAATTGACTTGTCATTGTGTTCGTGTTCGTTCGTTACTGTTTTTCAGGTCGCTCTTCACAGGCCTTGCTGTTCTTCAGTGCGTTCTGTTACTTCGTTCTGAGCAGCCGACCGTTTTCTAGCCATGTTGTGTATACATACTCCTCGTAGAGTTCATGCTGTGCGGGGGCTTGGTGTTGGGGTCTTGACCTTGACACAAGTCCAGTCCATGAACAGGGTGGGGAGGAGTTCATGGACCAAGAATTGGTTGCTTCAGCGTGACCAGTTCTCTCATATGCCTTTGCTCCGTGAGATCCGTGAGAATAATCCTGATGATTTCAGGAACTTTCTCAGGATGACGGACCCCGTATTTCACCGTCTGCTGGCTTTGCTGACCCCCTATATCAGCAGGCAGGATACCTGCATGAGGCAAGCCATCACTGCGGAGCAGAGGCTCCTCGCTACCCTGCGGTACTTGGCAACAGGTAGAAGCCTGCAGGACTTGAAGTTCTCAACAGGCATCTCCCCCCAGGCTCTGGGGATCATTATCCCAGAGACCTGTTCTGCCATCATTCAGGTCCTGCAGAAGGAGTATATGGAGGTAAGATTTTTATCCTTTAATATCACATTTTATTGTATTGAATGTTTGCTAATATATTGTATTTCTTTCCTCATTCCCTAATTACCATGATTGTAATATGATGTGAATGTCCCCTTTGTCCTCATGCATGCTGGATTTTTATGTAATTATTTTTTTTTCCTTCATACATGTTTGCCTTCACTTACCTCCCCAGCATGCTCTCCTGCCCTATATTCACCTCATGTAGTCACTTAACAATGTATTTTATCAGCTCCACAGTAGTGTTTTACCCCAAACAACCCCTAAAATGTTTAGAAATGTGATTTGTGCTTTAAATTCAGGCAGAGTGCCAGAGGCTTTTTTTGTGGTGTCCCCAAATCAGTATTATTAACCCTCCCTCCCCCGCAACTGCTAAGTCAGCTGATCCCAATTCTTTATCTATCCTCAATCATCTATCTGCTGACTTTGCCAAACCCATACACACTATACCCATCTCTTTTGTGCTCAGATGTATGGATGAATTCCCCAAAGCATGTAGTGCAAGGGCCTGCCTGTATACTTTCAAATGGTAATGTTTAAAGTTTTTGTATACTATTATTATCTTGATAGGTAATAGCAGAATGTCCAAATGTGCTCAAATATGTACAGTGTGTATTTATAGCTTTGTATTATGACACTTCTTACCTGTCCAGTGGGCTGCCAATAGTGTAACTAAGGAGGGGCTGGCCAAAGTAATACCCATTATTTAGGCATTCATCTCTCAATGAAGTGGAGAGGGTTACCTGTCCAAGATTCCCCCCACCCTATAATGTTAGAAATGGCCCATGAGAGGGGGGGAGGGGGAATATGATAGGTCTACCTTATACTTTGGTGTTGTAAAATTGCCCTTAATAAATGTTATCTGGATGTTGGCCAAGAATGTTTGTGTCTAATCTGCTTTCCATGTTTATGTGCAAAAATACTATTTTTTTTTGTTTTCCTCAACAGTTTCCTTCCACGCCACAGGAATGGCAGACTGTGGCCTCCCACTTTGCCCAGCGGTGGGACTTTCCAAACTGCGGAGGGGTAATTGATGGGAAACGCGTCCACATCGTTCCACCACCCAACTCGGGGTCCTACTATTATAATTACAAAGGGTTCAATAGTATTGTGATGTTGGCGGTGGTGTCGGCTAATTACGACTTCCTGTTTGTGGACGTGGGGAAGAATGGCCGGATGTCCGATGGTGGAGTCATCGCCCAGACGGAGTTTTACAGGCGTCTCCAGAATGGCAGCTTGGACTTGCCACCTCCAGAAGACAATGTGGAAGGACTCCCATTCGTCTTCGTTGCGGATGAAGCATTTGCGCTGGGGGACCATCTTATGCGGCCATTCCCGATGAGGACCCTCACCCCGGAACAGAGGGTTTTTAATTACCAGCTGGCCAGAGCCAGAAGAGTGGTGGAGAACACATTTGGAATCATGGCCAGCCGGTTCCACCTATTTCTGACACCCATCCATATGGCGGAGTATAAACTTAATCATATAATCCTGGCATGCTGTGTTCTACATAACTTTTTACGCCAACATTCTGCCAACTATGCTGGCTCAGTTGGGCCTGAGGCCGGAATTCTAAATGAAACAACCCTGACGGCGCTTGAAAGTGGCCGTCCTGGCTTGCCCTCCCTGAGTGCCCATGATGTCCGGTTAAGATACCTTGAGTTCTTTGCGGGTAGGGGGCCCATCAATATGCCAGACAATTTGTGAAGCCTTTATCAAATAAAAAAAAGCTAATCTTTGTTGACATTTACTGCTTGTGTTTGTTTTAGCTGACCCTGACAGCAATGTGTGGAGTCCTGAAAATGGCGTGAATGTGTAACCTTATACAAAGCACTGTTGGGTGTTATTTACTAAAGGCGTAGACACTTTGCACTACTAGTGCACTTGAAACTGCACTGAAACTGCACTTGTAGTGCAAAGAGGATTTGCCCTTAGGAAATAACCCCCATTTTCACAGAAAGTAGCAATTACATCACCACAAAAGTGTTGTAGCGTTGAGACAATAATCCACACATTCTTGATAACAATCTTTTTAATACCTGCACAATCACATGTGCATTTAGAAAAGGTTTTTAAAACAAACCAACATGTTTGTTGTATAACAATTTTGGGGGTGGCATTATCAAAAATAGAAATGTCCATTTAAGATAAAACAGGCATGTGTAAAAGCAACAAGAAAGACACAAGTCTTGAACTTACAAAGTTCACATATGGTAAAACTTGAAGGCAATATCAGACCTGAGTATTTAGGAACTGTGTTTGATATTGCCTTCAGATGGGGTGAAGTCACCCCTGGAAAAGCCAAATTTTGAAGATGCACACCAATTTACGAATGTCAACATGTGCTAGCTGCCATCACGGGGATCAAGGGACGTGTTTTGGGGGAGCAACCCCTTCCTCTCAGCTACTTTATTATTGAGGAAAGGGTTGCACCCACAAAACGCGTCCATTGATCTCCCATGATGGCAGATAACACATGTTGGCACACTGTGTGCATCCTCAAAATTTGGCTTTTCTAAACATCGCTAAAACATAAGATTGTAGCATAAAAAAAAACAAAGTGATTTGGAGGGGTTTTAAACTCGCCCCAAAACATCAATGATGTTATTATTTTTTTGAATAACATCACTGATTTTTTTCTTGAGGTTTTCCAAATCTAAATTACACCCCATGATCTCCCCGATCAGGATCTGGGCACTTTCTGATATGAAAGGATCTGGATCCACAACATCACGATCACCTAAAAAGAAAGAAACCAAACAAAAACAGGTATCAAAAATCTGCCGGCATCCATCTCTTACCTGAGCCTGTGGTCGCAGACACTCACCTGTTGTGGTGCCAATTTCCACCACATCTTCTTCCTCCTCATGCTCAGCTTGGGTTGGGGGTATTTCCCCTTCTTCCAGAGGTGGGGGGTCTGTGGTCTCCTCGGATGAGGGGTGTCCTCCAAGTCTTTTCTCCCCTATGTAAAACAAAAATGGTATACTTAGCACACAGATATTTGATGGCCTAAATATAAAGATGAAACATTGCTTGGAAGTGGGGTACAATTGTCTATTTTGGCAGAGTTCCAAGATGTAGCATTTTTATTGTCCGTTGTCAAGCTTCAATACTTTACCTGTCTTGTACAAGCTTCACAGATGGAGACCCCCCTATAGTATACACTGGAGCACCTGTGTGGGCCCCCTAATAAAAAGGGTGTTCTTGTGTCCCACACTAGTGCTCCAGTGTCCAGATGTGAAAACTGCTGCTGAGTGTCCTCTCCTTACACAGAATCTAGTTTGCATTTCCTTCTAGTAAAACAAACCCATCTACACAACCAAATGTTTTTCATACAAGTAGGCCCTAAAAAATATTGGCAAATGCATATGGCCTAAACAATGGTGTTTTATAGGCCGAAAGAAAAATGTTTGATACGAACAAATAATGGGCCCATGAACATGAAAGTTGCCATTTTAAACTGTACAACACTTAAGAAAAGCACATGGTGCAGCACGAACGTAATAAAGACAGAAAGAATAGGAACACCGCACAACTACTTACTTTTTTGCAGCACTCTCCAGATCTTTCGGTACTGATCGGGCTCTCTTAATTTCAGGTCCGACCACCACTTCCTGAGCTGATCTTTCGATCGTCATACCCCAAAATTCTGGTGCAGACTCTTGACCACTTTCGCCATGATCTTGGCCTTTCTGATATTGGGGTTGGGGTAAGATCCATACTTTCCATCATAGTCGGCCTTCTTCAGGATGTCGACCATCTCCAACATCTCCCCAAAGGACATATTTGTGGCCTTAAATCGTCTCCTTCTGGATCGGGACGTTTCCGGATCCGGGCTTTCCTCCTCCTCGTTGCTATAATTAGCACGCACCTGCTCTGACTCCGCCATGTGCTCTTCAGCCACTGCGCCGAACGAAAAGGGGCGGGGAATAGATTTGAAAGAATGTCAGGGGCGGGCGAAGTTACACGCATGCGCAGTGTGTATAAAGCATAACATGCGTGCGTAGTACGTACGATCTGTGAGCGGACGAAGGAGTATCGGAGGCGCCGATCGTGATAACGAAGGTAAGAGCCAAACTTGGGCCTATACTGCTTCTAGAATGAGGCCTATATTGTAACAAGATTAGGAGAGTTTTGGCTGACATTAGGGTTTGTTTTGTGTTGTGTCTTGCAGTGAAAATGGATATCTTGAACGATACCGACTTCATGGCAATCTTCATTGACATGTTCAGGGAGCTGCCTTGTCTGTGGAAGATAAACCACCCACATTATAAGAACCAAACTAAGAGGAAGGCAGCGCTGGATCAATTGCTGGAAATTGTGAAGCAGGTGATCCCCACGGCAGACATCACCTATTTGAAGATCCTAATTGGTGGCCTGAGGAGCACATATCTAAGGGAGCGCAAGAAAGTCCAGGATTCACAGAGATCCGGAGCAGCAGATGACATCAATGTCCCCAGGATGTGGTACTATGACAGGCTGCATTTTCTGGCAGGTCAGACTGAACCCAGGTCATCACTCTCCAGTCTTCCTTCCACGCTTCCTTCCCCCCCAGCTGAGGCTTCTGACGCCCAACCTGGGCCTTCCAAGCAGAAACATGTGGAGGAGCCCAGCTTGAGCCAGGTATAGCATTCCTCTAAATAGTTCAGGTTGTCCAATCAATGATGTTAACTAGATGTTAGTTTTGAGTACTAATTTATGATTGTGATTGATGATGCAAAAACTAAAACCATGTCCCTTTTTCATACACAGGGAAGTTGCAGCCAGGAGGTGGCCAGGCCGAGCAGGCTGCCTGATATGCAGGTCCCTCCCCTACACCTGCAAAGAGAAAGTGGCAGGAAGAGGAGTACCCTAGAGGAGGCTGCCATAGGCCTCTTTTGGAAGGCTACAGAGGCCCTGGGAGCACCCCACACTGTGGAGGAGGACTTTGCTGGCATAATTGCCTGTAAAATGCAGCGGATGGAGGAGGGCCAACAACTCATGTGTGAGTCATTAATTTTGGAAGATCTCAAAAAGGGGTTGAGGGACCAAATAACATCTGATACCCACATTTGTGACCTCATACATGGTCCTCCTCCTCCTCCTCCTCCTCCAGGTCCTTCTACTTCTCCTCCTTCTCCTCCAGGTCCTACTAGTCCTCCTCCTCCTCCAGGTCCTACTCCTGCCACATCTCCAACAGCAGAGCCACAGCCGGGAATGAAGCGTGGAAGGAAGACCAGAAAGTGATGACCCTAGATCCAGTCTGGTCTGGCAAAAGATGCAGCCTCTTGTGGTACCACAGCCTGGGAACACAGATGTCATCTGCTGCTTTCCGGATCTCTGGGACTTCTGGACCAGACTGCAGTCCCTTAGATAAAGACTCCACAGGCCACCAATTTTGATGTTCAAGAATTGATGTCTGCCCTGGGGGTCCAAGGCTTCACTAATTTCTGCTGTTTCTCCAGCGTTGCCTCCCTCTTTGGTTCTGAGCCCTTAATAAAGGATTTTTGGTTTCAATTATACTTTCCTGAGTGTTTTTTCCTTCAAAAAGGACAGTTTGTTTGTGAGGATTCAGGTACATTTCAAAAATACTATGTGAAATTAACAAGGGACACCAACACCAAGCAATCTCCTTGAGATTAAATAATACAAGATAATAATGGTGTTGTGGTAACTTGACACACAAAACACACCCAAAAATATTCTGGAGTAAAACTCAAAAAATAATATAACAAAGATCTGCCTTGGAAAAAATACAAACCTAAAATATAAAAAAAAACTGCCTTTAAAAAAAAAAAACCATAATAAAAATATTTTTGTCAGATGTGACAAATCAAAATATATTAAGGGAATCCCGATAAATAATAAAGAAATACGTTTGTGAGAAGTCTGTGTGAATATGAGCAGCAAAACTACTTCATTCTTCTCACATTATAAAGAAGAAGAGAGTGCGCTGTATTAAACCATTTTTAACATTGCACCATGATGAAAGTGTTGTATCCATTGCGAACGCTAATTTTACCCGACCGAGCTGTTCCGTCTCGGAATTTCTTCTGAGCATGTGTGGCACTTTGTGCGTCGGAACAGGCCACACACGGTCAGAATTGACCCGATCGGATTTTGTTGTCGAAAAATTTTATAGCCTGCTCTCAAACTTTGTGTGTCAGAAAATCCGATGGAAAATGTCTGATGGAGCCCACACACGGTCCGAATTTCCAACAACACGCTCCGATCGGACATTTTGCATCGGAAAATCCGACCGTGTGTACGGGGCATTAGAGTTGTTGATCCTCTGTAATCTCACCCGACGCGTTTCAGGATTTCAGTATTAATCCCTTCATCAGGGTCATGTGTTTCAGAAGATATCAAAACAAATGGCAATCTATAAAAAAACATAGCAAAGAGTTGAGCACATGAATATCAATGGGCAAAAAATGAGCATTAAGGGAGACGGAGAGAGATTCACTCACCGATCAATTGGATACTGTATTTAGAAACTGTCAGTAATAGAGTATATGTATATACATAAATATATACAGGTATAGAAAAAAAAACTCATGCAGAAGTAGATCAAACAAGTGACCCTGCTGTGGTCCCAGGAACAACCAGATCTGGAGCTCATTGGAATGGTGCCTGGATGTGTGGAAATTCAAAAGAGCGTGTCAGAGCTTCAGGGGATCATCTGGTGACCATAAGCCTGCTGATGGTGTGTAGTAGCCGTAAATAGAATGACAAGATGCACTCGAGTACCAGAGATATTTGAAATGATACATGCATATACACATAGATAATGGTCATGCCTATAATAAATTTACACAATGCCATATAAAACAAAAAAAACAAAAAAATGTAAGAGAGGGACATGGTATACGGGTCGGGAAAAAGAAAGCATTATATTTTGGGTCTTAGTCCAAAGATTGTCTAGCAGTGAATAGATACTTAGCAAAAACGGTGAAGGTTCTGTTGTTACCGTGCTGCCATGATAGTATATTGTCTGACAGGGAAAAGATACTTAGCAAAACAGTAAAAATTCTATTGTTACCCTAGAGTCATAGTAGTGTATTGATAGTCTGTCAGTGTAACCACAGTATATTACAGCGTGGTGCAGTGCTGGACAGACAGGTATAAATGGTCACAAGTGACCTACATAGCAAGTATAAATAGATGCAGTGCAGGCAATATCTAGTAGGTGGAGTAAAAAATACTGACCTCAAGGGTGATCGTTGCAGGAATCAAACGTGTATCAAGTACTAACTGGCAATTGCAACAAAAAACAGTCAGGAAAGTTCATTTTATGGACAAAAGATGCCAACGCCTGCGCACTACAGTGAGCACCGTCTGACATAAGAGAAAAGACACCTACGCTGTGAAGCGAGGACCGATGTTGGCACCTGCGCAGTGGAGCGAGCGCCAGACGTCAGATGTCCAGGATGCCGACACTTGCGCAATGCAGCCGGCACCGACAACAGACGTCAGGAACACATGGGGGCATCTGCAGAGGAAAGGGTGAGGCTGTTACAGCGCCAGAACAATGAAGGGAGTATACAAGGCGGAAGGCGGGGCAATCGCATTGCCAGAGCCAATGGTTAGCCCAGAATGGAGAAGAAGAAACAACACGGCCAACAACATCCAAAGCCCTGAGACTTAATCATTGGTGTAAACGGATGGGGACTTTCCCAATGAACTTGGAAAGCTGTGTCCCTGCATAATTAGAAGCATTGTTTTGCATTGGCATATACAGTATCTCACAGAAGTGAGTATACCCCTCACATTTTTGTAAATATTTTATTATATCTTTTCATGTGACAACACTAAAGAAATGACACTTTGCTACAATGTAAAGTACTGAGTGCACAGCTTGTATAACAGTGTAAATTTGCTGTCCCCTCAAAATAATTCAGCACACAGTCATTAATGTCTAAACCACTGGCAACAAAAGTGAGTACATCCCTAAGTGAAAATATCCAAATTGGACCCAAAGTGTCAATATTTTTTGTGGCCACCATTATTTTCCAGCACTGCCTTAACCCCCTTGGGCATAGTGTTCACCAGAACTTCACAGGTTGCCACTGGAGTCCTCTTCCACTCCTCCATGACAACATCAACAGCTGGTGGATGTTAGAGACCTTGTTAGAGACATGCTTTGCCAGTCCGTCACCTTTACCCTCAGCTTCTTTAGCAAGGCAGTGGTCGTCCTGGAGGTGTGTTTTGGGTCGTTATGTTGGGATACTGCCCTGCAGCCCAGTCTCCGAAGGGACTGGACCATGCTCTGCTTCAGTATATCACAGTACATGTTAGCATTTATGGTTCCCTCAATGAACTGTAGCTCCCCAGTGTCGGCAGCACTCATGCAGCCCCAGACAATGACACTCCCACCACCATGCTTGAATGTAGGCAAGACACACTTGTCTTTGTACTCCTCACCTGGTTGCCGCCACTCATGCTTGACACCATCTGAACTAAATAAGTTTATCTTGGTCTCATCAGACCACAGGACATGGTTCCAGTAATCCATGTCCATAGTCTGCTTGTCTTCAGCAAACTGTTTGCAGGCTTTCTTGTGCAACATCTTTAGAAGAGGCTTCATTCATTGGACAGCCATGCAGACCAATTTGATGGCGTAATGTCTTAGCACTGACAGGCTGACCACCCACCCCTTCAACCTCTGCAGCAATGCTGGCAGCACTCATATGTCTATTTCCCAAAGACATCCTCTGGATATGACGTTGAGCACGTAAACTCAACTTCTTTGGTCGACCATGGCGAGGCCTGTTCTGAGTGGAACCTGTCCTGTTAAATCGCTGTATGGTCTTGGCCACCGTTCTGCAGCTCAGTTTCAGGGTCTTGGCAATCTTTTTATAGCCTAGGCCATCTTTATGTAGAGCAACAATTCTTTTTTCAGATCCTCAGAGACTTCTTTGCCATGCGGTGGCTTGTTGAACTTCCAGTGACCAGTATGAGAGAGTGAAAGCGATAACATCAAATTTAACACACCTGCTCCCCATTCACACCTGAGACCTTGTAACACTAACGAGTCACTTGACACCGGGGAGGGAAAATGGCTAATTGGGCCCAATTTGGACATTTTCACATAGCGGTGTACTCACTTTTGTTGCCAGCGGTTTAGACATTAATGGCTGTGTGTTGAGTTATTTTGAGGGCACAACAAATTTACACTGTTATACAAGGTGTACAGTACACTCACTACTTTACATTGTATCAAAGTGTCATTTATTCAGTCTTGTCACATGAAAAGATATAATAAAATATTTACAAAAAATGTGAGGGGTGTACTCAGTTTTGTGAGATAATGTATATAAAGTGTAATCAGAATAGGTTAGGTAGGACCGCAGACAAGATGCATAAAACAGATAATTGATATGGTGTCATAACTATATATTAGAAGGTGCATAATCATCGTGTGTATATACATGTATCTATGTGACCACAGCAAGCTAACAATGGGACCATGAACAGGGTGCATGAGACAGATAGTTGGTATCTATATATCAAATATATGTAAATGTACACCACATAGAGGTATACTAAGTTCATAAGGCTTTTTTCCTTTTTGAAAATATTGTATTATACTATATGGAGATTGAAAACATTGTATGTCATAAATAGTATAACTTACAGTTCCACAAGTGATTTCACAACTCTGTCTCCAAGGGATTATACAGTCACCATAGAGTATACAGAGAGTATACATAACAATATAGCAAGGCATAACATCATGATAGCATACCATGACCATGTAGTTGTAGATTTTGAGGGAATAGGTTACTGGTCTGCAAAGAGGGATAGAGTAGAAGGGTTTTTTTGTATGTGTAAAGGGAATGGGGGGAGGGGAAAGGAAGGAAAAAAGGCGGGGAAGGGGGGGAAGGGGGGGGGGGGAGGGAAAAAGGGGGGGAAGGGGAAAGGGAGGGGAAAAGGGGAAGGGAAGAGGTAAAGGGGCTAAAGGTGGAAGGAAGGGGGGAGAGGGGGAGGGGGAAGGTGGGAAAAAGGAGAAAAGAAAGGGGGGGAGGAAACAGAATGTTGTGGATAAAAAGATAATTGTTCAAAGTTCCCTTTCGCAGACTCCAGGGGCGAAGCCTTCTAAAAACGGTTTGTAGCTAAGTTGGCTATTTAAACCTGGTGGATTGATGGCCCTAACCCCATAGTCCAGCAAGTTTCTCGCTGGAGAAGGAGTTTGTTCCAGTCTCCACCCCTGCTATTGGGATAGACACGGTCCATGATCAAAAAACAAATTTTAGGGTTTTTTCCTTTGTTGTGATCCATCATGTGTCTGCCAAGAGGGAGCTCAGGATTAGTCTTCATAATGCTTGTAATGTGCCTCCCCGCACTTTAATGGAACTCTAATTTAGTTTTTCCAATATAAAAACCCTCACATTGACATGTTAGCATATATATGACACCTGCGGTCTTGCAGTTAGCGAAATGTTGGGGCTTGAATATTTGCCCATTTAGAAGTATGAGATTTTTTCTTGTGTTGTCTACCAGAGCTGGCTTCGCTCATGTGAAAAGCTGTGCCCTCAGTGCTGGTCTTATCCCCGAGATGTCATAACATCCACCTTTTAAGACATACCGTCTCAAATCTACCTGGACATTTCTTTAAATCCCTACCCCTGGACTTATCCTATATTCACCTATTGTTTTTACTTTAGTTGTGCTTTCCTACCTATATCCTGAGCCATAGCATATGTATATTTTATTTGGAAGTATGATGTTTGACTTTGTGTTCATATATTGACATATGGTGCAACCACCGCATGTAAATGTGCCTACACCTTTGCAGGGATATTTTCTATATGATCCCAAGTATTCACTTTGGACAAGTTTATCCTTAATGGAAGTTGTCTTCCGGTAAGTGATATCGGGATATGCTGGTATATGAGGAGAGAGTGTTGAATCAATTTCCGGAATCTGCCAATGCTTTTTTAATGTCCTGCGGACATCTCTGTGTTGGTTACTAAATTTTGTAGTCAAGTATGTTGATGTTTGGTGGTTTTAACCATGTTTTTTTGAAAAAGGAGCTCATGTCTAGATTGATTAAAGGCTCTCCTGAAAGCCGTTTTGAGACAGGAATGGGACTATCCATGGCTGAGTAGTCTCTGCCTGAGGAGATTAGCCTCAAGGTGGAAACCCTCATCCGTGGAGCAGTTCCTTCTCAATCTGAAGTACTGGCTGTATGGGATAGATTGAACTAGAGGTAGAGGATGTGCACTGGATGCATGCAAGATGGTGTTCCCTGCAGTGGGCTTACGGAAAAGCCCACTGGAGAGACGACCATCTCCATTCTTGTGAATTTTGACATCTAGAAATGTAATTGCAGTGTCCCTGTAGGACATGGTAAAGTTAAATTTAAGTCATTTTTATTGATGGCTAACATGAATGCATTCAGCATATCAACCGAGCCTTCCCAAATGATGAATATATTGTCAATATATTGATACCAAGTATTAATGTGGCATATTAGTGATGACAGTTCCTCATCATCCAGCAGAGATTGATCCCCCAGGTACAGGTTGGCATAGGAGGGGGCGCAACAGGTCCCCATAGCCACCCCCTGCACCTGGAGGTAGTGGGAGCCATCAAAGGTGAATGTATTATGAGATAGTATAAATTCAAGTGCTGTAGTGATGAAGTGGTTGATCTTCCTATCATCCTTGTGTGATTGGGAGAGAATATGCTTAATTGCAGCAATACCGAGATGGTGGAGGGATGGAGCTATAGAGTGCTTCCACATCTATTGCCACCAATAGGCTCTCTGGTTTAAGTATACATCTTCAAGATTTTGTAATAGGTGTATGGTATCTTTTATATATGACGGAAGGTTTGTCACATGCGGTCTTAGGTGGGCATGTATGTATCTGCCCACATTTTCAGTAATGCTACCCCTTCCTGGGATAATAGGTATTCCAGGTGCGAACTGGGTCTCCTTGTGTATTTTGGGTAGACAGTACAGAGTGAGAATTTTGGGATGTTTAGTACGGGTAAATTCCCAGATGTCTTTATTGATAGCACCATTAAGAAAAGCATCATCAATAAGTGAGTCAAATTTATCATATAATTTCTCAATGGTATTTTTTGATATTTGTTTATACCAGGAATCATTCTGAAGAATTTATTGGCACATTGTTTTATATTGTGTATTTGTCATAATGACGATATTTCCTCCTTTGTCTGTAGGTTTTATGGTGAGTGAATGCTGGGCCTTAAGAGATTGTAAAGCAACCAGGGGGTGGCTTTGGGGACCTGTTGCGCCCCCTCCTATGCCAACCTGTACCTGGGGGAGTGGGAGCGGTCTCTGCTGGATGATGAGGAACTTCAAGCTGGGCAGCAGGCACTTCAAGCTGGGCAGCAGGCATGGGCACTTCAAGCTGGGCAGCAGGCACGGGCACTTCAAGCTGGGCAGCAGGCACGGGCACTTCAAGCTGGGCAGCAGGCACATCAGGCTGGGTAGCAGGCATGGGCACTTCAAGCTGGGCAGCAGGCACGGGCACTTCAAGCTGGGCAGCAGGCACGGGCACTTCAAGCTGGGCAGCAGGCACTTCAAACTGGGCAGCAGGCACAGACACTTCAAGCTGGGCGGCAGGCACATCAAGTGGGGTAGCAGGCCCATCAAGCGGGACAGCAGGAACATGCACATCAAGCTGGGCAGCAGGCACGGGCACATCAAGCGGAGCAGCAGGTACAGGCACTTCAAGCTGGGCAGCAGGCACTTCAAGCTGGGCAGCAGGCACTTCAAGCTGGGCAGCAGGTACAGGGACTTCAAGCTGGGCAGCAGGCAGTTCAAGTTGGGCAGCAGGCACAGGCACTTCAAGCTGGGCAGCATGCACATCAGACTGAGCAGCAGGCACGGGCACTTCATGCTGGGCAGCGGGCATGGGCACAGGCTGGGCAGCAAGTTCTGGGTCATCAGGCTGGGCAGCAAGCTCCGGGTCATCAGGCTGGGCAGCAAGCTCCGGGTCATCAGGCTGGGCAGCAAGCTTCGGGTCATCAGGCTGGGCAGCAAGCTTCGGGGCATCAGGCTGGGCAGCAGACAGTGGCACATCAGGCTGGAAAGCGGGCTCATTAGGCTGGAGAGCGGGCACATCAGGCTGGAGAGCAGGCTCATCAGGCTGGAAAGTAGGCACCGGGGACCTGTTGCGCCCCCTCCTATGCCAACCTATACCTGGGGGAGTGGGAGCGGTCTCTGCTGGATGATGAGGAACTGTCATCACTAATATGCCACATTGCCACTTGGTATCGATATATCGATGATATATTCATCATTTGGGAAGGCTCAGTTGATATGCTGAATGCATTCATGTTAGCCATCAATTAAAATGACTTCAATTTAAAGTTTATCATGTCCTACAGTGACACTGCAATTACATTTCTAGATGTCAAAATTCACAAGAATGCAGATGGTCATCTCTCCAGTGGGCTTTTCTGTAAGACCACTGGGGGAACACCATCTTGCATGCATCCAGTGCACATCCTCTACCTCTAGTTCAATCCATTCCATACAGCCAGTACCTCAGATTGAGAAGGAACTGCTCCACAAATGAGGGTTTCCACCTTGAGGCTAATCTCCTCAGCCGTGGATATTCCCATTCCTGTCTCAAAAAGACTTTCAGGAGAGCCTTTAATCAAGACATGAGCTCCTTTTTTCCAAAAAAACACGGTTAAAACCACCAAACATCAACATACTCGACTGATTACAAAATGTCTAAACCAACACAGAGATGTCCGCAGGATATTAAAAAAGCATTGGCAGATTCTGGAAATTGATCCAACGCTCTCTGCTCATATACCAGCATATCCCGCTATCACTTACCAGAAGGCAACTTCCATTAAGGATAAACTTGTCCAAAGTGAATACTTGGGATCATATACAAAAGATCCCTGCAAACATGTAGGCACATTTACATGCGGTGGTTGCACCATATGTCAATATATGAACACAAAGCCAAACATCATACTTCCAAATGGGCAAATATTCAAGCCCCAACATTTTGCTAACTGCAAGTCTGCAGGTGTCATATATATGCTAACATGTCAATGTGAGTGTTTTTATATTGAAAAAACTAAATTAGAGTTCTGTAAAAGAGCGGGGAGGCACATTACAAGCATTATGACGGCCAATCCCAAGCTGCCTCTTGGGAGACACGTGAGGGATTACCACAAAGGGAAAAACCCTAAAATTAGTTTTTTGATCCTGGACCATGTTCATCCCAATAACAGGGGTGGAGACTGGAACAAACTCCTTCTCCAGCGAGAAACTCGCTGGATTATGGAGTTAGAGGTCACCAATCCACCAGGTTTTAACTTAGCTACAGACCGTTTTTAGAAGGCTTTGTCTCTGGGGTCTGCGAAAGGGAACTTTGAACAATTATCTTTTTATCCACAACATTCTGTTTTCCCTCTTTTTTTTTCTTCTTTTTCCCCCCTTTCTCCTCTTCCCCCCCTTTTCCTTTACAGATAAAAAAAAAACACCGTCTACTCTATCCCTTTTTGCAGACCAGTACCCTATTGTATTGCCTCAAAATCTAACACTGGGCAACGGACAGAAACACACCAGGCTGGACAGCGGACAGGAACACACCAGGCTGGGCAGCAGACAGGAACACACCAGGCTGGGCAGCGGACAGGAACACACCAGGCTGGGCAGCGGACAGGAACACACCAGGCTGGGCAGCAGACAGGAACACACCAGGCTGGGCAGCGGACAGGAACACACCAGGCTGGGCAGCGGACAGGAACACACCAGGCTGGGCAGCGGACAGGAACACACCAGGCTGGGCAGCGGACAGGAACACACCAGGCTGGGCAGCGGACAGGAACACTTCAAGCTGGGCAGCGGACAGGAACACTTCAAGCTGGGCAGCGGACAGGAACACTTCAAGCTGGGCAGCGGACAGGAACACTTCAAGCTGGGCAGCGGACAGGAACACTTCAAGCTGGGCAGCGGACAGGAACACTTCAAGCTGGGCAGCGGACAGGAACACTTCAAGCTGGGCAGCAAACAGGAACACTTCAAGCTGAGCAGCGGACAGGAACACTTCAAGCTGAGCAGTGGACAGGAACACTTCAAGCTGGGCAGCAGGCACTTCAAGCTGGGCAGCAGGCAGCAGGCACTTCAAGCTGGGCAGCAGGCAGCAGGCACTTCAAGCTGGGCAGCAGGCAGCAGGCACTTCAAGCTGGGCAGCAGGCAGCAGGCACTTCAAGCTGGGCAACAGGCAGCAGGCACTTCAAGCTGGGCAGCAGGCAGCAGGCACTTCAAGCTGGGCAGCAGGCACATCAGGCTGGGCAGCAGGCATGGGCACTTCAAGCTGGGCAGCAGGCACGGGCACTTCAAGCTGGGCAGCAGGCACGGGCACTTCAAGCTGGGCAGCAGGCACATCAGGCTGGGCAGCAGGCATGGGCACTTCAAGCTGGGCAGCAGGCACGGGTACTTCAAGCTGGGCAGCAGGCACGGGATCTTCAAGCTGGGCAGCAGGCACGGGCACTTCAAGCTGGGCAGCAGGCACATCAGGCTGGGCAGCAGGCACAGGCACTTCAAGCTGGGCAGCAGGCACGGCCACTTCAAGCTGGGCAGCAGGCACGTGCACTTCAAGCTGGGCAGCAGGCATGTGCACTTCAAGCTGGGCAGCAGGCACGTGCACTTCAAGCTGGGCAGCAGGCACTTCAAGCTGGGCAGCAGGCATGGGCACTTCAAGCTGGGCAGCAGGCACGGGCGCTTCAAGCTGGGCAGCAGGCACGGGCACTTCAAGCTGGGCAGCAGGCACATCAGGCTGGGTAGCAGGCATGGGCACTTCAAGCTGGGCAGCAGGCACGGGCACTTCAAGCTGGGCAGCAGGCACGGGCACTTCAAGCTGGGCAGCAGGCACTTCAAACTGGGCAGCAGGCACAGACACTTCAAGCTGGGCGGCAGGCACATCAAGTGGGGTAGCAGGCCCATCAAGCGGGACAGCAGGAACATGCACATCAAGCTGGGCAGCAGGCACGGGCACATCAAGCGGAGCAGCAGGTACAGGCACTTCAAGCTGGGCAGCAGGCACTTCAAGCTGGGCAGCAGGTACAGGGACTTCAAGCTGGGCAGCAGGCAGTTCAAGTTGGGCAGCAGGCACAGGCACTTCAAGCTGGGCAGCATGCACATCAGACTGAGCAGCAGGCACGGGCACTTCATGCTGGGCAGCGGGCATGGGCACAGGCTGGGCAGCAAGTTCTGGGTCATCAGGCTGGGCAGCAAGCTCCGGGTCATCAGGCTGGGCAGCAAGCTCCGGGTCATCAGGCTGGGCAGCAAGCTTCGGGTCATCAGGCTGGGCAGCAAGCTTCGGGGCATCAGGCTGGGCAGCAGACAGTGGCACATCAGGCTGGAAAGCGGGCTCATTAGGCTGGAGAGCGGGCACATCAGGCTGGAGAGCAGGCTCATCAGGCTGGAAAGTAGGCACCGGCACCTCCGGCTGGAACACTGGCACCTCCGGCTGGAACACTGGCACCCTTGGCTGGAACACTGGCCCCTCAGGATGGACCACTGGCCCCTCAGGCTGGAGCACTGGCCCCTCAGGCTGGAGCACTGGCCCCTCAGGCTGGAGCACTGGCCCCTCAGGCTGGAAGGCGGGGTACCAGGACATCGAACTGGATAACAGGAACTGGGACATCAGACTGGATTGGATTAGCTGGTGCGGAGGCAGGTTGGGTTACTGGCAGGATCGTCTTGGTTGGAAAAAACTTTTGTTTTTTCTTTGGCTTAGCCACTGAAGCTCTGTAGGTGAGGGGTGCAGCAGATTGGAGAGGAGGATTGGGATATGGTAGAGAAGAGGTAACAGTAGCTGGGGGAAGTTCCTGTGGGTCTATAGGCAGCTGAGAAGCGGCAGGTGGATTGAATGCATGGTAGGTACAGGGAGCAGAGACCGGATATGAGTATTTGGTTGGGAGCAGCGTATACTGAGCTGCAACTGAGGTTGACATGGGTGATGGGGAAACATACATTTGGGTAGGCTGGTGTTTGGTGGCAGAGGTGGTTTGTTTGACTGGAGCTGCTTGCACCATGTCAGACCATGCTGAAAGTATAGGTTGTACAAATTGTGCTTTTAAAACTCCCTGTCTAACAAAAGACTGAGCAGACACAATGCACTCAGCAATCACCTGTGGGGAACAGGCTGAGTAGTGCTCACAAAAATCGGCTGGATCATCTTCAAAAAGCCATAATAGGGATACAACCTGATTCATATCAAAAGGAGGAGTGAAATCATCACGGCCCTCTGGAATACAGGGCAGGGCCAGCTCAGTACATATCTTGATCAAAGGCTGTACCTCCCCAAACAATATATAACCCTGATCGACCAGGGAGTGAGCCAAACGTATAGTTGCAAACAACTGGTCACTAGACCATCCTTTCAAAGCCTGGCGGCAATAATCACCACTTTCAGATGCCAGCAGAGAAAAATAAATAACCTCATCGGCATTCATGTTTGCAACCAAACTGAGTCAAAAATGGTTCCCCTGTGCAGCCACTTCCGGTCAGGGATGGCCCTGGTATTCTGTCATAAACCAGATGTGACCAGAACTGTGTGACTGCGACAGAGTGAACCAGACATAAATAGGTGAAAGTAAGTTTATTAAGGAAAATGCATATGTGAACACACCACCAATACAGAGTGAACAACCAAACAGTGATATTAAACCAACCAGCATATGTAGCAAGAGGGAGTACCAGAATCGTAGTCAAGCCAGGCCGGGGTCATAAACAGGGAATCAGTAGCTGGGAAGGGAGATAAACAGGACAAGAGAGGATGGATAGATCACAGGAGGGACAGGTCAGGTACAAGGCTCAGGGTCCAGGGTCCAGGGTTCAGGTAACAGACAGGAAACAGGATCAACAGGTTCCAGGACTCAGGCTTCGGATTCATGTTTCAGGTTCAGGCATCTGGAATCAGAGTAACAGGATGCAGGTCAGGGCTCAAGGACAATACCAGGGCAACATAAGTGTGCAATTGCCGGGTAGTTATACTGCAGCTCTGCTAATTAAGGTCAGGTGACACCTGTCTGCAGAGGGGAATACCTGCTCCATATTGCCAGGATTCCTCCACTGGTGGACGCCAGTACTGCGGCCCAAAAGTGACAGAATACTTGCAGGAAAGAGCTCTTCTGACAGCACTATTGTGAGCAAACTCCGACTATAGTAAGGAGTCTGACCAGTTGTTATGATGGTCAGAAATATATCAATGTAGGAATTGCTCCAAGGACCGACTGGCTCGATCTGCGGTCCCATTAGACTGCGGGTGATATGCAGAGGAGAAAGCAAGCTGAATTCCCAACTGTGCAGAAAAGGCTCGCCAGAACTGGGACACAAACTGACAACTGCTGTCCAAGACAATCACTTTGGGTAGCCCATGTAAGGGAAAGATCTCCCGAGCAAAAATGAAAGCCAGTTCCTTAGAAGTGAGCAACTTCTTAAGTGGAATACAATGAGATATTTTCGAGAAGCGGTCAACCACCATAAGGATAACTGTGTTGCCCTGGGAGTTGGGTAACTCCACAATGAAATCCATAGACAGGTGGGTCCAGGGCCTCTCTCCATTGGGTATGGGTTGTAGGAGGCCCACTGGAAGGTGTCGTGGAGTCTTATTCTGAGCACACACGGAACAGGCAGCTACGAAGGCGGTTACATCAGCATGTAGACTAGGCCACCAGAATTATTGGGAAATGGCCCAAAAGAGTTGATTCTTCCCAGGGTGGCCAGCAGCCTTGGGAGAATGGTAAGTCTGGAGCACGGCAGTATGGAGACTCTCTGGGACAAAGCAGCGGTCACAAGGTTTCTCAGGAGGAGTATGGACCTGAGCAGCAAGGTCACCCAAAGGAGAAGTTAGACTGGTGCGAAACATAGCCAGAATACGATCAGGAGTAGGGATGAGCCGAACACCCCCCGGTTCGGTTCGCACCAGAACCTGCGAACGGACCGAAAATTCGCACGAACGTTAGAACCCCATTGACGTCTATGGGACTCGAACGTTCAAAATCAAAAGTGCTCATTTTAAAGGCTAAATTGCATGGTATTGTCCTAAAAAGGGTTTGGGGACCCGGGTCCTTCCCCAGGGGACATGTATCAATGCAAAAAAAACTTTTAAAAACGGCCGTTTTTCGGGAGCAGTGATTTTAATGATGCTTAAAGTAAAAAAAAAAAAAAAGTGAAATATTCCTTTAAATATCGTACCTGGGGGGTGTCTATAGTATGCCTATAAAGTGGCGCGTGTTTCCCGTGTTTAGAACAGTCCCTGCACCAAATGTCATTTTTAAAGGAAAAAATCTAATTTAAAACTGCTTGCGGGTTTAATATAATGTCCGGTCCTGGCAATATGGATGAAAATCAGTGAGACAAATGGCATGGGTACCCCCCAGTCCATTACCAGGCCCTTTGGGTCTTAAACCCTGCACCCAAATTAAAATAAGGAAAGGTGTGGGGCCACCAGGCCCTATATACTCTGAACAGCAGTATACAGGCGGTGCAAACAAGACAGGGACTGTAGGTTTGTTGTTAAGTAGAATCTGTTTGTAATTTTGAATGGGTACATTTTTAACGTGTTTAGCTCCAGCCAAAAAATCTTTTTTAAGCTTTTTGGAAAACATAGGGAAGGGTTATCACCCCTGTGACATTTGTTTTGCTGTCTTTCCTCCTCTTCAGAAGATTTCACCTCACTTTTTGTCCCAATGACAAATGTTTTTTGAAAATGTGGGTTTTTTTGTGGAACAAGGATTGGAAAGCATCAGTGGAAATGAGAAATGTTTTTCCCATTTTAACTCTTACAGGAGAGAATTTCCCTTCCTAGGGGTAGATTTCATCTCACTTCCTGTTGTCTCCTTCCGTTTGCAAGTAGGAGTCGTAAGTTAGATGTTTGAAAGTAGGGGCCTGCCCTATATAATCAGCAGAAATGTGGGCCTTAGGTGTTGTTGTGGCCACAACACTGTAAGCCCTCACAGGGCCCTGCTGTGAAATATTAGATCAAGAGTTGTAATTACATGCCCGTTGAACAGGGGCAGAAAAATTGGGCCTTTGGTGGTGGTGGTGCTGGTGCCACAACACTGTAAGTCCTCACTCGCTCTTGGTGGGTGCAGAAATGGGCCCTGCTGTGAAATATTAGATCAAGAATTGCAATTACATGCCCCTGTTGAACAGGGGCTGAAAAATTAGACCTTAGGCACTGGTGCTGGTGCCACAACACTGCAACCCCTCACAGACACTTTAGTTGGAACGCAGTAACGAGCCCTGCTGCAAAGTATTGCATCAAAAATTGTAATTACACGCCCCTGTTAAACAGGGGCAGAAAAATTGGGCCTTAGGCACTGGTGCTGGTGCCACAACACTGCAACCCCTCACAGATTCTCTAGTTGGAATGCTGAAATGAGCCCTGCTGCAAAGTATTGCATCAAAAATTGTAATTACACGCCCCTGTTAAACAAGGGCTGAAAAATTGGGCCTTAGGCACTGGTGCTGGTGCCACAACACTGCAACCCCTCACAGATACTCTAGTTGGAATGCTGAAATGAGCCCTGCTGCAAAGTATTGCATCAAAAATTGTAATTACACGCCCCTGTTAAACAAGGGCTGAAAAATTGGGCCTTAGGCACTGGTGCTGGTGCAACAACACTGCAACCTCTCACAGATACTCTAGTTGTAATGCAGAAACGAGCCCTGCTGCAAAGTATTGCATCAAAAATTGTAATTACACTCCCCTGTTAAACAAGGGCTGAAAAATTGGGCCTTGGGCACTGGTGCAACAACACTGCAACCCCTCACAGATACTCTAGTTGTAACGCAGAAACGAGCCCTGCTGCAAGGTATTGCATCAAAAATTGTAATTACACGCCCCTGTTAAACAGGGGCTGAAAAATTGTGCCTTAGTCACTGGTGGTGGCGCCCAGAACCAAAAATGTTCTTACAAGCTATCAGCGTGATGATTGAGGAGGAAGAGGATAATTTCTCAGGGATAGTCACTCAGCATCAGTATAGGCAGTCTTTGAAGGGATCTGAGATTTCAAAAAAATTATTCGGTTACATCAGCATCAGGTGCTTGGTAGCCGGTTGTGATCCAAGACTGATTCATTTTTATGAAGGTCAGTCGACCGACGGAGTCGGTGGACAGACGCACCCTGTGATCGGTTACAAAGCCTCCAGCAGCACTGAATGTGCGTTCCGAAAGAATGCTGGATGCAGGACAGGCCAGTAGCTCAATTGCATACTGTGCAAGCTCTGGCCAGTGATCCATCCTCAAGACCCAGTAACCCAGAGGATTTTCGGTGGGAAAGGTGTCCAAGTCAGATCTTGCCCCTAGGTATTCCTGCACCATGTAAAACAGACGCTGGCGATGGTTGCTGGAACCGATCATACCTTGGGGCTGCGGACCAAAAAATTGTCTGAACGCATCGGTCAGACGGCCACCTTCTCCACCGCTCCTTCTTTGACTGCCCGAAGCCTCAGCAACACGTTGTCCAGAAACAGGAGTTTGTAACCTCCCAGTCTCTGGGAACACGTTGCACAGACCTTTCTGCAAGGCCTCCCGAAGATGTTTCATCCTCTGCTCCCTCTGTGATGGCAAGATAAGCAACCTTACCCTTGTAACGTGGATCAAGGAGGGTTGCCAGCCAGTATTGGTCCTTCTCCTTGATACCACGAATACGAGGATCCTTACGCAGGCTTTGCAGGATCAGGGAGGCCATGCAGCGTAGGTTTGCTGAGGCATTCGGTCCGGAGTCCTCTGGGTAACTAAGGACGACATGGTCCGCAGCCACCTCCTCCCAGCCACGTACAAGTCCATGTGTTTCTTGGGACTGATCCCTTAAAGACTGCTGCTGATGCTGAGTGCTAGGCTCCACCTCCATACTGACACAATCTTCCTCCTCCTCCTCGTCCTCTTCCTGTGTGATCGGCGGGCATACAGGAACACTGTTTGGATAAAGGGGGCCTTGAGAGCTAAGGAAGTCCTCCTCTTCCTGCCTCTGTTCTGCCTCAAGTGCCCTGTCCATTATTCCACGCAGTGTGTGCTCCAACAGGTGGACAAGGGGGACAGTGTCACTGATGCATGCACTGTCACTGCTCACCATCCTCGTGGCCTCCTCAAATGGTGACAGGACAGTGCATGCATCCCTGATCATGGCCCACTGGCGTGGGGAAAAAAAACCAAGCTCCCCTGACCCTGTCCTGGTGCCATAGTCGCACAGGTACTCATTGATGGCCCTCTGCTGCGTGTGCAGCCGCTGCAGCATGGCCAACGTTGAGTTCCACCTGGTGGGCATGTCACAGATTAGGCGGTTCTTGAGCAGGTTAAACTCCTTTTGGAGGTCTGTCAGCCGAGCGCTGGCATTATATGACCGGCGGAAATGCACACAGACTTTCCTGGCCTGCCTCAGGACATCCTGTAAGCCCGGGTAACTGCCCAAGAACCGCTGCACCACCAAGTTAAGGACGTGAGCCAAACAGGGCACATGGGTCATTTGTCCCTGTCGGAGGGCAGAGAGGAGGTTGGTGCCATTGTCGCAAACCACCATTCCTGCCTTAAGCTGGCGTGGCGTCAACCACCTCTGAACCTGCCCCTGCAGAGCTGACAGAACCTCTGCCCCAGTGTGACTCCTGTCCCCCAAGCACACCAGCTCAAGCACCGCATGGCATCTTTTGGCCTGCGTACTTGCGTAGCCCCTTGAACGGCTACGGAGCACCGCTGGTTCCGAGGACAAAGCACAGGAAGAGGCCATGGAGGAAGAAGAAGAGGAGGAGGGGGTGGAGGAGAGAGGTGTGTCACAATCATTAGAATTTGGAGGCGTGGTGGCGGAACAACCTCCAACACTACTGCACCTTGTCCTGCATCCTTCCCAGCTGCCAGCAGAGTCACCCAATGCGCCGTGAAACTTAGGTAACGTCCCTGTCCATGCCTGCTGGACCATGAGTCAGCGGTAATATGCACTTTACCGCTGACCGCTCTGTCCAGCGAGGCATGGACATTGCCTTCCACATGGCGGTAGAGAGCCGGAATCGCCTTCCGTGAGAAAAAGTGGCGTTTGGGTACCTGCCACTGAGGAATCGCACATTCCACAAACTCACGGAAGGGGGCAGAGTCTACCAACTGAAAAGGCAGCAGTTGAAGTGCTAGCAATTTTGCCAAGCTAGCATTCAACCGCTGCGCATGTGGATGGCTGGGAGCAAACTTCTTTCGGCGGTGCAGCAGCTGGGGCGGGGAAATTTGCCTGGTACAATCTGACGTCGGTGTACCAAAAGCAGATTGCCCACAAGTACTTGGCTGTGACACACCTAATTCTACACCTTCATTCCTCTCAGTGCAGGTCTCAGAGAGGACTGAAGGTATAGTGGGGTTGGAGATCTCAGCTGATGAGGAGCAAGGAGAGGTCCTCTTTGTTCTTTGGTGTGGGTCTTTTAGATACGCTTGCCAACGAACTGCATGGCAGGTCAACATATGTCTGGTCAAGCATGTGGTACCCAAGCGGGAGATGTTTTGGCCACGCGAGATACGCTTGAGACATATGTTGCAAATAGCAGCGGTGTGATCTGATGCACTCGTCTAAAAAAAGGCCCACACCAAAGAACTTTTTGAATAACGCGCAGAGACTGCAGCGCCATGCACATGTGGAGCTTTGGGGTGTGATGCAGTCAATGTGCTGCCCTTAGGCTGGCCCCTGGAGGGCATCCTGCCTCGTTGGTGATGTGCCGCCTCCTCCTCCTCCTCCTCTTCCTCTCTCCTATCAGGCACCCACATTGAGTCAGTGACCTCATCATCCCTTTCCTCCTCATCACTGGAGCAAACCTGGCAGTATGCTGCAGCAGGGGAAGCATGACTGCCAGATTGCTGTCCTTCTTGGGCACCCCCTCTGTCCGTGCTCATGTTACTGCCTTCATCGAGCTCAGTATCATCATCAGAGCCTTCCAAACGCTGGGCATCCTCCTGGAGCATGTACCCAACACTGTGGTCAAACAGTTCGAGGGACTCCTCAGGAGGACATGGTGGGGCTAGGGAAGGAGTCACTGATGACATTGAGCCGAGGGAGGAGGCCGCTGCTTTGCCAGACAAAGTACCCTGGGCATGGGTGAGAGAGGATGAGGAGGATGAGGACGGCTTGGTAATCCACTCGACCAAGTCTTCCGCATGTTGCGGCTCAACACGGCCAGCTGTCGAAAAAAAGGCCAAGCGTGTCCCACGGCCACGTGCTGATGAGGATGCACCGTCTCCACGACCGGCACTAGACACAGAGCCTGCTTGCCCTCTCTTATTGGCCTGTGACTGTCTGCCTCTCCTTCTTGGCCTTCCAGACATACTAATGGTCTGTAGCTGCACTAAGCTGGGATATATATATATATATATATATATATATATATATATATATATATATATATATATATGTACTGATACTGCAGCTAGCAAAATCAACTGCCTGCCTGTAGTATGAGAACACCACCAACCTTCTACAGGTAGCTTTAGCTGAACACTGTGCAGAGTTCGCAAAAAACTAACTTGTAGCTTTTTTAGCTGCCTGCAGTAGTGATAGGATCAGGAAAACACCACCAACCTTCTACAGGTAGCTTTAGGTGAACACTGTGCAGAGCTCGCAAAAAAATAACTTGTAGGTTTAGCTGAACACTGTGAGGTGGACGCACCACACTAACTTGTAGTTTTAGCTGAACACTGTGAGCAGGACGCACAGCACTAACTTGTAGTTTTAGCTGAACACTGTGAGCAGGACGCACCCCACTAACTTGTAGGTTTAGCTGAACACTGTGAGCAGGACGCACTGCACTAACTGTAAATAGTCTAGCTGCCTGACTGTGGTACTAATAGGATCAAAATAACACCAGCAATTTTATTCAGGTAGCTGTAAATACTGTAACAAGACAAGCCTGCCTGTCAGTAAGAAGATAACAGGAACGGATCTAGCTGAACACTGTGAGCAGGACGCACTGCACTAACTTGTAGCTTTAGATGAACACTGTGCAGAGGTCTCACTACACCAACTTGTAGATTTATCTGAACACTGTGAGCAGGACGCACAGCACTAACTTGTAGTTTTAGCTGAACACTGTGAGCAGGACGCACAGCACTAACTTATAGTTTTAGATAAACACTGTGAGCAGGACGCACTGCACTAACTTGTAGCTTGAGATGAACACTGTGCAGAGGTCTCACGACACCAACTTGTAGGTTTAGCTGAACACTGTGAGCAGGACGCACTGCACTAACTTGTAGCTTTAGATGAACACTGTACAGAGGTCTCACTACACCAACTTGTAGGTTTAGCTGAACACTGTGAGCAGGACGCACTGCACTAACTGTAAATAGTCTAGTTGCCTGACTGTGGTACTAATAGGATCAAAAGAACACCAGCAATTTTATTCAGGTAGCTGTAAATACTGTAACAAGACAAGCCTGCCTGTCAGTAAGAAGATAACAGGAACGGATCTAGCTGAACACTGTGAGCAGGACGCACTGCACTAACTTGTAGCTTTAGATGAACACTGTGCAGAGGTCTCACTACACCAACTTGTAGGTTTAGCTGAACACTGTGAGCAGGACGCACCCCACTAACTAGTAGGTTTAGCTGAACACTGTGAGCAGGACGCACCCCACTAACTTGTAGGTTTAGCTGAACACTGTGAGCAGGACGCACCCCACTAACGTGTAGTTTTAGCTGAACACTGTGAGCAGGACGCACTGCACTAACTTGTAGGTTTAGCTGAACACTGTGAGGTGGACGCACCACACTAACTTGTAGGTTTAGCTGAACACTGTGAGCAGGACGCACCCCACTAACTTGTAGGTTTAGCTGAACACTGTCAGCAGGACGCACTGCTCTAAATGTAAATAGTCTTGCTGCCTGACTGTGGTACTAATAGGATCAAAAGAACACCAGTAATTTTCTTCAGGTAGCTGTATATACTGTAACAAGACAAGCCTGCCTGTCAGTAGGAAGATAACAGGAACGGATCTAGCTGAACATTGTGAGCAGGACGCACTGCACTAACTGTAGTCTAGCTGCCTGACTGTGGTACTAATAGGATCAAAAGAACACCAGCAATTTTCTTCAGGTAGCTGTAAATACTGTAACAAGACAAGCCTGCCTGTAAGTAGGAAGATAACAGGAACGGATCTAGCTAAACTGAATACAGTGTATATATATATATATGCAACACCTGGGATGCATATATATACACAATACACTGTAAGTGCAGCTAAACTGACTGACTGTTCTGCCTAATCTATCTAACTCAAATCAAATGACACTGTCTGTCTATCTCTTTCAACGCCGGAACACACACTACACAGGGCCGCCGTGCAGGCGGCCTTATATAGTGTGGGGCGTGTACTAAATCCCCTGAGCCATAATTGGCCAAAGCCTCCTTGGCTTTGGCCAATTACGGCTCTCTGTTCAGACGGCGCTGTGATTGGCCAAGCATGCGGGTCATAGTGCATGCTTGGCCAATCATCAGCCAGCAATGCACTGCGATGCCGCAGTGAATTATGGGCCATGACGCGCCACACGAATTTGGCGCGAACGGCCCATATCGTTCGCAATTCGGTGAACGGGCGAACAGACGATGTTCGAGTCGAACATGGGTTCGACTCAAACACGAAGCTCATCCCTAATCAGGAGGAATCACATGTACCAAAACCGACTCCATCTTGGAAGTGGAGGAAAATTGTCATGACAAAGTGTCAGCTCTTACATTCTTAGTACCGGGTAAGAATGAGACAATGTAATTGAAACTTGACAAGAAAAGAGCCCATCACGCCCTTCTGGGAGAGAGGCGTTTAGCCTCAGACAAGAATGTGAGATTCTTATGGTCAGTAAGAATGAGAACCGGCACAGTGGTACCTTCGAGGAGGTGTCTCCATTCTTTCAGGGCTAAAATGATCGCTAACAGCTCTCTGTCACCAACCTTGTAATTGCACTCCGCGAGTGACAATTTCTTGGAAAAGTAGCCACAAGGATGCATAGCGTTATCAGAGGTAGGACGTCGAGACAGAAGGGCGCCAACTCCAGTCTCAGAAGTACCAACCTCAAGGATTAAAGATAACTTAGGATCAGGATGTGCCAACACAAGAGCAGAAACAAAGGCTGTCTTGAGACTCTCAAAGGCCTTAATGGACTCCGGAGACCAACTCTTTGGTTTACCATCCTTTCTGGTCATATCAGTCAGGGGCTTGACCAGAGACGAGAAGTTACGAATAAACTTCCGATAATAGTTGGCAAAGCCAAGAAAACGCTGCAGAGGACATAAACCCATGGGTCAGGGCCACTGTAGGACTGATGAAAGTTTCTCTGGGTCCATCGAAAAACCAGCAGTGGAAATGACATATCCCAGTGTGGCATTGGGACCCTGTGCTACCTGGAATATTGCTGGTTTACACCAGAATTTGGAGAGAAAGGCACGCTGATTGCACAGCTGTGTGCTGGGCTATTTAGTTGTGACCTGGCTATGGCTCAGAGCCCCACCCGACAGACAGGAAGTCTGTGCATGGGAGTCAGGTGGACTCCCATTCCTCTGCAGGAGTCAGAGACTGCATGGGTGCAGCCAGAGCATGCATGTCTGCAGGAGGCAGATGTGCTTTGTGACAGAGCAGCAAGGCGCTGATCAGGAGTAAGCTAGGAGAGAGCTTAACTCAAGGAAACCCTTTTGTTCTAAGGAGCAGACCTAAGACCTAGGCTACAGGCCTGAAGCAGCCGTGTGGCAATAACAAACTGTAAGTGAGAGTGTCACCAGAGGTACAGTGTAGGTACCAAACAGGGACACAGTAACAGGGTCAAGAGGACCTAGGTCAACGCCTGAACAGCAGTGCTCACCAGAGAGCCAGGTGACTCGGTATTTTCCATTTGTTGCATTATTGCTTTGTGGAAGAAACCCCTGCGTGGGTATCCTGGATGGACTGTTTTTCTTTTACTTCAATAAAAATGGGCCAAAAAAGCCCTTAAACTGCATATCTGGCATAAACTTAGCTCGCTGGTAAGCTCTACACTGAAGCTAAATCACCCCCAATACCACAAGTGGTGTTCGAATGCGGGCATGACAGAAGAGTTCCCGATCCTCGCATACCAAAAACAGTGAGCAGGAAGAAACTGTGTGCTTTGCAGCAATGCTGTGAGGATCAACTAATGTGAACTAGTGGAGTCTGCATGTGAAAGTGTGCTGCTTGCAAGTCTTAAAGAGACAGTACACCAAATTTTCCTGTGTTAAAAGGAACTGTGTTAAAAAGCGTTGTGGGCCTGACTTCAGAGATGGGGCGGTCAAAACGCAAAAAGGAAGCAATGTTTGCTGAGATGAGAAACAGAACCCTGTGGCTGGAGGGGTTGTTACCAACAGAACAAGCCCCAGACTGGTGCAAGATGCTCTTAGCTGCACTGGAGCAAAGGAAAAAGGAAAGCAAGCCATCACTTAGTGCAAAGAGTGAGCAGATGGGTGCGGTTGCCCATGGCAACAAAGCAGAAATCCATACAGCTGACTTCATATGGCCTATGTTGCCTTCTGCACTTGTTGAAGACTTTTTGGCTGAATTTGCGATGATTGCTTCCTCCCAGGGTTGGCCCAGAATCCGCTGGGCTGAATTGGTGCAACCTTTTCTGATGCAAGAGTACCAAGAGGTGTACCGCTGGATAACGAGACGACTACGACAATTTCCTGGGAGTAGGGTTGAGCCGAACACCCCCGGTTCAGTTCGCATCCAGAACATGCGAACAGGCAAAAAATTAGTTTGAACACGCGAACACCAATAAAGTCTATGGCACACGAGCATAAATAATCAATAGTGCTCATTTAAGGCTTATATGCAAGTTATTGTCATAAAAAGTGTTTGGGGACCTGGGTCCTGTCCCAGGGGACATGTATCAATGCAAAAAGAAGTTTTAAAAACGGATGTTTTTTTCGGGAGCAGTGATTTTAATAATGCTTAAAGTGAAACAATAAAAGTGTAATATTCCTTTAAATTTCCTACCCGGGGTGTCTATAGTATGCCTGTAAAGGGGCGCATGTTTCCCGTGTTTAGAACAGTCAGACACCAAAATTACATTTCTAAAGGAAAAAAGTCATGTAAAACTACTATCGCTAGCGCCGGCTATAATGAATTGTCGGTCCGGCAATACACATAAAAGTTCATTGATAAAAACGGCATGGAATTTCCCCACAGGGGAACCCCGCACCCCTGGTATGGATATTAAGGGGAACCCCGCGCCAAAATAAAAAAAAAAATGGTGTGGGGTCCCCCCAAAAATCCATACCAGACCCTTATCCAAGCATGCAACCTGGCAGGCCACAGGAAAAGAGGGGGGGACGAGAGAGAGCGCCCCCCCTCCTGAACCGTACCAGGCCACATGCCCTCAACATTGGGAGGGTGCTTTGGGGTAGCCCCCCAAAGCACCTTGTCCCCATGTTGATGGGGAGAACAGCCTCATCCCCACAACCCTTGCCCGGTGGTTGTGGGGGTCTCCGGGCGGGGGGGCTTATCGGAATCTGGAAGCCCCCTTTAACAAGGGGACCCCCAGATCCCAGCCCCCCCTGTGTGAATTGGTAATGGGGTACGAGTGTACCCCTACCATTTCACAAAAAAAGTGTCAAAAAGGTTAAAAAACACAAGAGACGGTTTTTGACAACTCCCGGTTACGTAAACGGGTGACCCTGCCCCCCTCTGACAACACGGGGAAAGCCATAGGGAAGTCCCTGTGTAGTCCCCATGCGTCAGAGGAGGGCGGGGTCACCAGGTGGCTCCGCCCTCTGTTATATTTGAAGTTTCAGAAAAACCGAAGCGTCCCACGGCGGAAGACTCCAACTGAGGCAGTTCGTGCAGACGGAACGGAGAAGAAGCCGGGGGAAGATGCGGGACGAGAAGAGCGGAGGAAGAAGAAGATGGAGAAGAAGGAGATGGAGAAGAAGAAAATAGAGGAAGAAGAAGAACACCGAAGGAAGACCAGAAGAAAGAAGATGGAAGAAGATGAAATTAATAAAGGACTTGTCAATAACTGTCTCTTGTGTTTTTTAACCTTTTTGACACTTTTTTGTGAAATGGTAGGGGTATATTTGTACCCCATTACCAATTCACATGGGGTGCAGGATCTGGGGGTCCCCTTGTTAAAGGGGGTTTCCAGATTCCAATAAGCCCCCTGCCTGCAGACCCCCACAACCACCGAGCAAGGGTTGTGGGGATGAGGCCCTTCTCCCCATCAACATGGGGACAAGGTGCTTTGGGGGGCTACCCCAAAGCACCCTCCCAATGTTGAGGGCATGTGGCCTGGTACGGTTCAGGAGGGGGGGGCGCTCTCTCGTCCTGCGGCCTGCCAGGTTGTGTGCTCGGATAAGGGTCTGGGATGGATTTTTGGGGGGACCCCACGCCATTTTTTTAAAAATTTTGGCACGGGGTTCCCCTTAATACCCATACCAGACCTGAAGGGCCTGGTATGGAATTTAGGGGGACCCCCACGCATTTTTTTTTAAATTTTGGTTCGGGGTTCCCCTGTGAGGAAATTTCATGGCGTTTTTATCAATGAACTTTTATGTGTCATTTTGCTGTCAGACTGTTCTAAACACAGGAAGCATGCGCCCCTTTACAGGCATACTATAGACACCCCCCGGGAACGAAATTTAAAGGAATATTACACTTTTATTGTTTCACTTTAAGCATTATTATAATCACTGCTCCCGAAAAAACGGCCGTTTTTAAAACTTTTTTTTGCATTGATACATGTCCCCTGGGGCAGGACCCAGGTCCCCAAAGGCTTTTTATGACAATACCATGCATATAAGCCTTTAAAATTAGCACTTTTAAAGGCATAGACTTTTAGGTTCAATAAAATTTTATTGTTTTAATACAAGTTTAGACAGAAAAAAAGCAAGAATAAGACCGGGGCCTACCAATAGGCAATCCGGTTAACCAAGTACAGATAATTATATATGACAATACCGTGTGATGTATTCTGTTACATGTATAAAGGTTGCCGGAGATAATGTTTGTTAAATTAACATATAAACAGTAGTCCATCTCCAAATATTAATGCTCTGTTGTAAATTCTGGATGCCCCAACGGGGATCTGCTGCGTCCAGGGTTTGAGACACTGTTAATAAGGCATATACACTTGGTATGGTAACAGTAAAAAATTAATTCCAGTTCTCCTGAATAATGAAAGAACTCATAACAAATAAAGAATCCAGAATACTAGTAATTCCTTGGTGAGGTCAAGAGAGACCAAGAAAATAGGTTGGAATGTGTTGAAAGTAGCCGAAGAGAAAAGGGAAGTTTAAAGTAAAGGAGGTTAAGGAGGTTTGGGGAGGGAGGGGGGGGGGACAGTGGGCCTCGGCCTAATATTAGCATCTTTTTGGGTCTATAGAAATGCTGTTATATTATAATTTAGAATCTCAGGTCACTTTGATTGTTGAAAGCCTACGCTTTAATTTGTCTGAAGCAGAGTAATGCCTCCAAATGCTCCAAATAAAAGAAAATTTTGATTGTGTATCTAGTACCTCTGCCTGCATTTCTTCCATGAGCATTACATCGTTTATCTCATTTACCCATTCCACAAGGGAAGGGGAAACGGTGGTTTTCCAATGTCTTGGGATCAACTGTCTGCCTGCACTGAGAAAAAATTTCAGGAGATTATGCTTTTGTGATTTAATTGTACCAGGGAGTATAGAAAGGAGAGCAATGGCAGGAGATGGTATGAGTGGTTTGTCGTATATTTCCGTGTATATTTGAAAAATTTGTGTCCAAAAAGGGAGAAGCACATCGCATTCCCAACCAGATATGTATGTACGTACCTTTCGCTGAGTTGCATCTCCAACATGTGTCGGATGCTGAAGGATACATAACCCTGAGGGTGGCTGGGACCCGATACCACCTTGATACCAGTTTGTAGTTTTTTTCCCGAGTGTAGCTCGAGATGGCCGATTTATGAGTAAAAAGGAAGGCTTTCTCCCATTCGGCTTCTGTTATGTCTCTCCCGAGTTCCTCAGACCAAGTTTTAGTATATTTAGGTAAAGATGTATGCACATGTTCCGAAACTATTTGGTATAGCAATGATAAAGTGTGTCTAGGAGTTTCCGGGAGCGTGCAAAGTTGCTCGAATCCAGTCAGGGGTCTATGAATTTGTTTAGAATTATGGAGTTGTTTACAGAAGGAATCCAGGTGAAGACGTGTAAGCCATGATACCTTAGGTGATAAAGTGACTCGGTCTTTGACATAATTGCCTAGAGTGTTGTGCACAAATTGGTTAGGGCCAAGCTGCCTTCGGGAAAGATAGGATTGTCAAATAGGGGAGTGAGTGGGCTCGGTTCAGAGGTTAGAGAGTAATGCCCCGTACACACGGTCAGATTTTCCGATGGAAAATGTGTGATAGGACCTTGTTGTCGGAAATTCTGACCGTGTGTAGGCTCCATCACACATTTTCCATCGGATTTTCCGACACACAAAGTTTGAGAGCTTGCTATAAAATTTTCCGACAACAAAATCCGTTGTCGGAAATTCCGATCGTGTGTACACAAATCCGACGGACAAAGTGCCACGCATGCTCAGAATAAATAAAGAGATGAAAGCTATTGGCCACTGCCCCGTTTATAGTCCCGATGTACGTGTTTTACGTCACCGCGTTTAGAACGATCGGATTTTCCGACAACTTTGTGTGACCGTGTGTATGCAAGACAAGTTTGAACCAACAGCCGTTGGAAAAAATCCTAGGATTTTGTTGTCGGAATGTCCGAACAAAGTCCGGCCGTGTGTACGGGGCATTACTCTCCCGCTTACGATACCAGATTATCAAGGCATCCCTAGTAAGAGGGGATATCCCTGTTAGATTTTTGTATGTATGACCGTAGCCCCATAAGAGAGCGTGAAGATCAATTGAGGACAGGTCTTGTTCCACTAAAGTGGAAGCCTTGACCAGGGGGCGGGGGAACCACTCCAGGATACGTGAGAGCACTGTCGAAGTGTGATAAAGTTCAAAATCTGGTAGATCAGCTCCTCCTTTGGCAGAAGGGGAGCACAGAAGCTTATGTTTCAATCTAGGGTGATTTCCCTGCCAGACAAATTTAATTGCCATGGATCGTAGGGTGCGGAAGAATGCTGCTGGGAGAGCGATTGGGAGGGCCTGGTATAAATAGAGTAATTTGGGGAGAATATCCATTTTTAATACATTCATACGACCGAACCAAGATAGTGGCAAGTCCATACGGGTATCAGTGAGGCGTCTCAGTTTTGTCAATAATGGGCTGAAGTTGAGGGCGTATATTTCTGATGAATGTTTCGGAATGGCTGTTCCTAGATATGATATGGAGCTTGTCTGCCATTGAAAGGAGAAGTTGGTTTTAAGAGAGGCAAAAGTGGTCTGTGACAGGGACAAATTTAGAGCCTCCGTTTTGGTGATGTTCAATTTATAGTTGCTAAGACAGCCAAACCGATCAATCTCAGCTAATAAAGACGGTATAGTAATATGTGGTTGGGTTACATAAAGTAGTAGGTCGTCTGCATAAAGGGAGAGTTTACAGTGGGAGGAGGGGGTTTCAATACCGTGTATGTTGGGATTAGCTCTAATTGCTTGGGCTAGATGTTCAATCACCAAGGCAAACAAGAGTGGGGAAAGGGGACAGCCTTGCCTGGTGCCGTTGGCGATCGTGAATTTCTCCAATTGGGTGCCATTTACTAGGACTGTAGCTGAGGGTTTGGAGTATAAGAACATTATGCAGGCTAGCATTCTTGGGCCTAGGCCTAACTGAGAGAGGGTTGCTGATAAAAAGGGCCAGCTGACCATGTCGAAGGCTTTTTCTGCGTCGCATGAAAGTAGACAGGTCGGTATGTGGTTACGTTGAATATATGTCATAAGGTGTATAGTTTTGGTGGTATTGTCCCTGGCTTCACGTCCAGGGACAAATCCCACCTGATCTTTATGGATCGTGTTGGGCAGTAAGGGAGAGAGGCGATTTGCGAGGATTTTTGCATATAGTTTCAGGTCTATATTTAAAAGGGAACTTGGTCTATAATTGGGGCATAGGGGGGGTCTTTACCTGGTTTTGGGATAACAACTATTTGGGCTTGGAGCAAAGTAGTAGAGGGGGCAAGATTACCGTCAATGGTGTTGAATGCTTTGGCTAAAAGAGGGGCTAATTGGGAAGTGAACGTTTTGTAAAAACGTGAAGAAAACCCATCAGGGCCGGGGCTCTTTCCATTTTTAAGATTTTTAATGGCGGAGAGAAAGTCCGCCTCGGTAAGAGCGGACTCCAACTCCTCAGTGTCGGATGTTGGGAAAGATGGGAGTGCCGTTTCCTGTATATATGACGGGAGGTCTTGTGAGTGAGATGAGGGCGATGAGGATTGTGAGGAGAGATTATATAAGGTGGAGTAGTAGTGACGGAATTCTTCGGCTATGGCTGAATTGTTCAGTATTTTACCTTTAGTAGGGGAATTAATGAGTTGAATTGATTTACAGGTTTGTCGGGGTTGAAGTGTATTTGCCAGATGTCTACCGCATTTATTGGCCTGAGAGTAATGGACAAATCGTCCCTTATTCCTCGCCAACAAGGAACGTTCTGAGAAAATTTGCAAAAGATCCCTCCTAACATTGGTAAGTTCTAGTAGCACCGAGGTGTCAGGGTTTTTTTTGTGTGATTCCTCTAAAGTGGATATGTTAGCTAAAAGGCGCTTAATGTCGTCTGTGCGTGCATGTTTAAGTCGGGCACCGTGTTGAATAAATTTACCCCTAAGCACACATTTAAGTGCCTCCCATTTCGTCAGTGGGTTGGTGGTATCGTGGGCGTGATCAGCTATGAAGTGTTTAATGGTCTGTACAACATCCTGTGAACAGACTATGTCAGATAGAAGATTGTCATTCAACCTCCAGGATGTCTGTTTCTTTTGCAGGGGGATGTTACCTAATGTCATACGTATAGGAGCATGATCAGACCATAGAGTGAGACCTATGGAGGAGAGGGGGGAGTAGTCCAGTAGGGATTGGGATATGAAAAAATAGTCCAGTCTGCTATAAGAAGAGTGTGCTGAAGAATAGTATGTGTAATCCTTAGCGGAGGGGTGTAATATTCTCCACACGTCCACACGGAAAGGTCAGATAAGATTGTGTGCATTTTGGTCAGAGAAGCCGGAGAGAGTGAGGACTTACCAGAAGAAGCGTCGAGGCGGGGTATCAAGGTGGCATTGAGGTCCCCTCCAAGGATCACGTTAGTTGTAGTGAATCTCTTCAAACGAGAAACCACGGAGGAAAGAAAACGATGCTGCTCCTGATTTGGAGAATAAACATTAATTATGGTGTAAATCATGTTCATGTATGACAATTTAAGAAATATATATCGGCCTAATGGATCAATATAAGAATCAAGAACGTCTGGTGTGAATGTGGCATGAAAAGCAATGGAGACTCCTTTCGACTTTGCTGCAGGGTTAGTGCTATGAAACCAAGTGGGATATTGTTTGTGGAGCAATTGTGGAATCGCATCCGACCTAAAATGGGTTTCCTGTATGAGAAGGATTTGGGAGCGTAATTTATGAAAGTGATAGAGTATATGTCTTCTCTTCTCAGGGGTGTTGAAGCCCCTACAATTTAAAGAGGAAATTTTAAGGGAAGTTGGGGTCGACATTGCAAGCTCGGTTTAGGGGGTTAGCAAGAGGAGGTTTGGCCGAGGCCCACTATCCCAGGGGCAATAGGAGGTTAGGAGAGGGGGGGAGGAAGTGATGACTTGTGGGAAAGAGAAAAAAAGGTAAGTGGGAAAGACAGGGGAGAGAAGGAGAGTGGTAGAAAAAACAGTAGAAAGCAGAGGCCAAGATGGCCGAACTAACAATGTTGAAAACAACATAACAGCTAAAACCGCAATGGGTGCTGTAAATCCTAAGTGTGGGGGTCGCGGTCAGAGCATAGAGAGGTCCGCACACGTCGGACATTTTCAATAAATGTTATCTAAATATTAGGAGGCTCAGGCCTTGCATTGCCTGACATGAGAAAGAGAATAAAATAAACTGTCAATGGGATGTCAAAAGGACATCCAACATCATAAACTTATTAGCCTACAGGGGATCATTCACAGCTTTTAAATATAACATTCTTCTGCAATAAGGCTGGGGGGGAGGAATGCATCAAAAAGCATTTAAGTTACTTCTGTAGAAGAGAAAAGAAAAAAAACCACACGTATCCCACTGCAAAAAGGTGAGATTCGTGTACGGAAGATCAAGCTTGGATCAACAATACAATACAACGTCCCAACATAATTGCAAACTGTAAACAGGAACATCTTCACTGGTCCGGAACCTGTGAAGGAAAAGTGTGGTTAAGGCAGGAATAGAGAACAACTGGTCATCCGTCAGTTGCTCTGGAAGCATGCGATTTGGGACGTTTGTTCTTCTTGGTCTTCGTTTGCCAACCTGTGGTGGTCTGGAAGCCTGGGGTGGCAGCATGAAGAGGCCAGTCTGGTATGGGAATTTGTGGCAGTTCAAATGTTCCCAGAAATTTTGGGAGGTCTCCAAGAGTGCGGAATGTCGCTGACTTTCCGTCATGGGATGCAAAAAGATTGAAAGGAAAGCCCCAGCGATATTTTATTTGTTTTGCTTGAAGGGCACTTGTGAGGGGTTTCAAGGCTCTCCTCATGTCGAGTGTCAGTTTGGAGACGTCAGGGAGTAGTGACACTGGAGTCCCATTGAAGTAAATGGTGTCTTGGGTTCTTGCTGCTTTCATAATTGCGTCTTTAATCGCATAAAAGTGTACTCTACAAATGACATCTCTGGGGTGCTCCAGATTAGGGTTCTTAGGGCCAAGAGCTCTGTGAACACGGTCTGACTCCAGGGGTGCATCTTTCTCTTTGTGGAGCAGATCATTAAATATGGCGATGACCGCAGAGGCCAGATCTGTGGTTTCTACCGACTCTGGTAGGCCGCGAATGCGTATGTTGTTGCGTCTGGCTCTGTTTTCCTGGTCGTCCTGGTGGTACATTAGTTGTTGGATCTGTAGTGTGTGGTCATGTAGAATAGCTTCATGCGCTTGAAGTGTGGAGGTGTTCTCTTCTACCTCATGTTCTATCTCTTCCAGCCTGCTTGTTACATCCTTGCGGAGCTCAGTAATCTCCTGTTTGTATGAACGTTCAGGTCTCTGCACATAGGTTTCAAAATCATGCTTGGTGAGGAGGGCCTTAATATAGGCTTCCATGTCCCAGCCACCGTAAGATCTGTGTGAGTCTGGGGATTGGCAGGCCGAACGGACTGAGCCGTTATCAGAATCTGGAGGGGACCTGGCACGTTGTCTGGTTTTCATATGCGATGTGGAGCGCTGTGAAGCAGCTCCCTGTGAAGCCACGTGTGTGCCTGAGGTCCGGGCCGTCGCCATCTTGGATGAGGGGGGGGATCACGCTGTGTCTGTCCCAAACGAGTGAAAAAGCGGTCTATATCACCCTCGTTATGTGGCTCGGGAGTGCGGTGTCTCTCCCCCCCTCCTTTCCTCCCCATTACCGACCTGTTTGCAGGGTCTTGTAGGTGCTGTGAGCCTCGTTTGTGCCGACGTGTGCAGGAGCTCTAGTCAGACACGTCCTGTTACTCCATGTGCTAGGCCACACCCCCCCCATAGACTTTTAAAGGGTGTTCTGCGGCTTTCGAATTTGCCGCAAACTCCCCAAATTGTTCTCTGTTAGGCGAACGGGCGAACAGCCAGTGGTCGAGTCGATCTCATGTTTGACCCGAACATAAAGCCCATCCCTACCTGGGAGCAATCTAATCTAGAGAGCGCTGGAAAAATTCAACAGGAGGATGTGGTCTACCATAGCAACCGGAGAAAATCTGTTTGCATAAAGGAGGAGCTACAGCCGAGATGTGGCTCAAATTCTGAGAGAAGAGGTTTGTGCAAAAGTGTCTGTTGTCACCCCTGGTAACCGTGAAGGAAATTTAGTTCAGCCTGCAAGGGGTGATGACGAGCACAAGAAACCATTGGTTTCAAGTTATGGCTGCTTGTGTGAAGTGGTCAGCCCAGAGAAGAGGGCACAGTATCCAGCATCCTGTAAAGTGGTATGACCGTGTGTGGGTCTGCTGTTACCCCTGGCAACAGGAAACCTGTTTGGCCTGCAGGGGATGATGGAAAATATAAGAAGGATGCAATGTTGCCCTGTGTCCATGTGGGGGCATTAGCTTGTGAGAGCACAGCAAAGAGGGGACACTGCCCTCAATTGAAGCTTTCCACACCTGTCAACTGGAATGGCAAGACTGTTACAAATGTGAGAGAGACTGGTCATGGGACTATTCCCTGTGAAGTGGGAGTAAGTCCAGTGAGAAAATCTGAAATCAGAGACTTGATGCAAATTAATACCCTGTCTAGTAGCAAAGCACACTTTGAAGCTGAAACTGCAGCAAGCTTGAGGACTGTTAAGGACTTGTCTCCATGCAATGCCCTTTGTAGCAGAGAGACAAGGGTTAAAGCTAAACCTAATGATGTGGTGTGTAATAACAATTCTGAAAATGGTGATACATTTCCCTCTATGTTGGTGTTTAAAAGGGAAAATGGTTATGTGCCAAGGACAGGACTGATTTAGCAGAGTGCTGAAATATATATGTCAGGGGTGACCTTGCCCATTGCAACCATGACAGGTGATGACTGTGTAGCCACCCCGGCGAGTGAGAGAGTGTCTTATAAAGCAAAAAGTGATATAATAAATATCCCACAGGCTCAAGCTGGTAATGAGCTGGGACAGCCTATGAGATCTAGGAATGATAATGAGGAATGTATTTCTGAAAATGTTTCCCATGGCAACCACAGGCAGCGCCGTGGATTTGTCCCTGCAAATCTCACGAGGACTCCCTGTGTTGGAGCCGGCGTGGCTCCAGGACAGCTCTGATACTGCTCAGGTGGAACACAATGGGAAAATAGCTCAAATTATGGAGCATGAATTATCACAATCTGATGTGGTTGACAGTGACTGGTGCAGGATGCCTGCTCCAAAACCACTCTGTCCACCTGTGTCTCCATGGGCAGAGGAAGCAGTACTACGACGTGCTGGTGGCTGGAGCACAGACAGGATAGACTGCTATACTCTCGCCATAAAGGTGCTAGCGTGGTGGAAAGAAATTTCTGAAGGTAATAGTAAGGTGGACACTATTGCTGCTGAGACGAATGGAGGGGCTGCAGGGCCAGTAGACACAGGTGCGTTGGCTTTTGCAGAAGTTAACCCTCTCCAGTTGGAAAAATCTCAAAAGGGCGCATACATAGCAGAGGTTTTGTCCACAGCAAAAGAGATGAGTAATGTTGAATGTCAGGATGGTGGGATAATGAATAAAGACTTGGAAGGGGTCAGTGTTGCTGAAAATGAGAGGATGAGTGTGACACATGCGTTTTGCAGTGCTCATGGGGAGCCGCAAGTTTTGTCAGTTGCCTCTGAGGTGGAGGTCTCTTTGAGTGTCTCTGCCTCTCAAGCCTTAGCAAATGAGCCCTTCCACGTCATTAGTAAGGGAAAAGTCCCTAGAATTCTGTGTTTAGATGTGGCATGTCTAGAAATAACTGAGATATTGTTTGAATTGGTATCCACCGCAGATGGGCGACCTGGTACTGCGTAGTACCAATTCTCTCTTAGTTTCTGAAGCACACAACAGACTTCTGTGTGGTGGCTCTCCAGGGACTTGGAAAATATGAGAATATCGGCGAGATAAACCACCACACATAACTGCAACAAATCTTGCAGGACATCGTTAATAAATTCCTGGAAAACTGCCAGGGCATTATAAAGGCCAAAAGGCATTACGAGGTACTCATAATGGCCTGTTCTGGTATTAAACACAGTTTTCCAGTCGTCGCCCTCCCTAAGCCTCACGAGATTGTACCCCTCTCAAATCAAGCTTCGTGAAACCGTTGCTCCCTTGAGGCAGTCAAATAACTCTATAATCAACGGAATCGGATAGACATTCTTAATTGTGAAACGATTGAGACCTCTATAATCAATACAAGGTCTCCGTTCACCACTCTTCTTCTTCATAAAGAAGAAACCCGCACCAGCAGGAGACGAGGATTTGTGGATGAAACCTCGAGAAAGTGCGTTTGCAACATACTCCTCCATGGCCTTATCCTCCAAGACTGACAAAGGGTAAACCCGGCCACGAGGGGGTATGGCACAAGGTTGAAGGTCAATTGCACAATCATACGACCAGTGTGGAGGCAAACTACCGACTTGACCTTTGTCAAAGACATCGCTAAAATCCCGGTACTCCTCCGGCAGGGAGGAGAGTGAAGAGGTGCACAGGACCTTGGCTACCTTCTGGAAGCATGTCTCACTGCATTGTGGTGACCAGGAGAGAACCTCAGGATGGAGCCAATCAAAAGAGGGGTTGTGCTCTGTAACCAAGGATAACCAAAAACCAGCGGAAACTTAGTGAGGAAATAACTTGGAATTGGATTATCTCATGGTGAAGAGCCCCTATGGCCATGGACAAGGGAAAAGTCTCATGAGTCACATGGGCAGGCTGTAGAGGTCTCCCATCAAGAGCCTCAATGGCAAGTGGAGTGTCACGCAGCTGCAGCGGAATCGAGTGCTTTCGATACAAAGGCAGCATCAATGAACAGGCCTGCAGCCCCAGGGTCGATTAGAGCCTGTATCTCAGCAGACGACTCAGCCCAAGAAAGGGTAACCGAAACCAGGGGCTTATCCTTCTGGATAACTGGGGATAAAACGCTGCCACCTAAGGTCTGTCCGTGACAGGACCTCAAGGTTCGGGCGTTCCCTGGACGGGTAGGACAAGACTTCAAAAAGTGACCTACCTGGCCACAATAAAGACACAATCTCTCCATCCTCCTAAGGGTTCTCTCATCCGCAGAGACACACGTGAAGCCCAAGTGCATGGGTTTACCTTCACTGATCGACTAGGTATCAGGAGGCATGGGAGGTGAGGGAGGCAAGGGTGGGACTGCAAAGCTTGGAGACAATGTACAGGAGGCTTCCGCAAGTGCTCCTTAAAAGAAAGTCTTTCTCTGAGACTGGAGTCAATGAGGATGGCAAACGAGATCAACTTCTACAGCTCAGTGGGTATATCTCGGGCTGCTATCTCATCCTTGATGGTATCTGAGAGACCATGAGAAAAAACAGCCACGAGGGCCTCATTGTTCCAAGCAATCTCTGTTGCCAGCATACGGAATTCAATGGCGTAATCTGCAACGGTCCTTGTACTCTGTTTGATAAACATGAGGCACTTGGCAGCAGAAGCAGAGCATGCGGGAACGTCAAATACCCTTTTAAAAGAAGCCACAAACTCTGGGTACCTCAAGACAACAGGTTTTTGTTCTCCCATAGAGGGTTTGCTCAGGCCAAGGCTCTCTCAGAAAGCAAAGATATCACAAAACCTACTTTGCTTCTGTCCATGGGAAACGTCTGGGGCAGCATCTCAAAGTATATCCCAACCTGGTTGAGAAACCCTCTGCATTAGACTGGATCACCCCCAAATCGCTGAGGAAGCGGAGCAGAACCAGATATACCTCTTATAGAGGTAATACTTGAGGCGGGTGCCTGCACAGAGACTGAAGCAGCAGCAGGGATGGCCTGCAACACAGGTTGTACCAGAGCAGCCACAGTGGGAGATTTCAGGTGAGCAGTGCAACTCGGGAGCGTCTGTAACGCCATGGCAAACTGATCCATGCGGTGATCCTGCTCATCCAATCTGGAAAACATATTAAACAAGTGGATTGACTGCATCTTCTGAATTCATGGCCTTCACCTACTGTCAGAAACCATGAATCAGACTGAGACAGATGTACAGTTAAATCACACTTGTTTAATAATAAAAGTAAATAAAACAAACGTAGTTAAAACATAGCCAAAGTTTGGTAACCGGAACAGATAGTCATACAAGCCAGAAAGTCAGGAAGCCAGAGATCAGCGTAGTTGAGCAGCAAGCAGGATATGGAGCCAGAAGGAATTCAGCCAAGCAAGTCTTTAACAGGAATGCAGTCTCTGTGATGTTCACCAAGACGAAGGCAGAGATCATCTCGGCTTAAGTAGGCAGGACTGACGAGCAGGATATCAACAGGTGAGTTACTATGGAAGGATAGGAGCTGGCAATTAGCTCACAGATGAGCGGCCAGCACAGAGGAAGAAAGGGCTTAGCCCAGCCCTGACAAGTGCGCAGACGCCGGCGTCTTTTGTCCATGAAATGAACTTTTCTGACTGTTTTTTGTTGCAATTGCCAGTTAGTACTTGGCACACGTTTGATTCCTGCAACAATCACCTGTGAGGTCAGTATTTTTTACATCACCTACTAGGTATTGCCTGCACTGCATTTATTTACACTTGCTATGTAGGTCACTTGTGACCACTTCTGTCTGTCCAGCACTGCACCACGCTGTAATATACTGTGGTTACACTGACAGACTATTAATATACTACTATGACTCTAGGGTAACAATAGAATTTTCACTGTTTTGCTAAGTATCCTTTCATTGCCAAACAATATACTATCATGACAGTACGGTAACAACAGAACCTTCACCGTTTTTGCTAAGTATCTATTCACTGCTAGACAATCTTCGGACGAAGACCCAAAATATGATACCTTCTTTTCCCTGGCCCCCTTATACCATGTCCCTCTCACGTTTTTTTTTAATATGCCCCTGCACCCATACCTTCCTCTAAGCAGAGTTTATGTAAGTATCTCTGAGGCTATGTTAGCAATGTTATGTCCAATTGTATTCATTTTCTAAAAATAGTCTTTCAATCTCTGATACAGCCTGGCCCTTGTATGCCCCCTGTGGCCGCACAGAAAGCCCCTCCCTGTCACGTTTACTGGATTGGCCCGGGTATGTGCATCCTACCAGGCTCCCTTTGGTAAGTTGGTTTGGACTGGGAGGGCTTTAAACCATGACACACGATTTGTATTGTGTATTTTGTTGTTTATTACCTGACCACTGATTCTTGTTTATGTATCTATTACCACTAGAGCCATTGTTTACACTAGTGACCATACAATCCCCTGAGGAAGCCAATGTTGGCGAAACATGTAGGATGCATATGCATCAGTGACCATTTCATAAAAATTTGATACTATGGCCAGTATCAGTTAATATATATACTCTGCTGTTTCCTTTATGCACCTTATCTCTTTGTAATGTACTTTTGTAATAAAATTTATACTTTTTAAGAAATATCTGTACCTGTTTATATATGGCACCGTTATAATCCCTAACAAAATTAATTTCCTTTATATGGCATTGTATAATATCATTATAGGCATGACCATTATCTATATGTATATACTTGTATCATTTCAGATCTCTCTAGTACTCGAGTGCATCTTGTCGTTCTATTTATGGCTACCACACACCATCAGCAGGCTTACGGTCACCAGATGATCCCCTGAAGCTCTGACATGCTCTTTTGAATTTCCACACATCTAGGCACCATTCCAATGAGCTCCAGATCTGATTTTTCCTGGGACCACAGCAGGGTCACTTGTTTGATCTACTTCCCTGCATGAGTTTTTTATCTACACCTGTATATATTTATGTATATACATATACTCTATTACTGGCAGTTTCTAAATACAGTATTCAATTGATCGGTAAGTGAATCTCTCTCCGTCTCCCTTAATGCTCATTTTTTGTCCATTGATGTTCATGTGCTCAACTCTTTGCTACGTTCTTTTATAGAATGCCATTTGTTTTGATATCTTCTGAAACAAATGACCCTGATGAAGGGATTAATACTGAATTCCTGAAACGCGTCGGGTGAGATTACAGAGGATCAACAACTCTAACTGTATCAACTGTACTTATGTTTTTATCTATGCTATATACGGTGATCTATGCACCTATGTTTTTAAGAACCCTTTAATAAACAAAATTTGTATTCTTCTACATACATCTATATTTTTCAATTATTATAGTTGCCGGTAAAGTCCCTTTTTTTCCCCTTTGGGAGGCACTACAATTTTATTTATGGTTATCCACTTTTGGGATGTTGGCAACAACTAGGTCTTCTTAGGTGAATCTACTTTAAATGATTAGTCATGTTGATAAGATCCCTGCTATCCTTGAGGTATGCTTTACCCTTCATGGCTATAGGTTGCACAAAAAATCAATATATTCACCTAGCCTTGAGAATAGGGAATCTATCTCACTAACAATGGGTCTGCCTGGAGGAGTTTGTCCGTTCCTATGTATCACACTCCATCAGCAAGCTTACGGTCACCAGATGATCCCCTGAAGCTCTGGCACGCTCTTTTGAATTTCCGCACATCACCATACCAATGAGCTCCAGATCTGGTTGTTCCTGGGACCACAGCAGGGTCACTTGTTTGATCTTCTACTTCCCTGCATGAGTTCTTTTTTCTACACCTGTATATATTTATGTATATACATTGTAAAGTTGGGGGTTGTTTTAGCTTAAGGGTAGAGCTTCCAGTGAGCTGAGTCCACACCAGTTGTGCTATTTAAGGGCTTGTTAGCACTCTTTTATTAAAGGAAAAATAAGTCCAGTAACAGAACAGTTGCCCATGCGGGGGTTTCAGCTTTCCACAGCAACAACATAAGTGAAAAATGCCAAGCCACCTGGCTCTCTTCAGCAGCAGCACCACTGCTCAGGCTCCCATACGGAGCCCTCCTGCCTCCTGTCAGCGACCTCAGGCTCGGGTCTCTGGCTTTTACTGTGCCGCCTGCACTCTCTGGCTACTCCAGTGTACACCTGCACTCTCTGGGTTCTCTCTTGCAAGCCTGGACTCCTCGGGAGGGTGGAGCCCAGAACGCTGGTCTTGACTCTACTATCAGGCCCACACACACCTGAACAATCAGTGTGCTGGTGAGTTTCAAAACTCAGACCCAGGATTGGGTCCGGATCTCTAAGAAATCCCCGGCTCCAGGTCCCAAAGTAGACTTTACTAAATAATGAGGAAACTGAAAAGCCAGTTTCCTCCAAAATAAGTAAATACACTGGAGCCCCTCAACCTGCCTGGTTGAGAGTCCTGCATCAATACACTGGTGGGGTACCACACTACTACAACATGTACTCTATTACTGGCAGCTTCTAAATACAGTATCCAATTGAACGGTGAGTAAATCTCTCTCCGTCTCCCTCGATGCTCATTTTTTGTCCATTGATGTTCATGCGCTCAACTCTTTGCTATGTTCTATTATAGATTGTCATTTGCCTTGATATCTTCTGAAACAAATCTCCCTGATGAAGGGATTAATACTGAAATTTATCAGGCGAGATTACAGAAGATCAACAACTCTAATTGTATCAACGTACTTATGTTTTTATCTATACTATATACAGTGATAGATGCACCTGTGTTTTTAAGAATTCTTTAATAAACAAAATGTATATTTTTCTACATACATCTATACTTTTCAATTATTATAGTTGCCGGTAAAGTCCCTTGTGTTTTCTCCTTTGGGGGCACAACAACTTTCTTTATGGTTATCAACATGACTAAGACAACTGTGGTGGGAGACCATACGTTGCTGGTACAGTGGGCGTTGAGTCCCTATATACCAACATTGTCCAACAAGATGCTCTTGATGCTGCCCTATGGGCGTTGCAAAAATTCTCCCACTTTAAAAAGCCCCAAGCCAAATTTCTTGCGGAGGCTCTCGACATGGCAATGAATAATAATTATTTTTGGCACGCGGGAGATTTCTACAACAAAATCAAGGGGGTGGCTATGGGGCTAGGTATGCTCCGAACATTACAAATATATTTCTAAACACCTGGGAGGAGGAATGTATCTTTACCAACCAGTGACCACAACTACAAATGTACCGACGATACATAGATGATATTTTCATTGTGTGGGATGGTCCGCAAGAGGAATTGGAATGGTTCTTATCATACATAAATTGTAATGATTATCATATCAAGTTCACTAGCACTTAGCATCAATCAAGTATACAGTTCCTGGATCTTGAAATCCTTAATGTGGGTTCCTGTCTAGAGACATGAACCCACTTCAAAGAGGCCGATTGGAATGGCTACATTTACACTCGGAGTTGCCACCACACAGACCAAAGTGAAGGAGACTTCATGGTTCAGACTGATATGCTCATTGGCAGGTTTTTGGAAAAGGGATATAATAAAAGGCAATTGGAAGCTACGAGGGAATAAGTCAGATTAACTGATCGTTCAACCCTTTTGGAGCCTAAAATCCAGGACAAGATCAGTTTGATTTTGCTTTTGTATCTGGCTTTAATCTTCAATATAAAGAAGTTGAGAGAATAATCAAGACACATTGGCCATTACTGTGTGAGGACCCTACCTTAAAGAAAGATTCTTCCTAGTAAACCAAAGTTTATATATAGGAGGGCTCCAGGGTTGCGCAATATGTTGGCCAAAAATGTTATCTGACCCCCCAAGAGACCTCCTACCTTTTTGGATTGTACAGGATTCTTTAAGTGCAGGAGATGTAAAGCATGCAGAACCACTAGGGATACAACTAGGAAGGCCACCAGTTTTCCATCGGTGGTCACAGGGGGTGAATATGATATTTGTCAGTTCTTCACCTGTGACACGAGATATGTCACCTACCTCTTGATGTGCCCCTGTAATTTCCAATATGTGGGCAGAACCACCAGGACCATGGCTATAAGGGTGGGAGAGCATATATAAAAAAAAAAAAAAGTTTAAGTACCATAGTGTGTCCAACCACTTTAGGTTCCACTTAAGACCCCTCCCTACTCAGATTTTTGGGTATTGATAGGGTTCGCCAGCATTGGACGGAGGTACAGACATGGTACAGACATGGCAAAGAAGGTGTCCCAAATGGAGACGCAATGAATGTTTAGACTCCAATCTTTACAGCCTAGGGGGTTGAATAATGATATTGATCTGAAGTGTTTTTTGACTGACTATTGAGGACTGTTCTACTATGGGCCATCCACCACATTTTTGGTAGGTGGAGTGTAGAATTTTTCTTTTAAAATCTATTTATATGGGGTGACTCTTTCCGGGTTTACTTCTTCTTCTTCTTTTTTTCTTTTTTGCTAGTTCATCTAGCTTGTACACATAAATTTATATTATTTTATAAAATATATATTTTTTATAGAAAATGTTATTTTTCCAATTTATATCAGTTTTGGTCATGTATACATTTAGTTTCAGGCCTTTTTAGATCTTGGCCACTAGATGGCGCTGCTCTGTGGCTTTTTTTCATTATAGGCTATGTTGCACGCATCAAGGTTCCACATTTATTATGCCTGACCACTAGATGGTGCCAGTTTACATGGCTCCTGTTTATTATATTTTTTTATCATGTCACTATTTTCTTTATGTGATGAAGCTATGATATTTTATCAATTTGCAACTTTTTATTGTGTCTTTCGAGTTTTTACATGTTGATATCAGGTTGGTTTATGCTGTATGGTGGGAACAGTGTGTGTAAGTCGTCATCCTGTAGAGGGAGATTTTGCATTACATTTTTGTCTTCTCCTCCATTTTGGAGGAGTCTCATCAATAGCACTCTTCCCATTCACTTTTAAGCAAGCTAGGAGTGCTGTGACATCACTTCCTGAAGACGCTAATACAGCGAAACATATGTCGGAGCCACCATTCCAGGTTCTGATCCCGTATCCTATCGAGGCTTGGCCTTAGGAGAGACGCGGACTTCACGCTATCCCTTTAGGACTAGTCGGCTTTCACATGCTGATTACGCCTGGTGCCCGGATTGGCACTGTAACATGTGAGTGTAATCGCCATTTGTTGTTGTCATTTGCTTTTATTTATTAAAAATACTACACTAGGACACCTTCCTCTATGTCTCTTGTGGAGTCATTTTTCCCATTCTAGTTTCATCTCGAGAGGCCAGTGGAGTGGAACTGTGCTGTCAGTGGAATCAATTGGTATTCCAAAAGCGCTGTTTGACTTTCCTGTAAAAAGGGGTCATAATTCTCTGGTGAGTGGCCACCCATCTCTTGAGCACTTGTGGTGAAGAACTAGGAATCCTATTTTGAGCATCAAAATGTGGTGTTGGGATTTATCACATATGGACTTTTAGCTTGCCATTTATTTGTATTTACATTTTTGTTTCACTAACAAATGAATATGCTTTGATCTAAACCATTCCATTGTAGCTCTGACTGTATGTTTAGGGCCGTTTTCCTTTTGGAAGGTGAACCTCCGTCCCAGTCTCAAGGCAGACTCTTAACGGGTTTTCTTCTAAGATTGCTCTGGATTTGGCTCCATCCATCTTCCCATCAACTCTGAGCAGCTTCCCTGTCCCTTCTGAAGAAAGACATCCCCACAACATGATGCTGCCACCACCATGTTTCACGGTGGGAAAGGTGTGGTCAGGGTGATGTGCATTGTTAGTTTTCCGCTACACATAGCATTTTGCTTTTAGAAAAAACGTTCAATTTTGGTCTTATCTGACCAAAGCACCTTCTTCCACATGTTTGCTGTGCCCCGTACATGGTTCCTTGCAGACTGCAAATGGGACTTCTTACGACTTTCTTTAAACAATGGCTTTCTTCTTGCCACTCTTCCATAAAGGCCAGATTTGTGGAGTACACGACTAATAGTTGTCCTGTGGACAGATTCTCCCACCTGAGCTGTGGATCTCTGCAGCTCCTCCAGAGTTACCATGGGCGACTTTGCTGCTTCTCTGATGAATGCTCTCCTTGCCCGGCCTGTCAGTTTAGATGGACAGCCACATCTCAGTAGGTTTGCAGTTGTGCCATACACTTTCCATTTTCAGATGATGGATTGAACAGTGCTCTGTGAGAAATTCAAAGCTTGGGATATTTTTTTATAACCTGCTTTAAACTTCTCCACAACTTTATCCTTGACCTGTCTGGTGTGTTCCTTGGCCTTCATGCAGCTGTTCACTAAGGTTCTCTAACAATCCTCTGAGGGCTTCAAAGAACATCTGTATTCATACTGAGATTAAATTACACACTGGTGGACTCTATTTACTTATTAGGCGACTTCTGAAGGCAATTGGTTCCACTAGATTTTAGTTAGGGGTATCAGAGTAAAGGGGACTGAATATAAATGCACGCCACACTTTTCACATAATTATTTGTTAAAAATGTTGAAAACCATTTATTATTTTCCTTCCACTTCACAATGATGTTCCACTTTGTGTTGGTCTATCACATAAAATACATTTACTTTTTTGGTTGTAACATGACAAAATGTGGAAAATGTCAAGGAGTATGAATACTTTTTCAAGGCACCGACAGCTGGATCCTGGAGAAATCTTGACTACAAGGGTGCCTCATCCTCTTCCTGTGGCTGAATTTCCAGCACAGAGAGGAGGGATGGGTCCTTGTTGGGAGCTTTTTTTTACAGCTGCTCAGTCCAGAGCCTGAAAATATTAACCTCCTATTCACTGGAAGTTTATCCACAGAAAGAGGATGGGGTAGCCCTGGAGTGAAGATTTCTTTAGGAACCAGCTGCCTGTACAACATAGGACATAATTAAGAGTAAAGTATGTCACAAACTGTAGATTTAAAAAAAAACTAAACGTCATCTTTAAATGCTGCATTAACATTCAGATATCAATGTGCTGTTTCCAAAAAAGATAATTTATTATAGTGTAAGGCTTTCATGTCAATATGGGGGAATGTAATTATTTAACCGTACCAGGTAACATTTGCCTGCTAAATTGTGTCATAACTGTTAAGACACTATACACAAATGCAGTTTGAATTAATTATTCATCATTTGTAAAGAACCTATAGGGTCTGTTCACAAAAGTGATAGATTTTTGCCTCTCCCCTTTATACTATAATATTTTTTTATCAGTCCAATGAGCCCTCATGAGCCTGTATCTAAAGATATACGTTTGTAGACAATGCTTTTATTTCAAGGTAAAAAGAAAGCTGCCTGTACAACATAGGACATAATTAAGAGTAAAGTATGTCACAAACTGTAGATTAAAAAAAAAAAATAAATAAATAAACGTCATCTTTAAATGCTGCATTAACATTCAGATATCAATGTGCTGTTTCCAAAAAAGATAATTTATTATAGTGTAAGGCTTTCATGTCAATATGGGGGAATGTAATTATTTAACCGGACCAGCTAACAACATTTGCCTGCTAAATTGTGCCATAACTGTTAAGACACTATACACAAATGCAGTTTGAATTAATTATTCATCATTTGTAAAGAACCTATAGGGTCTGTTCACAAAAGTGATAGATTTTTGTCTCTCCCCTTTATACTATAATATTTTTTTATCAGTCCAATGAGCCCTCATGAGCCTGTATCTAAAGATATACGTTTGTAGACAATGCTTTTATTTCAAGGTAAAAAGAAAGCAAAATTGAAAATGAGCATCCTTGTACACTGACCCTTTGAGCAATAACCACAAAAAAAACAAAAAAACAACACGGAATGAAATAGTGGACTATGCTCTATTAAATCTAATTACACAATCAATTTATTTTATTTTTTTGTATTGAATACTCAACATTGAAAACTAACGTGAGTGTTATTGTCATCCTTCATGCTGACAAAATTACAAGGTTTACCCTAGATAATGACTGGCATGTCCACCAACCATTGGACTTCTAGGTTGATAATAAATAGTTTCATTCTGTGAGTTTCAGCTCATTTGAATTCACAGAAAAAGGTATGCAATCAGACTGACTATTTACTATCAACTTTTATTTTCCTGGTCCCATCTCAACTTCTGTTATGGAAGTTGTGCAAGGTGTCTAAATAGGACTGTTCAGCCCAACAGACACCAAAGTTACACACAGATTTGATCTGACATGCACCTTCCCTTTCTTTGTAAAACAAGTCTGTGGGAAGAAGCTTGTGTAGAGCAGTTAAAACACTGGGTTCCAGGTGCTGAGAGCTGTGGACTTATCCTAGTTCCCACAGCCCATGGTTTATACACCTTCCATAATATCGAGCTAGCAGGCGCTGTATGACTTTTTTTGTTTTTGTGTAGAGCAGTGTGGCTGTTACTCTGCTCTGCCAATATAGAGCAATGACATGTGAGGGAAGAATGCAGCACTTTCACTGGGAGAAGAAAGGTTTTTAAAAGGACTACACTTGAGGTGATTATAGCCATTTTAGTACACTTGCAACAAAAACAATTGTGTATTGTCTGCAACACCTTTTTATTTGCATAAAACATCCACATTTTCAGGACAAGCTTTCAGTACTGCGTGCACCTTGAAAAAAAATATATATTGAGTAACTAACCACAGAGCTTCTGTATGTAGGCTGCCTAAAATCCTCCTGTCTCTTCATGTAATCCCAGACAGACTCAATGATGTTGAGATCAGGGCACGTGTGGGGGCCAAACCATCGCTTCCAGGACTCCTTGTTCTTCTTTAGGCTGAAGATAGTTTTTAGTGACATTGGCTGTATGTTTGGGGTTGTTGCCCTGCTGCGGAATAAATTTGGGGCCAATAACACACCTCCCTGATGGTATGGCATGATGGATAAGTAACTGCCTGTTCTCACCATTGAGGAGGCCATTGGTCCCAACCAAAACTTCAACTCCATTTGCAGAAATGCCACCCCAAATTTGCAAGAAAACTCCACCATGCTTCACAGTTAGAAAGCACTCCTAGGGACACATTTAACCCTTTGATTGCCCATCGTTACATCAAACGTCACTCCTGCCCAAATGCTCTTAAAGGGGAATTTTCTTTTTACCACTTCACGCAAAATGATGTACCTGTACGTCAGTGCTTTGCTGCTAAATACCGGGGTTATGGCAGCAGCTAGCTGCCATAACCCCGGTATTTTCGGGAACGCTGTGCATTTCTGTTTGAGATAAAAGTGGTCTCTGCAGCAGATTCGCCGTGAGATCACTTTGATCGGCGGCGGAAGAGGTGCCCACCCCCCTCACGCCATGCGTCTTCTCCCGTGGATGCCTGGCTGCTGACTGAGGGGAAGATGGTCCCTGCTCAGCTCCATGGCATAGGAGGGCGGAAGCGACATCAAATGTCACTTTCACCCATAGCTCTGAAAGGAGAATATTTTTTATTGCATTTTAGTGTAAATATAAGATCTGAAGTCTTTTTGACCCCAGATCTCATATTTAACCACTTCTGGACCGGCTCACACCGATATGCATCGGCATTTTGATGGGGGGATAGCGTTGTTATGGCAGCAGCTAGCTACCATAACCCCGGTATCCTCTTCTTCAGTGAGTGGTCCGGTTTCTGATAAAAGTGGTCTCTGTGGCGGATTTGACGCAAAATCACTTATCGGTGGCAGGAGGGAGGCCCCCTCCTGCCGCACTCCGGTGCCCTCCGCCGCTTACCGGAGCCGTCGGTAGCATCAGAGGCAATTTGGTCCTCTTCCTGGCTTGGTATGGAGACGAGTGAGGGGAAGATGGCCCCCACCTGTCTCCATACCATTGCAGGGTGGAAGGGACGTCGAAATGTCACTTCTGCCCATAGCTCCCATAGCTCCCATAGCTCTTAAAGCAACATTTTTTTTTTTTTTAAATTACATTTTATTTATTTATTTATTTATTAATTGCATTTTAGTGTAAATATGAGATCTGAGTTCTTTTTGACCCCAGAGCTCATATTTAAGAGGTCCTGTCATGCTTTTTTTTTCTATTACATTTTTTTTTTAAAAAGAACAGTGTAAAAATAAAAAGGTAAAATAAATAAGAAAATTTTTTTTTTTTAAACATGCTCCGTCCCACCGAGCTAGCGTGCAGAAGCGAATGCATACGTGATCAGCGCCAACATATGACAATGGTGTTCAAACCACACATGTGAGGTATCTCCATAATCGGTAGAGCGAGAGCAATAATTCTAGCCCTAGATCTCCTCTGTAACTCAAAACATGCAACCTGTACAATTTTTTAAACGCCACCTATGGAGATTTTTAAGGGTAAAAGTTTGTCGCTATTCCACGAGCGGGCGCAATTTTAAAGCGTGACATTTTGGGTATCAATTTATTTGGTGTAACATTATCTTTCACAATATTAAAAAAAATGGGCTAACTTTACTGTTTACTTATTGTTTTAATTCAAAAAAGTGTATTTTTTCCAAAAAAAGTGCACTTGTAAGACCGCTCCGCAAATACGGTGTGACAAAATATTGCAAAGACCGCCATTTTATTCTCTAGGGTGTTAGAGAAAAAAATATCTGTTTGGGGTTCTAAGTAATTTTCTAGCAAAAAAAAAATGATTTTAATTTGTAAACGTGTAGTGTAAAGTGTAAAAAAGAGGCTCGGCCTTTAAGTGGTTAAATTACATTTTTTTTTTTTAAAGATATTTTTATTGGTTTTAGGTTCAACACAAACCAACAAACACAAAATAATCACAAATAAAGAGAAGAAAAGAAAAAAAAAAAACACACACGAGTATCTGATCCACTAATCATACAGAAGTAGTATCCAACATGCAATTAGATCACACAAGTCATTGTAGACAAAAATCGTTGCAAAAGGTCTGAGATATTGGTAATAATAAGAATATCAGATATAGGCACATTTGTATGACATAACCATATTAAAGGACCTTGTATTGAAGGTCTCTGTGGCACGGACCATCAATGATCAATTGTGTTCAATGTTGAGAGAGAGTTAACGGACTAGCCAACCATTTACCCCAAGTTTTATGAAAGGTTTTATTCCTTTTTCGAATTTCAAAGGTTAATTTATATAATGGAATAGAGTCATTGATAAATTTTAACCAGAGGGATTTCAAAGAGGTCTGTGCACCTTTCCAGGACAGTAGAATATATTTTTTAACATAAAAATAAAGTATACGGAGCAATCTCTTGGCATGTGATGATATGTGTAAGTCACCAAATACTCCCAACAGGCAATTCTTAGGGTGAATTATGTTAGGAAGGTCCAGCACAGTCGATAAAAAGGCACCCACTTCCTCCCAGAAGTCACTAACTATCGGGCATGACCAAAAGCAATGTAAGAAGTCTGCCTCTTGGCCGCAGCCTCGGAAACAGACAGCCGATGGTAAAAGACCCATTTTATGCAGTCTGGCTGGGGTGAGGTGGGTCTGATGAAAGATTTTAGCTTGTATGATGCGGTCTCGGGAGGAAATGACAGAAGTTTTATATGTGTCACTAAATTCTGACCAATCCTCATTTACCATAGAGATATTCATTGAATCCCACTTCTCTTGCGCTTTGTGAAACCTAGGGTTAAAATCAGTCATTAAGGTTGCATAGTAAGTGGATACTAATTTAGAGGGTTCTGGTTGCCTGAGTAGTCTTTCCAGCGGGGGTAGATCAGTGATATCATCTAAGGTACCAAATTGGGCATGTATGGCATGTCTGAGCTGATAATAATAAAATAAGTGTGATCTTGGTAAGTCAAAGTCCCTGCGTAACTGAGAGAAAGTTTTAAAGCCCTGTGTAGTATATAAATGACATAGATATTTAACCCCCTTGGAATACCATCGGTTGGCATCTGGAAGAGAGTACAATTCTTGCAGATTGGGATTAAACCACAAGGGGTTATTAGGGGATTTCAGTCAAGAATGTTTTGAAATTTTCATGGTAATATATTTAAACAATGAAGGGGAGGTGGAGAGTAGAGAGGTTCCAGGGCGGTCAGGGACCCGGCCTCTATATATTATGTTATGCAGAGTTTCAAGGGAAGATGCGATAGCCCCCTCCGTGGTTGTACAGGCATTGGCTGGATCTGGATTCATCCAGTCATGTATGTGCACCAGTTGGGATGCCATATAGTAAAGGAAGAAGTTAGGGAACGCTAGACCCGCCAGATGAGCTAGCAGTCTCAGTGTCTCAAGTGCCACTTTGGGGTATCCACCCTTCCACAGGAAAGTAGTACATATCATATCTATGCGTTTGACGGTAGCTTTTGGTATTTTACATGGGGAATTAGTAAGGATATAAAGCAATCTAGGTAAATAAATCATTTTAAGAATATTGGCCCTTCCCATGAGGTCTAAAGGTAAATCCATCCACTGTTTAGTTTGTTCCTGGAGGCGGGCCAGCAAAGGGTCGAGATTATTAGTGGCATATAGAGATAAGGGAGCCTGAACCAATACTCCAAGGTATCTAAAGGAGGACACCACCTGGAGCTTGGAGGCCGGGTGTATCTGAGGAGGGTCATTTACATCTAAGGGGAAAAGGCTGGATTTGTCCCAATTAACCCGGAATCCAGAGTAGTCCCCAAAGGTATTGATCTCCTCCAGCAAAGCCTGCAGAGATTCATTTGCATCTGCCAGGTACATCAGTGTGTCATCTGCGTAAAGGGAAATGCGCTCCTCTATATTTGCAATTGGGAGTCCTTTAATTGTGGGGAAGGAGTGAATGCGAAACTGCAAGTGGCTCCATTGCCAGGGCAAACAACAGGGGCGACAATGGGCACCCCTGTCGAGTGCCCCTGGTGATCGGGAAGGGATCAGTGATAGATGAGTTAACCCGTATCCAAGCTGTTGGGGAAGTGTACAGAAGTTTTATCCATGCTACCACATGGGGGCCGAAGCCATATTTCTGTAACACCTGAAAAAGGTACGGCCATTCCACACTGTCAAATGCTTTACAGGTGTCTAAGGACACAATGGCGCGTGTAGGAGGGCAGTCATGTGGATATTGCAGGTTGTGAAACAATCAGCGAATGTTCATTCTAGTAGACCTACCAGGGATAAAACCACCCTGGTCACTATTAACCAAGGATGTGACCACAGTATTTAGTCGATTTGCTAATATTTTGGCCAGAATCTTAACGTCCACATTTATGAGAGAAATTGGACGATAAGATTCACAGGTAAGTGGGTCCTTTCGGGGCTTTAATAGGAGTACTATCAAAGCCTCCCACATCGTTGGGGGGAGGATCCCAGTCTCTAGGGCTTTGTTATAAGTCCGCAGAAGGAAAGGGGATAGAAGGTCCTTAAACTTAACATACCATTCAGTCGGGAAACCATCAGGTCCAGGGGTCTTATGTGCGGGCATTTGGGAGATTGCTGCAGCAATCTCCTCGACTGAAATAGGTGCCTCCAACATGTCCCGTCCCTCATCCGACAAGGAGGGAAGAGATATGTTAGCCAAATAGTCAGACAGCTGGGGGTCATCATAATCAACCTTGGAAGTATACAGCTTTCTGTAAAAGCACAGAAAAGAATCTAGGATATCTCCCGGGTTATCACTAATAGTACCTTGAGCAGTAATGATACGTGGTATAGAGATGGGGGAGTGGTCAGGTCTGGTCAGGTATGCCTATGCCAAGAGACGTCCTGCTTTATTACCATATTCAAACGACTTTTGGGATACATGCAACATGCGTTTTTGTGTGAGATCTAGCAGGCGGAGTTCATATTCCCTACGGCTCTGTAACCATGTCTCCCTAGTGTCAGAGGCAGGGTTAGAGGCATAATCAGACTCCGCGCGTACCATAGCAGTTTCTAATTCCTCAGTGAGCATCTGATTATTTTTTCGTAAAATCCCTGTAATAGACATAAAGGTACCTCTCAATGTAGACTTGAATGCGTCCCACTCCGTGGAGGGGTCCACTTTATCTAAATTATGTTTCCAGTAGTTAGAAATGCTCATCCTACACTCTCCCCGTACCACCTCATCCTCCAACCAGTACGAGTTTAGGCGCCATAGAGCATGTCCCGAGCCTGGGAGGAGGAGGAGGGACACAGACAGAGGGGCATGATCTGAAACTCCCCTGGGCAGGTATGAAACAAATGCCATGTCCAGTCTAGACATAGTATGGAAAGAATCCGAATGACAGGAAAATTGGCGTTCATCCGGATGCTTCCAGCGCCACACCTCTGTCAGATCATGGACCTGGGCCCAATCTACAAAAGAGGGGAAAGACCTACCTCCCCCTCCCAGGCGGTCCACTGTTGGATCCAGGACCGCGTTAAAATCCCCTACATAAAGCAAAGGGCCGGGGGGCCTATTTTTTTTTTTTTTTTTTTTTTTTAATTGAAAGCCTATGGCGTGCAAAACACACCCCAAAAACTTCACCCGGTGCATAAAAAATGTGCACACACATAAAGAGTGCTCACAAAAAAGTGCCACGGGTACACAGACGTGCCAATTCCCTGATCCCCCGGGGCGTTAGGCTCCTGCGGGGACAAAGGTACTTACAATGGTCTATCCGGCCGAAACCAGACAGACCCCGTTCTCTGGAGGGCCTGCCGAAACAGGACCCACCCAAGTACTAGGTGAGGCTCCCCCGAAGGGAGACCCCATGAGAGAGGGCGAACTAAGCCAAAAGGCCATGTCCACCCCCACCCAAGACGTTCAGGGCTGGCCCGAGGACCCGCATCCTTACTAATCAAACGTGCAAAAACGTGAAAGACAAGACGTGACAAACATAGGGTTTCAAAATAAATAAAAAGTGGGGGAAAGGGATAGTGGAGGAGAGTGAGAAGTGGCCATTGTGTAACACAATGACCAGGCCCTCCGGCCAGGAATAAAAAATTCCTCTGGTCCTAGCCAAAAGGCCCGGCCCAAGAGGCAGGTGCTTAAAAAGCGTGTATATGGTGTAGTGACCTTGGTGCCCAAAATCAAAGTGTCTGCCACACACAGTGATTCTATGGCACCCCTGGCCTGCCACTCCAGGGGCACTACTCCATAGGCTTTCAAGTTCAACCCCGACCCACAGCCCAGACCACAGCAGCCCCCACCACAGGCAGAAAGGCGTGGAGATCCAGAAGCTTGGTGAGAGCCCTTTACCATCAGGCTCCACCGTCGCTCCCATCACTCCTACCTAATTACATTCGGGAGATACTAGCCACCCCCCCCCCCTCAAAGGGGTAGTAAGCGTTCTCTCCCAAATAACTGTCCGTAGCTAGAGCTACCACAATCCAGGCCAGAAGGCCAGGGACCCGACCCTCCGGCCAGACCCATGTGCAGCACCCATCCCTACCAGGAGGTCCTTTCTAGACTGGTTGGGTAGGCCCACTGAAGCCCCCATGGGCAACAGGTGATGACTTTCCCTCAACCGTCTGTCCAGGTCCAATTACACCATCGGATTTGCATGCGCCCTTCCCACTATTGGTCGGGCCAACATCGCCTCCTCTGGCAACTGATAAGAACAGATACTACACTTGATCTTAGCCAAAAGGCCGAGAAGCGATAATTAGTTGGAGGGATAATTTAGAGAGTACTTCCACTGAAAATGGGGGGGGGGGGGGATATAAATATTCACCAGCGTGAAGGTTATGGTGGAAATTTGTAAAGTAAGAACAATAAACCTCCCTTCTGGGTCTGTTTTAACGCTGATCATCTCAGCTGGGAGAGATTTAGCCAGAAGGATAGATACTCCCCTTGAATAGTTAGTGTGAGTAGCTTTGTATAGCTTATGTAACCATGGGCGCTTTAGGGCCCTTGTCTTAGAGCCCGTCAAGTGAGTCTCCTGGAGGCAAATAATGTGAGGGTGACATTTTTTTAATACAGAAAAAAACAACGATCTCTTCTGAGGTACATTCAGGCCTCTAGTGTTCCAGGAGACTATCCTAAGGGACTGTGCCATATTAGAAAATGTAGTAATAAAGAAGCATAGGTAAACCTTTGAATTAGTACCAATATAAGCGGATAGGCCGCGCCACCTGAAGCACATACAAGCACATGACAAAAAAGTGCATGGATCTGCTTGTATGGTGATATGGACCAAAAAAATTTTTTTGTTTTAGAAAAAAAAAAAAAAATATAGATAAAAACAGAGGCATTAACAAACCACTATAAGCGGTGACCTGATAGGCCATCGATGACTCTCTATTGACAAATGGTAGAGATGTGTTGAAAAAGAAATAAAAAGTAAAAAAACAAAAAAAACATGAAAAAAAAAAACATCAACAGCTCCCTTTAAACCTTTTTGCCTCCCACCCCGCTCAGCCATCCCAAACATAGCAAGCTTTGGATCCCTAAACTGAAAGTCCTTCCTAACTAGAAAACTGCGGAAGTCAAAAACTATACCGCGGCCTCGCCACAAGCTGGTAAGGGGGTAACATGGGGTCTGGTGAGGCTCCCAACTAATGACAGAGAAAAAAAACAAAAATTCCCCAGTGATCGTGTCCTGATGAAGGATGCATGAGCTGTTTGTTCGTGTGGAAGAAATTGTCATGGTGATTACTCTGGTATGCAAGTTACCATGGGTTGTAAACAGTACCAGTGCAGGAGAGAACGTAGAGATGAAGGTCAAGGGAAAATGAAGGAGCATGCAGAGTATTGACACCGTATCTTGCATAGCAGGGTGTAAATCTCTCCTGATAAAAAAAAAAAAAGAAAAAAAGGGGCCAGATGACCAAATCTTCAGACATTGTAGAATTATGGCTATACAATCACCGAATCATACAGAGACGTACGGGGCCTATAGTAGGGTAATCATTGACTGACATTGCAGGTTGATGGCGACTTCAATCTCCTCTGCTTCTGTGTGCTGCTCCATAATGATCATTCAGCCACTTCATGGCCTCCTTGGGGTTGGTATAGAAATGGGCCTTGCCATCATGAATAATGCGCAATTTGGCAGGGAAGAGCATAGCGTAGGAGAGGCCTTCCGTGCGCAATCGAGATTACACTGCCGAGAAGGAGATCCATTGGCGTTGAACTTCAGCAGAAAAGTCCGGATAAACAGAAATATTATTGCCATTAAATGTAAGCGGGCCTTTTTCTCGTGCCAGGCGTAGGATGGCCACTTTATGCTGAAAATTGAGGATCCGTGCAATGATGGAACGTGGTGGGGCACCCACTGGAGGAGGACGAGGAGGAGTGCGGTGTGCATGCTCTATAACATTGGAGAATGAGGGTGCGTCTTTACCAAAAATGACCCGCAGCCATGAATAAAGAAACTTTTCAGGATGGGAGCCTTCCGCGCGTTCCGGAAATCCCACAAATCTGAGAATGTTCCTGCGAGAGCGATTTTTCAAATCGTCAATTTTGGCGTGCAGTGCCGCCATCTCGCAAGTAGTATCTCATATGGTAACAGACATGGGGTGCATAGTATCTTCTAAGGTACTGATCTGTTCCTCAGCGTCCCCTGTGCGGTCCCGGAGGTTCTGGACATCTTGTTTCAATAAAGAAAAGTCCATACGGATAGAAGCTATTTGAGTGGAGAGGGAGGCCTTGCAATCCTGGATAGCCAGCATAATGGTAGATAATGTAGGCTCAGCAGGGGGAGAATCCACAGCCTGGCTAAACTCAGCAGATTGCTGCGATTCCTGTGTCTGCAGGGGTTCTGTATGTGTGAGGAATATAGCAGGAATTGATGCACTCACCCCTGTTACAGAGTCCTGGATAGCAGAGGAGGAGGCCTGCAGAGCGTCTGTGCACTCTGCATGTGTCCCAGCGCCATTTTGCCTCCGGAACCGCGCCAACTGTTCCGTCGTGTGTGAGGGCCGCGGCAGCCCGTATTTCACCATGTCTGCCATCCTGGTAGGTGCCCACAGCCGTGGGGAGCAAAACGATACCTTCCACGAGGAGTTAGGACCAAGGATAAGTGTAGGATGGTCGTTGAGAGCCGGAGCTGTGTGTCTATGCGACTGCTCTCTTCACCATCCAGCCACGCCCCCCGGTTAACCACTTGAGCCCCGGACCATTATGCTGCCTAAGGACCAGAGGTCTTTTTCCAATTTGGCACTGCGTCGCTTTAACTGCTAATTGCGCGGTCATGCAATGCTGTACCCAAACGAAATTTGCGTCCTTTTCTTCCCACAAATAGAGCTTTCTTTTGATGGTATTTGATCACCTCTGCAGTTTTTATTTTTTGCGCTATAAACGGAAAAAGACCGAAAATTTTGAAAAAAAATGATATTTTCTACTTTTTGTTATAAAAAAAATCCAATAAACTCAATTTTAGTCATACATTTAGGCCAAAATGTATTCGGCCACATGTCTTTGGTAAAAAAAATGTCAATAAGCGTATATTTATTGGTTTGCGCAAAAGTTATAGCGTCTACAAACTAGGGTACATTTTCTGGAATTTACACAGCTTTTAGTTTATGACTGCCTATGTCATTTCTTGAGGTGCTAAAATGGCAGGGCAGTACAAAACCCCCCCAAATGACCCCATTTTGGAAAGTAGACACCCCAAGGAAATTGCTGATAGGCATGTTGAACCCATTGAATATTTATTTTTTTTGTCCCAAGTGATTGAATAATGACAAAAAAAAAAAAAAAAAAAAATATTTACAAAAAGTTGTCACTAAATGATATATTGCTCACACAGGCCATGGGCCTATGTGGAATTGCACCCCAAAATATATTCAGCTACTTCTCCTGAGTACGGGGATACCACATGTGTGGGACTTTTTGGGAGCCTAGCCGCGTATGGGACCCCGAAAACCAATCACCGCCTTCAGGATTTCTAAGGGTGTAACTTTTTGATTTCACTCTTCACTGCCTATCACAGTTTCGGAGGCCATGGAATGCCCAGGTGGCACAACCCCCCCCCAAATGACCCCATTTTGGAAAGTAGACACCCCAAGCTATTTGCTGAGAGGCATATTGAGTCCATGGAATATTTTATATTTTGACACAAGTTGCGGGAAAGTGACACTTTTTTTTTTTTTTTTTTTTTTTTTTGCACAAAGTTGTCACTAAATGATATATTGCTCACACAGGCCATGGGCCTATGTGGAATTGCACCCCAAAATACATTTAGCTGCTTCTCCTGAGTATAGGGATACCACATGTGTGGGACTTTTTGGGAGCCTAGCCGCGTACGGGGCCCCGAAAACCAATCACCGCCTTCAGCGTTTTTAAGGGCGTGAATTTTTGATTTTACTCTTCACTGCCTAACACCGTTTCGGAGGCCATGGAATGCCCAGGTGGCACAAAACCCCCCCAAATGACCCCATTTTGGAAAGTAGACACCCCAAGCTATTTGCTGAGAGGCATGGTGAGTATTTTGCAGCTCTCATTTGTTTTTGAAAATGAAGAAAGACAAGAAAAAACTTTTTTTTTTTTCTTTTTTCAAATTTCAAAACTTTGTGACAAAAAGTGAGGTCTGCAAAATACTCACTATACCTCTCAGCAAATAGCTTGGGGTGTCTACTTTCCAAAATGGGGTCATTTGGGGGGGTTTTGTGCCACCTGGGCATTCCATGGCCTCCGAAACTGTGATAGGCAGTGAAGAGTGAAATCAAAAATTCACGCCCTTAGAAAGCCTGAAGGCGGTGCTTGGTTTTCGGGGTCCCGTACACGGCTAGGCTCCCAAAAAGTCTCACACATGTGGTATCCCCGTACTCAGGAGAAGCAGCAGAATGTATTTTGGGGTGTAATTTCACATATTCCCATGGCATGTTTGAGCAATATATCATTTAGTGACAACTTTGTGCAAAAAAAAAAAAAAAAAAAAAAAATTTGTCTCTTTCCCGCAACTTGTGTCGCAATATAAAATATTCCATGGACTCGACATGCCTCTCAGCAAATAGCTTGGGGTGTCTACTTTCCAAAATGGGGTCATTTGGGGGGGGTTTTGAACTGTCCTGGCATTTTATGCACAACATTTAGAAGCTTATGTCACACATCACCCACTCTTCTAACCACTTGAAGACAAAGCCCTTTCTGACACTTATTTTTTACATGAAAAAGTTTTTTTTTTTTTGCAAGAAAATTACTTTGAACCCCCAAACATTATATATTTTTTTAAAGCAAATGCCCTACAGATTAAAATGGTGGGTGTTTCATTTTTTTTTTTCACACAGTATTTGCGCAGCGATTTTTCAAACGCATTTTTTGGGGAAAAAACACACTTTTTTAAATTTTAATGCACTAAAACACACTATATTGCCCAAATGTTTGATGAAATAAAAAAGATGATCTTAGACCGAGTACATGGATACCAAACATGACATGCTTTACAATTGCGCACAAACGTGCAGTGGCAACAAAATAAATACATTTTTAAAAGCCTTTAAAAGCCTTTACAGGTTACCACTTTAGATTTGCAGAGGAGGTCTACTGCAAAAATTACTGCCCTCGATCTGACCTTCGCGGCGATACCTCACATGCATGGTGCAATTGCTGTTTACGTTTGACGACAGACCGCCGCTTGCGTTCGCCTTAGCGCAAGAGCAGGGGGCGACAGGGGTGCTTTTTTTTTTTTTTCTTTATTATTTTTTTGCTTTTTTATCTTATTTTTAAACTGTTCCTTTCATTTTTTTTTTTTTAAATCATTTTTATTGTTATCTCGGGGAATGTAAATATCCCCTATGATAGCAATAGGTAGTGACAGGTACTCTTTTTTGAAAAAATTGGGGTCTATTAGACCCTAGATCTCTCCTCTGCCTTCAAAGCATCTGACCACACCAAGATCGGTGTGATAAAATGCTTCCCCAATTTCCCAATGGCGCTATTTACATCCGGTGAAATCTAAGTCATAAAATGCTCGTAGCTTCCGGTTTCTTAGGCCATAGAGATGTTTGGAGCCACTCTTGTCTCTGATCAGCTCTATGGTCAGCTGGCTGAATCACCGGCTGCATTCTCAGGTTCCCTGTTGAGACAGGAGAGCCAGAGAAAAACACGGAAGACGGTGGGGGGGGGGGCATTCCCTCCCACGGCTTGTAAAGGCAGTCTAGAGGCTAATTAGCCGCTAGGATTGCTTTTACATGAAAGCCGACCGCTGGCTGAAAAGAATGATACCAAGATGATACCTAAACCTGCAGGCATCATTCTGGTATAACCACTCAAAGTTGTGAATGGCGTACCTGAAGACAAAAAAATGGTTAACAATAAAGCACAGTAAACAGTAAAGTATAAATAATTACATACCTGAAAAACAAACATGATAAAACATAATAACAATAACAATAACAATAAAACACTGCAGAATAGAATACAGTAAAAAAAGAGCAGAACAATAGAGAGAGAGAATAGAGAGAGAGAACAATAAAACGACAACTATTTTTTTTTATTTTATATATATATATTTTTTTTTTTACACTTTTTTTGTAACTAACTTTTATAACGGTAACCGGTTCCAGGTTCGGGTCTCTCAAAATGCGATGGCATCTTGGGAGACCCTGTGAAAGTGTGCCTAGTCTGTGCAATGCTGTACCCTACGCTAATACTCAACTAGTGAATGGTAGCGTTCAAAACATTCACCAATGCAAAGACCAGGATTGTCAGGACAGGAGGGACAATAATAGCGGGTGTCACGCCTATATCCGCGTTTGCTGCAGACACATCTTTTTGGGGGGGTTCGTTGGGTAGGGGTACTCGGGAGCACATAAAAATGCCTCTCATGCAGCCGACTGCATTTGGTTGGGGATGTGAATGGGGGAAGTACGGGTGCTGCAGAAGCGGTGGGTTCCCAATTAGGATTGGCGAATGCAGCAGGAAGGGCACTATGGGCACGACGGGCCTGTGTTTGTCTTTTTGGTGGCAGCGGGACACTACTTGTGCTTGCCACCTCACCAGCTTGAACTGCACTTATGGGACTCGCCACGTCACCAAGTGTTACTGCAGCGCTGGTTTGACTACGACCGGGGTATACTAGGCCGCTGGTGCTTGCCAGTTCAATAAAAAGCTTCCAAAAAAACTGTTAGCGATCGCAGGGATCAGGTCTGACTCTGCGAACGCTGCAGTTATGCGTTTAGTGTTTTGTAAGTGTCAGTGATCGATCGATACTGCACTTGGGTGGGCTGGACTGGGCCGGGCGGAGGGGCAAAACGCAGGTGCTAGCAGGTATCTGGGCTGATCCCGCTAACACTGCGTTTTTGGGAACCCTAAACTGCTGGGGACGCTAGTATAGATCTGATCGGATCAGATATTGATCCGTTCAGATACTATACCACTAAAGGAGGCGTATGCTGCGTGCGTGGGTGTTAGTGGTACTGGCGCTAACCTGACGCTGCCTGGGGCCGGTGCTTGCTAGTTCACCAAAATGCTACCAAAAAAACTGTTAGCGATCGTAGGGATCAGGCCTGACTCTGCGAACGCTGCAGTTATGCGTTTAGTGTTTTGTAAGTGACAGTGATCGATCGATACTGCACTTGGGTGGGCTGGGCGGAGGGGCAAAACGCAGGTGCTAGCGGGTATCTGGGCTGATCCCGCTAACACTGTGTTTTTGGGAACCCTAAACTGCTGGGGACGCCAGTATAGATCTGATCGGATCAGATATTGATCCGATCAGATACTATACCACTAAGGGAGGCGCATGCTGCGTGCGTGGGTGTTAGCGGTACTGGCGCTAATCTGACGCTGCCTGGGGCGACGCATATCACCGCCGGGCGATCAGGGGGCTAAACCTTTATTCGGTAATAAACGGCGGGTGCCCTGACACTATAAAAAATAAACGAACTAACCTGCGTCACCCGTAACGGTTATACGGTGAACAGTGGTGAAAGGGTTAACTAGGGGGCAATCAAGGGGTTAAAACATTTATTAGGTAGTATATGGGGGTCCCTGTCACTATAAAACGCTGACGGTGAACCTAAATATTTACCTCACTAACTAGCGTCACCAGCGACACTAATACAGCGATCAGAAAAATGATCGCTTAGCGACACTGGCGATGGGGGGTGATCAAGGGGTTAAAACTTTATTAGGGGGGGTTAGGGGGGTATCCTAGACCTAAAGGGGGGTAATACTCACTGTCCCAACACTGTAACTGTCACAAACTGACACTATGCAGTAATCAGAAAAAAAAAAAAAAAACCTGCTGGTGTCAGTTTGTGACGGGGGGGGGGGGGTGATTGGGGGGGGGATCGGGGGGCGATCGGGGGGGGGATCGGGGTGTTTTGTATGCCTGGCATGTTCTACTGTGTGTGTGTGTGTTGTGCACTCACATTGATGTCTTCTCCCCTCGGCGCTGGAACGGAAACTACCGAGCCGAGGGGAGATGACATCATTTCCTTTGCTGCTGTTTAGCATACAGCAGCAAAGGAGTGTTCCCATTGGCCGGCGGCGATCGCGAGGGGGGGGCCACGAACGGATGGCCTCCCCCTCATCTCGGATCGCCGGGGAACAGAACGGGACCGCTTCGGGCACCGGGGGGGGGTCCGATCGGACCCCCCACCCGCGAGAGGCAAATCACGTACATGTACGTGATTTTGCCTGCCCGTGCCGCCTTGCCGACGTAAATCGGCGTTAGGCGGTCCTTAAGTGGTTAAATTACATTTGATACATTTTTTTTTTAAATTGCATTTTAGTGTAAAAATTAGATCTGAGGTCTTTTTGACCCCAGATCTCACATTTAAGAGGTTCTGTCACGCTTTTTTTCTATTACAAGGGATGTTTACATTCCTTGTAATAGGAATAAAAGTGACCCATTTTTTTTTGGACAGTGTAAAAATAAAAAATAAAAAGGTAAAATACATAAGAAACATTTTTTTTTTTTAAAGTACACCGTCCTGCTGAGCTCGCACGCAGAAGCAAACGCATATGTAAGTCGCATATGAAAACGTTGTTCAAATCACACGTGAGGTAATGCCGCAATTGTTAGAGCGAGAGCAATAATTCTAGCACTAGACATCCTCTGTAACTCAAAACTGGTAACCTATAGAAATTTTTAAACGTTGTCAATGGAGATTTTTAAGTTCCAAAGTTTATCGCCATTCCACGAGCGGGCGCAATTTTGAAGTGAGGCATGTTGGGTATCAATTTACTCAGCATAACATTATCTTTCACAGTATAGAAAAAAATTGGGCTAACTTTACGGTTTTATTTTTTAACTCAAAAAAGTGTAATTTTTTTTTAAAAATTGCGCTTGCAAGACCGCCGCACAAATACGGTGTGACAAAGTATTGCAATGTCTGCCATTTTATTCTCTAGGGTGTTAGAAAAAAATATAAAATATATATAATGTTTGCTAAAAAATATATATATAATGTTTGGGGGTTCCAAGTAATTTTCTAGCAAAAAAAAAAATGATTTTAACGTGTAAACAACAAATCTCAAAAAGGTTTGGGGCTGAAGTGGTTAATTCACACCTTTTTTCCTCAAAGTTCATGAATTGACAAACGTCTATGCAGCCTGAAATTAAGACAGACACAATTTTTGTTTTATCCGGCTGTATTTATTAGTGCAACTTATAACATCCAACTGAAAGATATAACATCAATATATCAGAAAAAAAATCAAAAAACAGAATCACTGAGTTGGAAAAAGTATCACCCCCTTAGGTCAGTAACTACCTTTTGCTTTAATTACAGCCTTTAGTCTGTTGGGATATGTTTCTACTAACTTTGCACATCTAGACTTTGCAATATTTGCCCACTCGTCTTTACAGAACTGCTCAAGTTCAGTTCAATTTGATGGTGACCGTTTGCGGACTGCAGTCTTCAAATCATTCCACAGATTTTCAATGTGGTTTATAAGTCTGTGCTCTGACTAGGCCATTCACCTTTTTCTCTTTCAACCACTGTGGTAATTTTTGCTGTGTGCTATGGGTCATTGTCATGTTGGAAGGTATACCTTCTTCCCATTGCCAACTTTCTGGCAGAGGGCAGCAGATTTTCCTCAAGAATTTGAAATTTTTTTGCCCCATCCATTTTTCCTTCTATCCTGACAAGTGCTCCAGTCCCTGCTGCAGAGAAACACCCCATAATGGGATTTTACCACCTCCATGCGTTATTGTAGGAATGGTGTTATTTGGATGGTGAGCTGTATTGGATTTCCGCCAGACACATTTTTTGGTGTTGAGGACAAATAATTTAATTTTAGTCTCATCTGACCATAACAAAACAAAACCAAAGAAAATTTGCCAGCCAATCTGCTACCAACTAAATTATCCTAATAGTTTTTGCATTAAAAACAGGGGTTTAGTTAGCACACATTTGCACATACATGAGTAAGCTGCAGAGACGCTTCAAGGCACCCCAATATTTCTGCAGTCCTAACCCTTGTAAATTTATGAAAGCCTCTAAAATGGAAGCACATGTATTCTAATGGAAAGATAGAGGGCAGGTGAGCAGGAAGGTATCCCAGTCCAACTTGGAGGCACAGGGGCACACTGGACACTCAGCCCATAGCACAATGGCAGCAAAGGTGCCCAGTGTGTCCCCTCACCAATATTACATCAGTAACAAACAACTGGCCACTACACCCACCTATAATTATAATCTGACCATAACACCTTTTTCCATGTGACCTCGGAATCTTCAAGGTGCATTTTAGGTGGTCAGATGAGACTAAAAAATGATTTATTTGGCCTCAAAAGTGATGCACCAGGATAAGGGTCCTTATTTGCATAAAAGTAAGTTATTTTCAAATAAATCCAATATGATTTGAAAATGGCGGTCACATGGCCAAAACAGAGACCCTCATCATGGTTAACTTTGCTGGACAACATGAATGTGAAAATATATAAAAGCTTAAAACTTTCAAAGTGGAAGGTAATATAAGTCTATAGACCTGTCATAGGCACTTGTCACTCTTGTGCCGACTACACCTGCCCTTTCTGCCCTCCTTCATTCATAAAAGCTGTACTATCACCTCCCACAATGAATGGAGGTGGTAGACTTTTCATTCATCCACCCAGGACAGCCATCAGAAATTTTTGGGCCCCTTACACAGCTTTAGGCCTGGGCCCACCGCCCCCCCCCCCCCCCCCCCCCGAGTCTGACCACCAACATTCCCCAGGGCTTGCCTATGGGCCATCCTACCGAATCCACACACCGGCCACCTCACCTGTACGCACTCAGTTCCCCCCTCAATCCTGTATATATGTCAGACCCCCACACACACACACCTGTATATATGTCAGCCCCCCCACACACCTGTATATATGTCAGCGCCCCCCACACACACACACCTGTATATATGGCAGCCCCCCACACACACCTGTATATATGTCAGCCCCCCCCACACACACACCTGTATATATGTCAACCCCCCACACACACCTGTATATATGTCAGTGCCCCCACACACAACTGTATATATGTCAGTGCCCCCACACACACCTGTATATATCGCAGCCCCACATACACAAATCTGTACACACACAAGCCTCTGGCCCCTCCCTGTACACAAACAGCCCCCTCCCTTTCCTTCACAGCCCCTACTTGTAACTTTCTACCTGGTCCCAGGTTGTTTTCACAAAGCAGACATGTTGCTGAGAAGCATAGTACAGGCAGATCATTGTCATACGAGGGGTGCACATGTACATAGTAGCCAGATGTGGCAGTAAAGAGCACGATGTCTGAGTCAATGACACGAGAACAGCAGAAACTGTGAGATCATTTCTATACTACACAGCATGGATCCCCTTCACCCGTCCTGCTTTCTTCTGGCCCGGGCGGGCCCCTCGGGCCCTGGGGCCTTTTACACTTGTAATGGCTGTACCCCCCTGATGGCAGTCCTACATCCACCTGTCCTACATTCATATATGGCATTTCATTGCTGGAAGCTATAGTACAGCTTTCTATGATTGGAGAAGGGGGAGGAAAGGGTGGGCATAGCCAGCAGTCTTGACAAGTGCATATGACAGGTCCACAAGATCGCAGCGGTGAAGCTATGCAGGGGGCAGAGGACAGAAGATTTAAACAGAGAGCAGCCACCGGCACAAGGCACACTTCTCATTCAGTGAAAGTATCCTCCCATGTGCTGTTTGACCACTTCAGCTCCTGAAGATTTTACATTCTTTATGACCAGGCCACTTTTTGCTATTCGGCACTGCGCTACTGGCAATTGCGCAGTCATGCAAAACTGTACCAAAATAAAATTCATATCATTTTTTCACACAAATAGAGCTGTCTTTTGGTGGCATTTGATCACCACTGCATTTTTTTATTATATAAACAAAAAAAATACCAAAAATCTTGAAAAAAAATGTTTTCACTTTCTACTATAAAACATATCGATACAAAAATTTTAAAAATCTAATTTCCTGACGCCAAACCATGCCAGCATGCTAGTGATAGAGCTCCGCCTCTTGACCACTCCCTAGGGACCAGTGAATAGCATAAAAAAAGACTAGTTAGCCACCCCCCCATTGTTCTTTTTTTCCTCATACCTCCAAGCACCAGTGAAGAGTAAGCAGTTCTATGTCCCCACCTCTGCCTCAGTGCAGTAGCCGTCTGGGTTTAGCCTCTCCCAGCGTGAAGTCCCAGCACTCAAGCTGCTAAATGCACTAATAGCCTGGGAACCCCTTCTGTGGGTCTTGATGGGGCCCTGCAGTGTTTCCTCATTAGGAACGAAATCTGCCATCATGTAAGCGCCTGTGGGCTGAGGCTTGGGGGGGGGGGGGGGGGCAGCTAGTTCATACCTTTTCCTTTTTGGTTCCTTGCACCATACAGGGCTGCCTATCCCTTTTATTCTCTCTGTCTCCTCATATGTGTTCTCCCTTACCTTGGTCAGTTTCTCTTTTGAGTGCCTCCCATGTCTCCATTTTTGTTAGTGTTCTGTTCCCCTCTTGTTTGCCCATGTGGGGATCTAGACCATGCTGCCTAGAGCATCCCAGGCCTCCCTATAGGGAAAGAATGGCCGCCCAGTGCTGTTTTTCTTTGGCCAGGGCGTCCTTGATGACATCGGGCTGTGCCGGCCATTGGGAGTTCCAACCACCATCTTGTTTATGGGCAAAAGCTCCCTCTTGCCAGCAAAAAAAGAGAAAGAGAAAAAGCGAAATGCATATATATTAATTTCTTTTGTTTTTTTTTTTTAAAAAAGTATATATATATATATATATATATATATATATATATATATATATAATTTATTTACTTCCGGTTTAAAAAACAAAAATAAAAAATAGATGTATTTTCTGATTTTTATGAAGGCATATTTTATTTTTTCTCCTCTCTCTTTCATGTCAAAAGCCCTTCTCTCTCTAGTGCCATTTTCCTTTCTGGCTATCCTCATTTCAGCTGGCCGTCCTATTTGTCCTCAAGCCATGAGTCAGTCACCGCTTATGCAAAAAGACCTTCAAATTCAAAGGTACAGGACCACCGTGTTGGTAAGTTTGCAGGAAAAGAGTTCTTCCTTATGCGAATTGATTTGAGTTTTTTCAGCCCCTCATGCTCTCAAAGATTAAGAGCCAGGGAAAGGCGGACGGTCTTTGGAAAAGCGTAGCCCTAGATGCCGCACCCACTCAAGGGAAAACGTTCCAAGAAAGACGTCTTATCGCCTCTTCCCCAGAAGAGCCCAAGCAAAAGTCCTGCAGGGCCTGTGGCACAGCGCCTGTACCCAATAGGTTGGTGAGCAAAGACTGCCCAGAGGAGTTTGCAGTTAACAGGTAGCACCAAATGTCTTTATTATTTATGGTGCGAGATTCTATTTTGAACTCACTTCAATTATCCAGGCCAGGCAGCCCCCTCCCAGTTGCTACTAGAAGAGCAACCTGGCACCTTGGCATGTGGCGCTTAACCACTCAGTTCTGGCGAGTGGGCAGCCTGCAGATAATAGTAGCACCTCTTCATCAGAGGAAGAGCCGGAGCTGCTTGGTTTCAGTTTTTTTCCTTTGTGGAACAGTGTATCCAGGTGGCCATGTAGGCCTTTACATGGGTAAGGAGACAAACTCATATTTACCCTTTCTTCAAAATGGCAATCCCTTCTCTGTTTATGGAAGAAATTTAATCAGAGGGATGGCAAAGTCCGGAGAGAGTTTCTCGTTTGATTGTCTTTACAAGTTTTATCCGTCAGAGAACGGATATAGCATCACTGAAATCCACTGCTCCTCCTCAGGACCTTTTCTCTCCCACAGAGCTGCCAAATCCACCGCAAAAGCAGGTGGGCTGCTACAATATTTACAGACACTTCAGACTCAGGCGGTCCTCATTCTGGTCCCATTCACAGGAAAGATTGCATGTTTTCTACCCAACCCTGTCTGTAGTTCACAGGGGATGGGGTGGCTAGCATCCAGTTGCAGATTGGAAGAGGTTGAATCTTTTTGGCCCTCTTAGAGTTCCATTCAAACAGTACAACCAGACGGCTGGATGCTACTGCTGAATCGTCAGGATGCCTATCCTCACAGTCAAAAATGTTTTCTTTCCTTTTCTTTCCAAAATAAGTAAGTTTGGTGATCGGTTAGACTCATCTCCACTTTAACAGCCTACCTTTTGGCTTATAAATATCTCTAAGAATGTTTGCAAGGGTCTCAGTGCCCTCTCAGCTCCACTCAGAGAACAGGTTCGCCACTACCTGGATGTCATTTTTCTTCTATCCAGAAGACTGGAACAATTGCTGTTGCACCAAGAGGTCCTCATATATATATATATATATATATATATATCCTGCAAAGATATGGCTGGGTTATCAACTTCCGAAAAAAAAAAAAAAAGGGAAAGCAAAGCCAACTTTCTCCAACCCAACAGTTAGTGTACCTGGGGTTCCTCTGTTTTGCTTCCATCAGAGAAAGTGGTGACAGTCAGAAACAGAATTCTGAGGACAGATACTTCCGCTTGTTTGATGGCTTCTCAGCACCTCAGTCATCTGGGCACGTCGTCGCCATGCATACTGATGATTCCTTGGGCGCATGGGCACCTGCACAAGTTTCAACTTGGATTCTTAGCACAAGGGAGGAAACAGGATCTAGCACAGTTAATAACAGTGTCACTCAGTATGAGTAGTGGTCCGCTGTGATGGAAAGACCATGAGGAAGTCACGGCCTGTTAGACTGGATAATTGTTACGAATCATGTCTGCAAGACAGCCTGGAAGGTACACTCCGAGGGACTGTAGGTCAAGGCAAGCGGAGATTCCCAGCCAAGGAGGGTAGTCTCGATTGCGCTGGAAGTTCAAACAGCTCTTTTAGCACTTTGGTTTTGCTACACAGAATCAAGGGAAGACCAGTCTCCTTGCAGTTGAGCAACAGGGCAGCAGTTGCCTATATTTAGCTGCAAGGAGGAACTCACAGCAATATGCTATTGAGAGAGGTGAAACCCATAACATCTGGGACGGAAGATCACCAGAAAATTCCAGAAGCAGTTTACCTCCCAGCGGATTTTTGAACACACAGGCAGACTAACGTGCAAGCTTCCCAGAGCACAACGAATGGGTCACGTCCCAGGTCCAAAGGTGAGGCCTACCACAGACAGACCTCTTCGCTTCCCACAGTAATCACAAACTTTGGGTATGTCTGACCTTGTTTCCGCACCCCAAGGCGCAAGGGGCACATGCTCTGGTCTCTCCTTGGGGCTGCAATCTAGCCTATATATTTTTCCCCCAACATCTCTCATAATGAGATTCCTCTTGAGTCTGTCAAGGGAGAACATGGTTGTCATAGCCAAACCTCCATATTGGCCAGGAAGCCCTCGGTTTTCCCTGGCCATTCATTTCAGGATACAGAAGACATTTCCCCTCCACAACATACGCAGACTGGGGCTGGAAGCAGGGGCGCTAAAAGCGGAGGCTGGGCAACTCAGGTTGCTCCAGATTCGCTCCAGAGTGATCTTTACTTTGTTGTGTGTGAGAAGGCACTCTACTTACAACATCTATTCCTAAATCTGGAACAAGTTTGCGTTATCTCTGTAGCTCGAGACATTGATCCTACTGCCCCTCCGGTGACAGATGTTCTATACTTCCTCTAGGCCGTATTGGACATGAGCCTTAGCCTATCCTCATTGAGCTTGCAAGTGTCGGCTATATCGGCAATAACAAATTTAAATGGGCCAAGAATCCTTCAGTTTGCACAACTTTTGAAGCAGTCGTGAGGATTCGGTCACCAAGGAAAACAGCTTACCTGTAAAGTCCTTTTCTTTGAAGTACATCAGGGGACACAGAGCCATAGTAGTTACTATGTGGGTTATAGGCCACCTTTAGGTGATGGACACTGGCACGCCCTAAGACAAGAAGTGCACTCCCTATATAACCCCTCCCACTACTGGGAGTACCTCAGTTTTGTAGCCAAGCAATACATATGTATACCAAGAAGGGAGGGACCTCTGTGTCGCGATGTACTTCAAAGAAAAGGATTTTACAGGTAAGCTGTTTTAAAAATCCTGTTTTCTTTTCATACATCAGGGGACACAGAGCCATAGTAGTTACTATGTGGGATGTCCCATAGCAATGGCAACTGAAGGGAGGGAGACACAACAAAAAAGGCAGGTCATTAAGAGGCTAGAGGACTTATACTGCAGGCTGCAGTACACTACGCCCAAAGGCAATATCCTCATGACCTTTAACATCGATTTGATAGAATCTGGTAAATGTATGGACTGAAGACCAAGTCGCGGCCTTGCAGATCTGAGCCATAGAGGCCTGGTTATGCACCACCCAAGAGGCACTAATAACCCTGGTGGAGTGCGCTTTAACATGAAAAGGAGGAATTTTCTTCTTTAGACCATAAGCTTGAACAATCACTTGACGAATCCATTTGGAAATAGTAGATTTCGATGCTGCTTGTTCACTTTTAGGCCCTACTGGCAGTACAAACAAAACATCTGTTTTGCGAACCTGAGCGGTCTCCTTTAAATAGACCTTGACCGCTCTTACTATATCAAGGAAATGTAGTGCCTTCTCTTCCCTAGATCAAGGCTCTGGGAAGAAAGAAGGCAGAATAATATCCTGGTTCAAATGAAAATCTGTCACCACCTTCGGTAGGAATTCAGGATGAGGCTGCAATACCACCTTATCCTTATGCATGAATAAATATGGCTCTTTACAAGACAGACCCGCCAATTCCGATACTCTTCTGGCAGAGGATATGGCAACCAAAAAGACTATTTTTCTTGTCAAAAGAACCAAGGGAATTTCCCGTATAGGCTCAAAAGGCTGATTCTGTAAAGCCGACAAGACTAAATTCAAATCCCAAGGATTTAGAGGTGCCCTGACAGGAGGATTCATTTGCGTTACCCCTGAATAAAACTACGCAACAGAGAGTGAGAAGCAAGAGGCCGTTGAAAAAATACCGATAAGGCCTAGACCTGGCCCTTGATAGTACTCAAGGCCAGTTTCATTTCCAATCCCATTTGCAGGAATTCAAGGAATCTACCTATGACATACTTCCTGGGGTGCCAACCCCTGGATCCACACCAGGAAACATATGCTATCCAGACTCTATAGTAAATGATTCTGGAGGCCGGCTTCCTAGCATTAACCAAAGTAGAAACTACTGAAGGGGATAACCCACGATCCTTAAGAATGTGGGTTTCAATAGCCAAACCGTTAAATTTAGCGTTTGTAAGGTAGGATGGAATACCGGACCTTGAGCGAGAAGGTCTGGCCACAATGGCAGGGTCCAAGGGACTCCTACCGCCATCTTTATGATCTCGGCAAACCAAGATCTTCTGGGCCATGCTGGGGCCACCAGAATCACCTCTTTCTGTTCCTGCTTGATCCTGCGGAGAAGCCACGGAAGTAGCAGAACCGGAGGAAACGCATAGATCAGTGAAAACTGATCCCATGGGAAGACCAAGGCGTCTGTTCCGCATGCTAGTGGACCGTTCGTCCTTGACACAAAGTTGCGAACTTTGTTGTTGAATCTGGATGCGAACATATCCACGTCCGGAATACCCCATCTTTGACATATCGACAGGAAGATGTCGGGGTGAAGGGACCATTTTCCCGGAAACAATTGTTGGCGACTCAAGTAGCCCGCCTGCCAATTCTCTATCCCTGGAATGAAAATCGCTGATAGGCAACGAATGTTGCTTTCTGTCCAAGCTAGAACATGATTCACCTCTTTTTGGGCTGCACGACTTCTCGTGCCTCCCTGGTGATTGATGTAGGCCACAGCCGTGGCATTGTTGGATTGAATCCTGACAGGACAATTCCGCAGCCTGAGCATCCAGGATTCTAGGGCCAGACGTACTGCCCGAACCTCTAGAACGTTGATGGACAAGGTCCTTTCTGACTTGGACCATTTCCCCTGGACAGAAGCTTCTGCCAGGACTGCTCCCCAACCTAGAAGGCTGGCATCCGTTGTTACCACTTTCCAGGATACTGGTAAAAAGGATTTCCCCTTTTGGAGGTTGCTGGATATAAACCACCAATTGAGGCTCAGAGGCACCTCGGGGGATAAGTGCATTGGAAAGTCCAAAGCCTGAACCTTCTTGTTCCAGACCGACAGAATGGTGTTTTGTAGCAGTCTTGAATGAAACTGCGCATAAGGGATGTCCTCGAAGGAGGCCACCATCTTCCCTAACAATTTCATGCACAGCCGAATGGAAGGATTTCTCTTTGCTTTGACAAGCTGAATCAGTTCTTTTATGGAGCCGATTCTTGCCTGGGGTAGGAATACCTTCTTTTGTACAGTATCTATGACCAGCCCCAAGTACTGTAATCTCCTTGATGGTTTTAAGGAGGACTTTTCTAGGTTGAGTATCCAACCCAGGAATTCCAGGTAGCTTACAGATGAGATTAAACTTTGGTTTAGACCAGAGACTGATTGATCTACTAAAAGCAGATTGTCTAAATAGGCTAGGACAGTTATGCCCTGAGCCCTTAACCTGGCTAAAGGAGGTGCCAGGATCTTTGTGAACACACGCGGTGCAGTGGCTAGACCGAATGGCAGAGCCACAAACTGAAAATAATGATTTTCTACTTCGAAGCGTAGAAATTTCTGATGAGCGGGAAATATCGGCACATGGAGATATGCATCCTTGATAATCGATCGATGCCAAAACTCCCCTCCTTGCAAAATGGTAACAACCGATCGGATTGACTCCATGCGAAAGGACCGGATATTTAAGTTCCGGTTCAGATCTTTAAAATCTAGAATGGGTCTTACCTCCCCGTTTGGTTTTGGAACCGTGAAAAGGTTTGAATAAAACCCTGAACCCTGCTCCTCTAAGGAAACCTCTGATATCACCTCCTGGGATAAGAGATGATCCAGAGCTAGAAAGAGAGACTTCCTTTTCTCTGGATCTCTGGGAACATTTGATTTTAGAAAACGAGGAGACGGGAATTCTCGGAACTCTAGTTTGTAACCTAGAGAAACTGAGGAAGCCACCCATCTGTCTAGACATTGTTCCTGCCAGATATTTAAAAATTGCAGAAGCCTTCCCCCCACCCGAGCGAGCGGGGGTGCCCCTTAATAAGGAGGCTTTAGCATTTTGTTTTGCAGGCTTTCTGCCCCAAGTCCTCTTTTGGTCCTGGGACTGCCCCTGAGGTCTACCTCTTGAGCTTGATGGTGGAGGCCGTCGAGACTGCCTAGAGGCAGATGCTCCTGGTACTGGAGAGGAAGCACGCTTAAAGGAGAAATTTTTAAACTTCTTCTTTACCGGAAAAAGAGAACTTTTCCCATTAGAGATCCTTTGGATATATTTATCTAGATCGTCTCCAAATAACCATTCACCATGAAAAGGAAAACTGGCCAAGAGCTTCTTACATGGTGCTTCGGCTGACCAATTCTTTAGCCACAGGACTCTGCGTGTATGCACTAGCCCTAGCATAAACCCTGAGGCTTGAATGATAGAATCTTTCATAGCATCCACCGTAAAACATAGTGCATCTGATACGCCAGCCCATTGCTGGGCCTGCTGATCAGGAAGAATCTTAAGTATCTCTACAAACTGATCCTTTATGGACTGAGATACACCAATTGCCGCAAGAACCGGCTGCGCTACTGAACTTGCCAGAGACATGTTATTCTTAAAAAGAAATTCCAACTTTTTATCTGTTGGATCCTTTAACATCTGCGCATTGTCTCCCGGACAAGTGAGATTTTTTATTTACCGAGGAGATTGCAGCATCAATTGCTGGAACCCCCCATTTCTTATAGAATTCTTCCTCCATAGGATACAGTGTAGAAAACTTTTTTGGAGGAAAAAACTGCTTATCTGGGTGTTCCCATTCTGAATATATCAGCTTTTTTAGCCATGAATGGATAGGAAAAGCATCCCCAGAAGAGGGAGGCTTTAGTGATCCCAACCAGAGGTGGGCTGATCAATAGACTGCGCTACAGGTTGAGCGAACCAATTTAGTAAGGGAGTGTACCAGCAAACTTTCTTCTGAGATTACTCCCTCCATATTAGGATCCTCGGAAGAGGATATATTAGTATCTTCCAGATTTTTTGGAAGACCTTCCTGATCTCCTGTCCCTTGTTCCTCAGGATGAGGGTCCTGAGCACTGGATGGGGATCTGCTACCTTTGGACCCATTATGGAGAGTGATCATAGCATCAATCTTCTTTTCCAAACTAGAAATGGTAGAAGAAAAAAACCTCCTGTGTCATATATATAGGGACTTAAGTGTCCAGCGCTGCTGCAACACCAGTCTCCCCTGACGGCTCACTATGACCGGCCGCATCACTCTCAGAGGAGAGTGACATTCTTTTGGACATGGATTTAGGTTGTTGTAAAACAATCAAACCCCTAGAACCCTTTGAGAAGTTCCTGGTCCCTCTTCCACTCATAGCCTGATGCACAAAGCAGAGGCACTACCAGAAAGAATGCATACACTGCTAGGCTATAGTCCAGCAATATAATGCTGCTATTAATGCCCAGCCTGAAGCAGTAATAATGTGTCAAGGAAAATGCCTGTGTCACCAAACCTGAAGTAATGCCACCTCTTTGCTCTTATGTCCCTACACATCCAGCAGCAGCCACAGTGTGCTTTTAAAAGCTTCCTCCATGTGCACCTGGCGTCGGAGAATGCCGACGCCATTAACCCCACCCCCCTCGTTGCCTACGGCTCCACCCCCGTTTTTAAAAGGACGTGTTTTACCGCGCGAGCGGCGGACTACAGGTATCCTCGGACCCAGAGCTAGCATGGCGGGGTATAAAAAGCCGTCGAGCGGCCGCTGCGTTTTTTATTTTTATTTTTTAAAATAAATCCGGGCTCTTAAACCCCCCGAGGAATCCCAGCATAGGGAGGCCACAGGCGGGGAGACAAGTCCTCCCTTTGCTTACCGGAGGATCTGCTGCTTTGGCTGGAGGAGAAAGAGGAAGTGATCGGATCCTGACACAGCGCTGTTACCAGCATGAGGCGGTGAGTGGTCAATACAGCCCCCAGTGGTGACACATAGGCATGACAACATTATTTACTTAAAGGAGACATTCATAAGAAAATTCAAAAATATTTCTTAGAGAGCTCCACTTACCTTTTCCCGCCGCAGGGTTTTCTGTGGTAAACCAAGAGACCCAATCTTCACCCTTCACGGTGGGCTCCGTAGACCTTCAGGAGCAGGGGAACCTAGAGGTAACCCACAATCCTGGACCTGCAACAGCACCCTGCCAGTAAAACTTTATGGCCTTACTACCAAAAAGTAGTGGATCCCAGGGTCCAGCTCTCTAAAAAGAGAAGCATTTGCAGGCAAAACCTTGTTTCTTTGGATACGAGGTCCGGGTACCATTCAATTTGGCCCAAAAAAAGACACTTTGAATGGATCCGGTCAGCATGGCTAGCCCCAGCAAGGATTGCTCCAGTGGAGCTCAGCACAGCACATCTTTAATCGTGACCAACACCTTAGACACTGGCGGAAAAACTGAGGTACTCCCAGTAGTGGAAGGGGTTATATAGGGAGTGCACTTCTTGTCTTAGGGCGTGCCAGTGTCCATCACCTAAGGGTGGCCTATAACCCACATAGTAACATCTATGGCTCTGTGTCCCCTGATGTATGAAAAGAAAAAGATCTATTGGTGTTGCTGGATCTCATGTCAGTTCAATCGTTTGTTTCAACAGAGCAGTGTTCGGTTCGAGACATTACCTACAAGGCAGTATCTATTGCAAGAACTTTAAGCAGAAGGTTTCCTGAGATTCAAGCTCTTGGAGCTTCAAAGAAAAGAAAAACAAAAAAAACCCCAAATATATATATATATATATATATATATATATATATAGTTTTCTTTCCAGAAGGAGTAAAGTTGGGTCTCTTGTAGATCACCTTGCATCAAAAGTAGCAACAGCCCTCTATTTAACAGACATGTGGACATTGCCTAACTTTCCAGAGCATCACACAGGAAAGTCACACGAACTGGTTATTTTCAGAACTTTAACCACTTCCCGCCCGCCGGCCATCAAATAACGGCTGGGCGGTGCGGCTCTCATTCTAGGTGGACGTCATATGATGGCCTCCCAGAACGATCGGGGGCGCGCAGCGTGGTGAATGCGGCCGCGCCGTGTTGCTAGGACCAGCTGGAAATCATGGAAAAGAGGTTACTGCCTGGACTCTAGCAGGCTTGGTTGTGCATATAGGACAAGGGGTTGCGAACCTCCGTCATTGGCGCACTCTACCAGAGCGGTTGCAGCCCCATAGACAGCACATTCGAGAGCATCTGTGGTGTCCATCTGTAGAGAGGTATCATGGTCATCCCAGCATACCTACTCAAACTAGTAATGGGGGCTAGGGATGGGACAAACACCCCTCGGTTTGGTTCGCACCAGAACATCTCGTATAGGCAAAAAGTTCTAGCGAACATGCAAACTCTATTAAAGTCTTTAGGACACAAACAAGAAAATCAAAAGCCCTCATTTTAAAGAGAAGTAAACCCCGTACGTTTTTTTTTTTTTTTTAAATATAATGATCCTGGAATGTATTGGTAAGCCATACACATTTAAATATGACAAAAATGAGGTTGTAAAATTAAGTTTTTTTTAAATTTAGTTTCTTCCGGGTATTGACCGCGCCATCATTACTACTGATTGATGAATCTTTTGTGGACGTCATTTCTGCCCTTACTTTGTTTTCCTGTCCAAGTCTAAACCAAGCCTCTATCTCGATTGCCATTACTACAGCAACCGAGCTCAGCCATTGATGACGGCAAATCACTCTCTGTGCTGCTCTGGTTCACTCCCCCCGTGTGACGTCTTATACAGTCACAAGGGGGAGAACCAGGAAGGAGAGGATGAGAGCACAGCATCACAAGGCTTCTTTCTCTGTGCTGTTTCAATGAAAGTCAAAGTAGTGACTTCTCTTCCGTAGAACAGAGTTCTTTAAAAAATGAAGGTAAAACATCCTGGTTTAAATGAAAACCTAACACTACCTTCGGTAGAAAGTTAGGATGAGGACGCAATACCACCTTATCCTTGTGAATAATTAAATATGGCTCTTTACAAGAAAGAGCAGCCAACTTCTTGCAGAAGATATGATTACCAGAAAAATTAGTTTCCTTGTCAAAAGGACCAAGGGAATATGCCGTATCGGCTCAAAAGGCTGTTTTTGTAATGCCGATAGAACTAAATTCAAGTCCCAAGGGTTCAGGGGTGACCCAAGTGGAGGATTAAGCCCCGTTACCCCCTGAATAAAGCTACGGATCAAAGAATGCGAAGCAAGTGGTCGTTGAAATAATACCGATAAGGCCGAGACCCGGCCTTTAGAACAAAAAACGGAATACCAAATCTCACCACAGGATGGACTGTGGAGATTTCAGAGATAGGGCAGTGCCAACGTCCTACATCTACAAATACTCAAAGAATCAAAGGAAATGGAAAAATGGACTTTGTAGGCACCAGTCATAAAAACAAATATAAATATTTTATTATACAAAAAGTACATAGAGCCAAAAACATAGACAAATTAAAACATTGCAATAAATTGCAGAGCACTAGCTGGTACTCTCTCAAACATAGGTCATAGCCTACAGATGGGTTTCCCTTAACAAAGGGGTAGATATGGCCCTCTGTTCAACCTATGAGACAACAAACTAATACAGCTCTACATGTTTCGCAATTGAATGCTTCTTCAGGAGTCCGTTTGAGTCACCTGTGATAGGGAAAAAGAGAGAGAAGACAGACAACAAAGTAATACAGATTATTAATATTCACTTTAAATCTTGTTAGTGACGCGTCTCAATCAGTATCCGTGAGCACCATGAAGAAACCAACCAGTGGACCTGATAGCCAACAAGCATAAGGTGACAAACAATCACATGCGGGGACGTGTCTGGTAGAAAAGGCTGTAAAAGATGTAGGAACCGGGGAAGTGGTAAAATAAATAGTCCCGGCTAGCAAGAAAAGATAATATAAAGCCAAGTCAAGCTTGAAAGTGGTAAACTTATGGTGACACTCCATGTATAGGGAAAAACAAGAGGGGGGGGAAGGGGGGGGGAAAGGGGGGGGAGGAAAGAGGGAAAAAAGAGAGAAAGAAAAAAGAGAAGGGGGGGACACAAGGAAGAAGAGAGGGGGGGAGGGGGGGAAGGAGGAGGGAAAGGAAAAAGGGGGGGGGGAGGGAGAGGAGGGAGGGGAAGGGGGGGGGAAAGGGGAAGCAAAAAAGAGGGAAGAAGAGATGGAAAGGTAGGTGAACGAACAATAGAATAAAGAGACTAGTGATGATATACAGGTAGGTGCAATTAAGCCTACCTCAAAAAGGAATTAAAACTGCCAGTAGCTGAAAGATGTATATTGCCATAAACGGCTTCCAGATAGCCAAACTGCATTGGATAAACAATACCACTAATTATAAAGGGTAAAAGTACGTCTATAATATTAAAAAAGAGTTTGATATAAATATATATATATATATATATATATATATATATATATATATATATATACACATGAAACCACATACATATATACAGCAGGGGTAGAGGTAGACAACTCATCCAAGAGTTGCATGGCCAACCGAGCGTAAAGGCAATATAGATAGAGCCAAATAAATGTGTATGACAGAGTCTCACCTTGTTAGAGGTAAAGCAAGCCGAACAAATCTTGTGGAAAAGATCACAAGCTGTTCAGCTGAAAACCAACCAACAATAGCGGAGCAGCAGGCAGGGCTGTACTAAGATTTTAAATAAGCCAATATAAGCAGCTTGGCAGCAGTAAAAAGGGGGGGGCCATCTAAAATACAAAAACAGAACTAAGTGTAACCAATAAGCCACAATCTATGGAGTGTTAACGCCAGGGTTAAGTATACCTTAACTAAGGATAAAGCCATAAAAGGTTCTTACCAGACAAATTGCGGTTGTATGGATGACACCCAGAGACCAAAGCACCATGTAAGGAATGGTGTGGTAGTAGGCTAGGATACTAGCCTTAAGTACACGCCCCAATCAGGTGTGCATAAATTGCAACACCTGACTCGGCCGGGCAGGGCTGCGCGCGCACCCACTTAGGGCCGCACATGCGCAGTACAGATAAACCGACTGCCATAGACACGGACGTGTGGAGGGAGCGCAGTCCAGGAGGTAACAGGACTGGAAGCTCCCTCTAGTGGCTCCTCCTCGATACTGGCGCTGAGGGCGCTGTAAAGGCAGATAGGGAAAGCCTAGGGATGGTATAGCAACTAACGGGGAGGTCCTAAAGGCACACATAGGGGGAGATACACAGGCCTGGACCAAGAGCCGCAAAATCCAGCTCCTGTAAGGGTCGGATTGCGGCTACCCGGCCGCACATGTGGTTAAGTACACCTGCAAGTAGGCAAGGTCCAAAGGCTGGCAAAAACCGGATCCTCCATGCAAGCCCAAGACGCAGGGCCAGTCAGTACGGATACACAGTAGTACATCTGAAAAAAGGATGAAATCTCTTCTTTCATATTGTATAAAAAATAATAATGATAAAGCAAACCAACAATAAATATAGAAACAAATCTATAAACGTTTTGCGAAATAAAGTGTGACTGGAATTGGAATTTCCTGACCTTCCAAGAGAATGAGAGTGAGGAGGACATCTGAATAGCAGACATTACAACAATCACAGTATGTTCAATAGCATCTGCATGGCAGGGACACCAAAAGAAGGGGAGGGGACAGAGGGAACCACAACCTAGTAAGAGGCAAAGTGGGCTGATAATATATATTGATAGTGAAAGCTTACTGTAATAATTCAAAGATAATTCCTTATTAGAACCGACAGAGGTCGTTATTAAAGGAATGATTTATAAGATTGTACTTCATTGATACCTGGCCACCGTGTGGCATTCAAACGTTCAATCCACTTTGCCTCTTGTTGAAGTATCCTCCTATCCCAGTCACCACCTCTTGGGTCCTGTAGGATCACTGCCAAAGCAATGAAAGTCGCAACAGAAGTGTCAAATCTATGACAGAGATCAAGATGTCTACTAATGGGGCTGAGCATCTTCCCATTGGATGAGTAATAAACGTGGTCGCGTATTCTTTGCCAGAATTGGCGAATGGTCTTGCCAACATAAAAGACTCCACATTTGCAAGTCATCAAATAAACAACCCCCTGGGTGCTACAGTCAGCCCGAAAATGTGGGTAAAACATCTCGCCATTAGGTAATTTAAATCTCCGACCAGTAGAGACCCAGGGACGAAAAGAGCAATGACCACAGATATACATGCCCACTTGGTTGAAATTTACTTTTGGTAAGCTTGTCACGTAAGGAGGATGCTCTTTTAAACACAATCTCTGGGTGGTCGCTGACGTATTTGCTCAAAATAGGGTCCTCATAGAGGATATGCCAATGCTGCTGCAATACATTGCGCAATTGATATTGTTGATACGAGTAGTGTGTAATAAATTTTACCGTCGAGTGCTCTTTTTGAAGAGCAGTGTATTTCTAGGTTGGTCACAAGCTTTATTAAAGGTTTTCACGAAGAAGTGATTTGGAATAACCACGTTGGAGAAGTCGTTCCCTAAGTAGGTCCGCATGATGTTTGAAGTCACTGTCAACAGTACAGTTCCTTCTGAGCCGGATGTATTGTGCGTAGGGGATATTTCACACCAGTGTGGAGGGATGAGCCCTGGAAGCGTGCAGGATCGTATTGCCCGCCTTTTCCATGCGGTAAAGTGTAGTGGCCAAACAGTCATTGAGATCTTTATATATTACAAGATCGAGAAAAGAGATTTTGTGTCTATCGCTATTGACTGTGAACTTCAAATTATAGGTGTTGCTGTTCAGGTGGCTAACAAAAGAAGATAATGCTTGCTGGGAACCAACCCAGATAATAAAGATATCGTCGATATATCTTAGCCACAACAACACCTCATTGGTGTAATTACTAAGTTGATCATTTGAGAAGATGTCACGTTCCCACCCCCCCAGGTACAGGTTGGCGTAAGCCGGTGCACAACATGTGCCCATGGCTACGCCCTGTACCTGGAGGTAGTGGGAACCATCGAAAGTAAAACAATTGTGTGTCAAAATAAAGAAAAGTAGTCTCAATAGAAACTCGTTGAAAGGCCATAAATGATGATCTTCCTCCATGAGGAAGGAGCGAACCATCCCAACGCCCTGCTCGTGAGGGATGCTGGAGTATAAAGCCTCAACATCCAGAGTCACAAGCAGGGCGTCAGGAGGGACCGCGACCCCTCAATTTGTTTAAGGAGATCTAAAGTATCACGGACGTGGGAGGGCAGACGTAAAACGTGGGGAGTCAGAAAAAAGTCAACAAATTTGCTCGCATTTTCAGTCAGTGAACCTATCGCGGAGACTATGGGCCGACCAGGAGGGGCCTCTAAGTTCTTATGGATCTTTGGTAACGCATAGAATGTAGCCATACGGGGGAATTTATTGTCCAAATAGGCATGAGTGTCCTGATCGATCAGGCCCAGGTGGTACGCCTCTCCTATGAGTGATTTGTATTCATTAACAAAGCGATGGGTAACACTCACCGCAATTTTGCAGTACCAGGATTTATTGTTCAAGATACTCATGCACATTCTTAAATACTGCTGGTCAGTCATTAATACAATATTGCCCCCTTTGTCTGCCTGTTTTATGACTAAATCAGGACAATTGCGTAATTTAGTAAGAGATTGTAATTGATCAGGCAGTACATTTTTGGGCATAGGATCTAGTGTGAGGCGCCTCAAGTCCCCTATAGTGGCTGTCAAGAAGGCCCAAATATGGGGGTTGCTCGTAAGGTCTGGGAACTTTTTGGACTTAGGTTTGAATTTCTTGCTGGATTTAGACAATGGAGGGGTTGATGTGTGTGTAGTATCATTGGTAGGTGTCACCAACTCGGCCTTCTCGTTTTCTTCTAGCAGAAGAATAAGATCTCTGAAGGCCCTGAATTCATCCATGGTGAAATGTTTGATACTTTCAGAGAGTTCCTTGTCGCGTTTAGAACGAAAATGTTGATCATCAAAGAGAAATTTATAAGTTAACTTTCTGCAAAAAAGATAGAGGTCTTTAATAGAATCATACTTATCCAGCTGGGGTGTGGGACAGAAACTCAATCCAAGTCTCAAGAGATCAACATCTGCTTGAGAAAAGGAATAAGGAGTAAGACTGACAATGTCTCGTTCTACGTGGGAGGGGGTAGGGTCAGGGATGAGGGAAAATTTGTAGAAGGTGTTAATGTAGAGGTTACATGAGCATCCAATGTGCTTTGTTTCGTGGGAATCAGTGCAGGTGCTGTAGAGTTTAGTAAGAGTGGTGTTGTGTTAGTGACAGAGCGTGTAGTTACGTTTGGAAAATTGGGGCCATTGATAGGAGTGGGGTTGACATTGGGTCCAGGTGAATTCTGTTATATATGAGTGCCTGTGTCGCTAAATGGCCCAGATGCGTGGTTGTGTGGGTACCTCCCATGGCACCCACAATCGGGCCCGAAAGTGGACATTGTGGGTGTGTTTTAGGTATAGGTGGGTGATGTTTAGTGGTGTCATCAGGTCGTTTTTTAGGGTGCGGAGTGTAGGGTTGGTTCCCCATCAATCCTCTTTTGCGTGGACCAGAATTAGAATTGGAACGTGTGTTAGTGGATTGGGAAGAGGGGCGTGTGGAAGAAGAAGCGAAGGAGGAATTGGATTCGGTATCCTCCTCCTTGGAAGAGTAGCTCGAACTGTTGTTACTAGATTTGGGGCCTTGCCTAGTTCTTTGTTCTGTGGCATCAAGTGCCAGCGGTAAGCATATCCCTCCAAAAAAGCTGTTTTGTCTCTGAACATTTTAGTTTGTTTTTTAGAAATAATGTCCTTGTTCAATCTATTAAGATATTCCTTTAATTCCTGCCATTTCTTATCGAATTGTGTATGACTTTTAACAGAGTCATGTAGTACCTGTAGAGACAGTACTCAAGGCCAGCTTCATTTCTAACTCCATCTGCAGAAAGTCAAGGATTCTACCTATGACATACAGTGGGGACGGAAAGTATTCAGACCCGCTTAAATTTTTTACTCTTTGTTATATTGCAGCCATTTGCTAAAATCATTTAAGTTAATTTCTTTCCTTATTAATGTACACACAGCACCCCCTATTGACAGAAAAACACAGAATTGTTGACATTTTTTGCAGATTTATTAAAAAAGAAAAAGTGAAATATCACATGGTTCTAAGTATTCAGACCCTTTGCTCAGTATTTAGTAGAAGCACTCTTTTGGTCTAATACAGCCATGAGTCTTTTTGGGAAAGATGCAACAAGTTTTTCACACCTGGATTTGGGGATCCTCTGCCATTCCTCCTTGTAGATCCTCTCCAGTTCTGTCAGGTTGGATGGTAAACGTTGAGGGACAGACATTTTTAGGTCTCTCCAGAGATGCTCAATTGGGTTTAAGTCAGGGCTCTGGCTGGGCCATTCAAGAACAGTCAAGGAGTTGTTATGAAGCCACTCCTTCGTTATTTTAGCTGTGTGCTTAGGGTCATTGTCTTGTTGGAAGGTAAACCTTCGGCCCAGTCTGAGGTCCTGAGCACTCTGGAGAAGGTTTTTGTCCAGGATATCCCTGTTCTTGGCCACATTCATCTTTCCCTCGATTGCAACCAGTCGTCCTGTCCCTGCAGCTGAAAAACACCCCCACAGCATGATGCTGCCACCACCATGCTTCACTGTTGGGAATGTATTGGACAGGTGATGAGCAGTGCCTGGTTTTCTCCACACATACTGCTTAGAATTAAGGCCAAAAAGTTCTATCTTGGTCTCATCAGACCAGAGAATCTTATTTTTCACCATCTTGGAGTCCTTCAGGTGGTTTTTTTAGCAAACTCCATGCGGGCTTTCATGTGTCTTGCACTGAAGAGAGGCTTCTGTCGGGCCACTCTGCCATAAAGCCCCGACTGGTGGAGGGCTGCAGTGATGGTTGACTTTCTACTTTCTCACCAAGGCTCTTCTCCCCCGATAGCTCAGTTTGGCCGTACGGCCAGCTGTAGGAAGGGTTCTGGTAGTCCCAAACATCTTCCATTTAAGGATTATGGAGGCCACTGTGCTCTTAGGAACTTTAAGTGCAGCAGAAAAATGTTTCTAACCTTGGCCAAATCTGTGTCTTGCCACAATTCTGTCTCTGAGCTCTTCAGGCAGTTCCTTTAACCTCATGATTCTCATTTGCTCTGACATGCACTGTGAGCTGTAAGGTCTTATATAGACAGGTGTGTGTCTTTCCTAATCAAGTCCAATCAGTATAATCAAATACGGCTGGACTCAAATGAAGGTGTAGAACCATCTCAAGGATGATCAGAAGAAACGGACAGCACCTGAGTTAAATATATGAGTGTCACAGCAAAGGGTCTGAATACATAGGACCATGTGAAATTTCAGTTTTTCTTTTTTAATAAATCTGCAAAAATGTCAACAATTCTGTGTTTTTCTGTCAATATGGGGTTCTGTGTGTGGTGATTGATATAGGCCACTGCTGTGGCATTGCCGGATTGGAGCCTGACAGAAGAATTCCGCAACCTGAATGTCCAGGCCCTCAGGGCCAAGCACGCTGCCTGAATTTCTAGAATGTTGATGGGTAAGGTCATTTTTGATCTGGACCATTTCCCTTGGATAGTCGCCTCTTCCAGGACTGCTCCCCAACCTGAAAGGCTGGCATCTGTTGTTACCACCTTTCAGGTAACTGGTAGGAAGGATTTTACCTTCTGCAGATTCTTGGTTATCAACCAACAACTGAGGCTCCAGCGCACCCTTGGAGACAGACACATTGGGAAAAACTAGAGCTTGAACCTTCTTTGTTCCAAGCCAATAGGATACTGTTTTGCAGCAGCCTCGAATTAAACTGAGCATAAGGAAAGGCCTCGAATGAAGCCAACATCTTTCCCAACCACCTCATGCATAGTCACATAGAAGGATTCTTCTTTGCCTTGACCACCTGAATTGGCTCCTTTATGGCACTGATCTTTGCCTGGGGCAAGAATACCCTTTTCTGGGCTGTATCTATGATCAGACCCAAGTATTCTAATCTCTCTAATGGTTTTAAGGAGGATTTCTCTAGGTTGAGAACCCAACCTTGGTATTCCAGGTAGTTGACTGTGGTGATCTTACTTTGGTCTAAGCGGGCTACCAACTGGTCTATCAAGAGCAGATCTTCTAGGTAAGCTATAATCGTTATACCTTGGGCCCTTAATCTGGCTAGAGGAAGGGCCAGGACCTTTGTAAATGCTCGAGGTGCAGTAGCTAGACCGACAGGCAGAGCTACAGACAGAAAATTAAGATTTTCTACCTCGAAACGTAGATATTTCTGGTGAGCGGGGAAAATAGGCACATGGAGGTATGCATCCTTGATGTTGATTGATGCCAGAAGTTCTCCCCCTTGTAGGATCGTATAGTTCCTCAGTTTGAGGGCCCTGGGTAATGGACGGGACCTGTCGCATTTTGTTCCACACTAGGATGCAAATTAAAGTCGCTAACCTTTCTTCCAAACCTATCATGGCTGAGGAAAAAAGCTCTTCAGTAATATAGACAGGGGTTGCAGTGGAAACAGTTGCAACATTTGCCAGCCCTGATGGCTCACTCTGACCAGCCACCTCAAATCTCTCAGGGGAGGATGCCATTGCAGAGATGAGTTTAGGCTTTTTAGAGCTTGAGGGAGTCCCTTTTGAGACCTTTTTTGGGGTGTTTCTACCTACCCTTCTGGCCATAGCTCGATGCACAAAATGCTGAGGTACTACCAGAAGAAATTGCACCCACTGCTTGAGCAAATAGTCCAGCAACTGCCACTGCTATTAGTGCTCAGCCTGGTGCTTTAGTAAATGTGCCAAGGGAATGGCTGTGTCACCACTTTCATGCCCCCTTTTTGCTCTTGTGTCCCTCCAACAGCTTGCAGTCAGCAAAATGGAGCTTTTTAAATGTACTCCCGTGCTGGACGCCAACGCCACGCTAAGCCATGCCCCCTCTGTATTTCCACTGCACCCCCCTCTTCTTTTTTAAAAAAAGCATTTTTCCCACGGAAACGCGGCCCTCCGATCCGATGGGATCAGCGCGTGTGTGTGGGCGCGAGGAGGAGAGCTGACAAAACCGCCATGCAGAGGCGGTGGGGAACGGAGCGGCATCCACCAACTGTCCTGGCTCCCCCCTCAATCCAGGGAGAGGGGGAGAGCTTCTGTCCAGCTGGGGGGTGTTTTTAGAAAAAAAAATCCCCCCCAACATCTCACCGGAGGCCTGGGACTGCTAGCCGGAGGAAGATCTGCAGCTTCTGCTGAGACAGAGTGATCTCAGGAAAGCATGATAAGGTACGTGCTCTATACAGCCCCCAGTGGTAACTTTTAGGCATGACATTTACTTTTAAAGGAGACCATTCATAAGAGAATTTAAAATTCCTTAAAAATCTTCACTTACCTTTCCTGCCGCAGGGATTCTGTGGTAAAACCAATCAGACCCAATGTTCACCCCTCGCGGTGGGTTCCGTCAAAAAACCTTCAGGAACCAGGGCCCCTTTTTATCAGGGGATCCACACTCCTGGACCCGTAAAGCACCCCGCCAGAAAACTTTATGGCTGAAAAAACCAAAGCACTGGATCCCGGGGTCCAGTTTTCTAAAAGAGAAGCGTTACAGTCTAAACCTCGTTTCTTCCACCACAAGGCCTGGGTACCATTCAATTCGGCCTAAGAAGACACTTTGACTGGATCCGGTCGCATAGCTTGCCCCAGCAAGGAATATTCCAGTGGAGCTCAGCATAGCAAATCTTTACTTGTTACCAACTCCCAAGACACTGGCCAAAAAACTGAGGTACTCCCAGTAGTCGGAGGGGTTATATAGGGAGTAGAGCTTCACGATTCTGGCTAAAATAAGAATCAGGATTTTTTTGCTTAGAAGATACTGTAGATCACGATTCTCTCACGATTCTCGCGGCGTAACATCATCTTTCACATTAAAACAAAAAAAATTGGGCTAACTTTACTGTTCTGTTTGTTTTTTTATTCATTGAAGTGTTTTCCCAAAAAATTGCGTTTGAAAGACCGCTGGACAAATACAGTGTGACATAAAATATTGCAGCAATTGACATTTTATTCCCTAGGGTCTCTGCTAAAATATATATAATGTTTGGGAGTTCCAAGTAATTTTCTAGCAAAAAATATTGATTTTAACTTAAGAAACAAGTGTCAGAAAAAGATTTAGACTTTAAGTGGTTAAACTTCCTGCATTTACACGTTGTTTAAAAAACTTGGCAGACTGCCTGGATATTTTTTCACACAGAAGTTTATTCCTTTGATCTAAGAAGGAAGAGTTAGTTACAATGTTTCATGTTAAAAACTTGGCAGACTGCCCAGATGTTTTCTTTTGACAGCTGAGTGAGCAGAAAAGTCTCTCCACTTGTATGAAAGAATCGGCAAACACCGCAATAGAGATCGTCAGGGGGGTTGAATCGAGATCACTTTTTTTAATGATTAATTGTGCAGCTCTAATAGGGAGTGGACTTCCTATCTTAGGGTGTGCTAGTGTCCATCACCTGAAGGTGGCCTATAACCCACATAGTAACTACTATGGCTCTGTGTCCCGTGATGAATGATAAAGAAAAATAGTTTTGGATTTATTTTTCTTCTCTCTCTATTGTCCACTCTTGTCAGGGCTGGGCTCAGCCCTTCCTGGACGCTCAGCTGTCGGATAATTGCCAGCTCCTATCTCTCCACAGTGAATCACCTGTTGATGACATCCTGCTCGTCAGTCTTGCCTACTTAAGCCGTCCAGCCCAGATGATCTCTGCCTTCGGCTTGGTTATCTCTAGAGACGCTCTCCTGTGTTGCTGTTAAAGGGGTTGTAAAGGTAAAAATTTTTTCACATTAATGCATTAAGGTGAAAAAACTACTGACAATACCGCCGCCCCCAGCCCTCCCGTTTTACTTACCTGACCCCTCGAAAGTTGGCTGCTCATTCCCGACATCCATTCCGCTGCTCAGCCTGGCCGCTGATTGGCTACAGTGGATGGATTGGAAGCAGCGCAGCCATTGGCTCGCGCTGCTGTCAATCACATCCAATGACGCGGCGCGCTGGGGGGCTGGGCCGAGTGATACAGCGAGTGGCTATAGCCGCCGGCTGTATCACGGGAGCGCGCCCGCAACAACTAACCACCATGCGAGGGAGCTCGCATTGAGGTGGTTAGTTCTTGTGGGGAGGAGCTGAAACAGCCGCCGAGGGACCCCAGAAAAGCAGGTTCGGGGCCACTCTGTGCAGAACGAGCTGCACAGTGAAGGTAAGTATAACATGTTTGTTATTTTTAAAAAATAAAAAAATTACCTTTACAACCCCTTTAAAGACTTGCTTGGCTGACATTCCTTCTGGCTCCAGGACTCCAGTTGCTGTTCTAATACGCTCATCTCTGGCTCCCTGACGTTTTGGCTTGTCTGACTATCCGTTCCGGTTTCTGAACTCTGGCTATGTTTTGACTACGTTTACTTTTTTATTATTATTAAACAAGCGAGATTTAACTGTACTTCTGTCTCCTTCTGATTGATAGTTTCTGACAGCTTTCTATTGTTACTGTATTTTAGAACTGTAATGTTTTATTTTTGCTATGTTTTATTGTATTTGCTTTGCAGGTATGGTATGTCTTACTGTTATACTGTAATGTTACTTTGTTTTATTGTTAACCATCATTTGCTTAGCAGGTACGCCATTCAGCTGCAGCACGGGTTTATTTATTCTGACAGCAACAGCGTTTGCTCCCATGATATGTAAAGCCATGACTCCAGCGCTGTAGGAGGTGATTTCACCACCACAATTAAAAAAAAGAGCATATATGCCGAAGCATGGGGGCAGAGGTGGAGGAGCGATTTGCTCCTAACATTAGGGGTGGATTGTTGTTTTATTGAGTTAATGTTTTATTGTTACCATTGTTTGCTTTTCAGGTATGCCATTCAGCTGCAGCACAGATATTTTTCTTGACAGCAACAGCGTTTGCTCTCACGATACGTAAATCAGCGACTCCAGCAATGTAGGAGGTGATTTCACCACCACAGTTAAAAAATAAATGGTGCATGTATGCCTATCATTAGAAGTGGGTGGATGAAGGGAGGTATTCTAATGGTGGGCATACCCACCGATCAATCTCTTTTTTTCATTAAGCCCACAGGCTGCATGGAAAAAAAGAACATTACAATATATACCCAACAAGGACCAGCAATGTACTGGTATGTTGCTGGACCCTGAGTGGTTACACCAGAACGATGCCTGCAGGTCTAGGTATCATCTTGGTATCATTCTTTTCAGCCAGCGGTCGGCTTTCATGTAAAAGCAATCCTAGCAGTTAATTAGCCTCTAGACTGCTTTTACAAGCAGTGGGAGGGAACGTCCCTCCCTCCCACCGTCTTCCATGCTTTTCTCAGGCTCTCCTGTCCCAACAGGGAACCCAAGAATGCAGCCGGTGGTTCTGCCAGCTGACCAGAGACCAGCATGGCTCCAATCATCTCTATGACCTAAGAAACTGGGAGCTACAAGCATTTCATAACTTTCCCTTTGGTTTCTCCGGATATAAACAGCGCCATTGGGAAATTGGGAAAGTATTTTATCACACCGATCTTGGTGTGGTCAGTTGCTTTGAGGGCAGAGGAGAAATCTAGGGTCTAATAGACCCCAATTTTGTCAAAAAAGAGTACCTGTCACTACCTATTACTATCATAGGGGATATTTACATTCCCTGAGATAAAAATAAAAATTATAAAAAAGAAAAAAAAAACAAAAATGAAAGGAACAGTTTAAAAATAAAATAAAAAAGCAAAATAAATAAAAAAAAAAAAAAACCCTGTCCCCCCGTTCTCACGTGTAAAGGCGAACGTAAGCGTCGGTCTGGTGTCATATGTAAAAAATAGCATTGAAAAGTCCAACACATGCTATGTCCTTAAAATACCATAGCGGGGGGGCGTGACCGGAAGCCGACCTCGATGGACGCTTGACTCATCTGCTCTCTCTTAGCCCGCAACTAAAGGCTTAATTGGGGATGCTCCACCACAGCTACATGGGCAGATCTAAGGCCACCCGATCCGCTAAAGCCCGGGGATCGTCACAACCACCACCCGGATCCTCGTCGGACCTCCGGTCCTTCTTCCCGCAGACAGATGCTCCTCCTGGCGGCACAGACAATGCCAGAGGCCTCGGCGGATCGCTCCAGGCACTCCACGCAGCTCTCCCGGCCGCACCAGGACATGAGCCAAACCATGGAAGGCACATCGCCGGCCCAGCAGCACACCATGGGCATCTTCTCTCCTTCAGGAGCGGTGAGTTCGCTTTGCCCTGCCTTGGCCGGGACCTCGCCACGTGACTCTCAGGCCACTATGTTTGGCCCCCCCTCCCTCCCACTACACCCAATGCTCGGAGGCCTTCCCGCGCCTGCTGCGGACAGCCTTGGATCCCTGCCTGCCGGGGGACGCTCCGGGATCTCTGCCATTTTCCGATTTATCAGGCCGAGATATCCGGCCACCAATACCCCCCCTGGACCTGATGACACCACAGCGGCCCTCAGAGCCCTCACGCCTGACTCAACTCCACCCAAAGCTCAGAGACTATCATTCTCACAGGCATTGGGCATCCCCAGAGAACAGGCCGCACATCCTGCTAACTCTGCACGGAAGGAATTAACACCTATCCTTCAACACTATGCTCTGGAGGATGCGGAGGCCCCCACGCGTACCCAGGCGCAGCTCTGGGGAAATTCATGGACTGTATCCCCAAAACCTATGCATGCCACACAGGATGAAGCTGCACTGCAATTGCAACAGCAGCCATCTCATCAACTGCCACTGCAGCAACCCCTGCCACCAGCCCAACACCACTCACTTCCTAGGGAGTGGTACTCCTATTTGCAGGCGATGCCCACCAAAGAAGATTTTAAACAGTTGATAGCAGATGTGAAATCTACCTGTCACTCGGAAATACAGATACTACAAACAGGCCTTAAACATCTGGCGGACAGGGTGGAAATGGGCGAAGAAAGAGAAAAAGACTAAATTAGCGGTCCACAGGACTCAGCTCCAAGGAGCGGATCACCATACCCTGTTAAGGGAAATGCAGCGCCACATTGAGGACTTAGTAATAGGGGGCGCAGAAACAATATTCGGGTGAGAAGAGTCCCGGGGACAGACGGCCCAGAGGACATTCACAACAAATTACAACACATATTTAACAACCTCCTAGGCTAGCCTCTAACCAACCGCATTGATATGGATAGAGCACATCGGGCTCTTCATCCCAAGAATCTCACCTCTAAACCAAGGGACATTATTTGCAGAATTAGCTCATATTCTTTGAAGGAAGACATCACATGGCAAGCTCGCCTGACACGTAAAGTAACCTTCCAGGATGCCCAGCTGCAGCTATTTCCAGATCTTTCATGGATAACTCTACAGAAATGCAGACTCCTGCAACCTCTTCTACGTACACTTCAAGAAAAAAATATCCCTTACCGGTGGGGATTTCCCTTTACCCTTACAGCCAAGAATCAAGGCAGATCTGCTGTTCTTCGTTACCCAGAGGAGCTAAATAACTTTTGTGACACTTTGGGGATTACTCCCCCTCAACTTCCGGATTGGGACTTGGTAGCTGCCCCACCCCCACCGCCTACAGTTTGGCAGAAGGTCCCCCCTTCTAATCGTACCCGGAAGGACGGTACCCCTCGCAAGAGCGCCAAATCCAGAAATGGCTGAGCTGGACATGCAATATTCTCTTGGGTGTTCTACCATATAGATGCTCGGCCATTCCACTAGGCTGATAGATCTGTCCTGGACATTTTGTTTATTTAGTCCCCCCTTTTTTTGGCTCAGTTTTTTCCACTTTTGTTTTTGCTCTACTTTATGGGCGTGTCTCTGTTGAGACTAGAGAGAGTAGGTGATTCTATGCTCACCAACCCCTCCCCCAGTTAAGTGATGACAATCACAGTAGTTTTGACAATAACTTGTTACATGACCAACTTAGGGCTCCCCTGCATCCACCTGACCCACCCTATTGGGGTGGGGTTGGGTGGATCCTTGGGAAACCATACTGACAAAGGTCCAACAACCTCTCAAGGTCAGATGAAAAGATCTTTTTGGATCTGTTTTGCTTTGTCTAGCATTAACCTTTGTTTCTTTTTTCCAGCTTCCTCTTCTTTCTTTGTCTCTTCCCTGTCCCTGAGTGACTCTCTACATGGACCACGGGACATGTCCAGATCCTCCACCGAAGGTTGCCCGCTCCTAGTTCCAGGCTCCGAGGCCGCCGTCTTCATATCAGGTAATATGTGCTCTCCCCCCAACTAGATACCATGGCTAGGATTTTTTCTTTAAATGTTCATGGCTTAAATTCTAATAAAAAGAGGCATCTGGCACTGAGGGAATTTAAACAGTCAGGCGCTGATATCATATTTGTCCAGGAGACGCACTTTGACAGGGGGGGCACCTTCGCTTTTGCATCCAGGCAATTCCCACAAAGCTATTTTTCCTCAGGACCACATAAACGAGCAGGGGTGGCCATACTCATTAAACAGGGATCCCCGTTTGTATAAGTGAGTCACTATAGTGATCCACACGGTCATTTTGTCATTGTTAGGGGCTTGTGGCAGTCCCGGGAGATCACCCTGTGTGCTTTGTATACGCCTAATGTTAAACAACATAGATTCCTTTCTAAAATGTTCACACGCCTTTTTCGCTCGGATCATGGGACTCTAGTGGTGGGGGGAGACTTTAACCTAACCCATTCCGTAACTGCCGATCGCCATGTGGTGAGCCCCCAGGCACCGTCGGCTCGAGCCCTTAGAGACTCGAAGCTCTTCCGCCAACTCTTTAGAAGACATGCTCTGTTTGATGCTTGGAGGGTTCTCCACCCAGGGGATCGGCAATACACTTTCTACTCAGCTCCCCATAAAACCCACTCCAGGATCGATTACTTTTTTGTTAATAATTCTACTCTTAGAATAGTTTGTGAAGCCCGAATTCTCCCAATCTCCTGGTCTGACCACGCCCCGATTATGCTCACCTTGGACATAGGATCCCCCAATCCCAGGCCCTACAACTGAAGGCTAAACACTTTTCTCCTCCAACACCCCCCGTCAATCATGGAATTAACCTCTTCCTTTGAAATTCTACTTTAAGGAAAACAACACCCCTGACATCTCTCCCACAACGCTATGGAAAGCCCATAAGGCGGTCATCAGGGGTAAATGCATAGCTTTGTCATTGGCCATGAAAAAAGATGCACTAGCCAAAAAATACCGAACTGAGAGGGAACTAAAGGCCCTAGAAACACGGCTTCAAGCATCCCCTACTGTACCCCTTCTCAGGAAGGTCATTAAACTCCGGGCGACTTTGAGGGATTTTACACTGGGACAAGTAGAAAAAGCTCTGCTTAGGCTAAAGCAAGTATACTATGATAAGGGAAACAAAGCGCATTCTTTATCAGTAAAAAAATTACTAGAAGACTCCCTTAACTCAACACCCCACCAAATTAAGAATAAAACAGGTTGTTTACTATCCCACCCCAAAGATATTGCACATGCTTTCGCAGACTTCTATACAGACCTCTACAATAACCCCGACATCCCAAGCAATCCTCCCTCCCAGAGCTCTCACTTAGATTGCATCGTTACCTAGAGCAAAGTGGAGTCCCCCGTGTACAAGCCACAGACTTAGAGGCCCTAAACGCACCAATTACAGAGGAAGAAATAGAGCTCACCATTAAATCACTACCATCTCGTAAATCCCCGGGTCCAGATGGCTTACCATACGAATACTATAAGACCTTTCTCCCTTTTCTACTCCCATATATGAGCAGACTTTTTAATACCTTTCTCCGGGACACTTCTGTCCCGGCAGATATGCAGCGATCGTTCATTACCCTGATTCCCAAACCGGATAAAGATCCCGTATTATGCGCTAACTATCGACCCATTGCTCTCTTAAATTCAGACTTAAAAATCTTTACGAAACTACTCTCAATTCATCTGAATGTAGTCCTCCCTTCTCTTATACATAAGGACCAGGTGGGTTTCGTCCCGCTTAGACAAGCAGGAGATAACACAAGGAAAGTGATTGACCTGGTAGATGTGGCAAACAGGGGGGATTCGGCGTCTTTGCTTCTTAGCTTGGACGCTGAAAAAGCCTTCGACCATCTTGGGTGGCCCTTCCTGTTCGCCACGCTGCAACATATAGGGTTAAAAGGCCCCTTCCTGCGAGCGATACAGCACCTTTACTCACGCCCCACTGCCCAGGTCAGAACTCCTTTTGCCTTCTCCACCCCATTCTCAAAAAATAATGGCACACGACAGGGGTGTCCTCTCTCACCCCTGCTATTTGCATTATGTGTCCCTACATGGCCTTTCTTCCGAAAAATCGCTCTTGACTTCCTTCATTTGCAACCCCAAAGTGCCAGATAGCCTCACACACCAAATGTCCTACCCATGGTCCTCGCGGAATTTGTTTCACTTTGGAAACATAATAGACCCTAGAATACGTAAACTGTTACCCTTCTCTGAACTCCAAACTAAGTATGATATACCTCGCCAAGCATTTTATAGCTACCTACAAATCCGCCATTATGCCCTGACCATAGCGCCCGACCTGCAATTTTCCCCCCTAACCCCTTTTGAAAACCTGGTTTTGGCGGGTTTGACCCAGAGGGGATTAATCTCTGATATCTATAAAATCCTGAATGCTGACTCAATGGAGGCGCAAGGTAAGCACCTCTATATGATTAAGTGGGAGAAAGCCCTCACGGAGGAGATCCCCATGGAACAATGGCGGGTGATATGGTCTCAGGCAGCGAAAAGCTCTATCTGCACATTGTATAAAGAAAATGCATACAAAATAATTTTCTTCTGGTACATGACCCCAGATGTACATGCCATTTACCCTACCAGCTCAGACCGCTGCTGGAGATGCTTGGGAATTAGGGGTACCCTTCTCCATATTTACTGGCAGTGCCCTTTAAGCTCTACCTTTTGGAAAAAAGTCCAGCAGTTATTGACTAATCTCCTGGGAAAACCAATCCCCATGACCCCTACATTTTTCCTACTAGGTTTATCCCCACTAAAGATCTCCAAAACCAATAAAAACAATTAGTGCGCCATATTTTAACGGTCGCACGATGTCTCATTGCATTGAATTGGAAAAAGAGATCCTCCCCTACCCCCGAGGCACTGTATGCGAGAATTAAAGATGTGGAGTTGATGGAGAAGATGACGGCCAGGATGCAGGACAGATTGGAAGCCCATGATAAGGTCTGGGAGTTGTGGCACCTCCGGGAGGACTCTTTATAAACGGGTCATTGACCCACTCAGGTGACTTTACCCCTCTTCTTTCCCCTATCTTTTCTATTTCTTTACCTCTTTTTCTCATTACTTACGTTACTTTTGTTATCTTGTATGAGAAGTTTATTCTTAATGTGTGATATCGACATGCAGATGCAACCATGTTAGCCAAGAAACCGCAACTACTTTAAAATACATTAAGGAAAATATTCCATATATATGTGTCTGTCTGCCTTATATCACGAATTGTATTCTTTCATTACATCTCCCTTTTTTTTATGTAATGTAAAATTTGATAACAAAATAAAATAAAATGTTATTGAAAAAAAAAAAAAAATACCATAGCAGCGCTCATGTCAGTTCATCCACATGTGACAAGCTTTTATATGATTTCACATATAAGAAAAAACGGTGAAGTGACTTCTTTAAGTAGGTGAAGCTCTCGTTATGGTGATCCTAGTTGTTGTCAATCGTGCACCACATACGCAGAACGCCACTACGTGAGTAAGACTTTCCTTAGGGTATACACTCACCAGATATAGCAACAATGTAAGAACGTCATCATTCGGTGACAATACTAATACCATACGTTGTTTAACAAATCTGCATAGACAAATAAATATACATGTCTGTCAAAGCAGTAATATCCAGCTACTGAATCAATAGCAAGCCAAAAGAAAACTTTCAAAAGACGGCTGAAATACATTAGGTATACCTTTTGGTATATGCACTAATAAGAAAATTAAGAAAATGAAAAAGATTAAAATAATTTTAAAATGAATCTGTTAAAAGATATATATATATATTTTTTTTTTGGAAAGTTGTTTTGCAATGAACACTCAGAAGAAACCCAATAGGAATATCCTCCGAAAATTCCATAACAAAACATCTTCTCATTGGACCTAATTATTTTAAATGTCAATGTGTCAATCTACATCAAGGATGCGTCACATGGACTCTGACCATCATATACACACAATAGAGATTTCATGTTTCAAATTTGACCATGATAGAAGTCCTTTGACAAAATAACCACTCCTCCTCCTTTGTCTGCAGGTCTTATAATTATCTCCTTTCTTTTTTCCAACATTTCAATTCCTTCCTGTATATGTCTAATATACCTGCTCATGGTTTGCCCGACCAGGGCCGCTTGGGACCTCCTGAGGGGGGCTCGAAAGACTTTGAGCCTTTTTTCAGTGGACTCTGAGGGACGAAAAAACTTTCTGTGTGCTGAGGAGGAAGGGCCACACTTACGACTTGGCTCCTTCCCCTTCTTTGACTGTGGAAGAAAAGTACTGCTACCTCGTGACACTCTTAATGATATCATCCAGAGTGGCCCCAAACAAACAATTGCCTTAAAAGGCCGATCAGCTAGGGCCTTTTTAGCCACAATACCTGTCAAAGCACTACCGCTGAAACAGATAGCTTAGAAAGCAAGGGAGCTGCGTCCAAAGAGGCATCGCAGACAAACTGCAGCCCCTGGACCAGTTGGTCTGCGAATTTCATGAAGGCAGGAGGTAACTGGTCACCTTCCAGGTAACAGCACAACAGCTTTGCCCATTCTGTCAGCGCAATAGCCAAAACCGGCCAAAGCACCGAACCCGCAATAGAGAACATAGTGTCTTCCTGTCAGCCAGGTCTTTAAAGGCCAGAGAGTCCTCAACCGGAATTATAGTGGTTTTGTTCAACCGAGAAACCAGGGGATCCACCACAGGTGGAGTTGTCCATTTTTTGAGCAGACTCTCCTCAAAGGGATAACGCACAGTGAAACACTTTGGGATCACAAAGGGGCATTTTGGACGCTCCCATTCTTTATAGACAAATTTGTCAAAGAAGGAGGGATCAGGGAACACTTTTGCTGTGCGAGGCAGCTTGTGGGTGCCAAAGGGGACCGGCACCTCCACCACAGCCGTGGCTTCATCCTCCATTTTTAAAGTTTCCCGCACAGAAGCAATCAGTGCGTCCACCAGCGCTTTGTAGTGTGCAGCCACTGAGGCAGAGGAATCATCCTCACTGTCCGAAAGATCTAGGAGCGTGGCCACAGACCCCGCTGGGTGGGCTCCGTCCACGGCAGCCGAATCAGATTCAGGATCTGACGAGACAGATGAAGCAGGGGAAGGCGGGATGCTTCTTGCTAGTCCGCCGTCCAAGAGCCACCTCCACCCGGGACACAAAAGACTCCAGGGCCGCCGTCAGTATGTCAACGGTTGACTGGGACCCAGAGGGACCTGCAGCCTCTGACAGGGGGTCAGGTGGGGAAACATGCTCCTGAGACTCCATAGGAGAGAAAAAAGAGGGCCCCACACCAAGAGTGACCACTACAATGGGACACCCCCCACACTAGGTAGTGGTACCGGACCACCAGAACACCCCACAGCCTGCAGCAGAGAGAGGAGGGATCCCCCAGATTCACCACCCCACCAGCGAAGTGCTTGCTGCCTCAGATGTAGACCTGCACACACGTGGTGTCAAAAGAAGAAAACACATGATTCAGTGCTGGGTTAAAAAGAAGGAGCTTCCGCCTGCCAAAATGCCATCCTGGGCTACACAGTAATGGCCACCGTTGCCTGAGCCAAAATCCACTATAAAATGGCCGCCGAGCTACACAAACATGGCCGCTGGCCATAGGAAGTCATCAGGCACTAGGGAAAAGGATGTTGGCTACGGCAAAATGGCCACCGGCCGTGCTACACGAGACTACCACAGATGCAGGAGAACCCTGTAGCCTCCCAGGATGAGAACGAGAGAGAGAGAAAGAGAGAGAGAGTGAGAGAGGGAGAGGGAGGATCTGGGCACCGGACCCAGTGCCTCCCCCCAGTAAGCACAGCACCTAGGCGGAGCGCTGCCCCACCCACCAGTACTCAACCCCATGCCCCAGGACCCATCACAGGCACACTACCCCATATGGAGGGGGAGGGGGAAAAAGGGTGGTTACCAAGGGACCTCCAGGGCCAGGAAAAGAGGGTGCAGGGACAGAGCGGACCCGCAGGACCAACTGACCCGGGGAGGGGTCCGCGTCCGCCACAAAAACCCCCTAAGGGGAGAGGGGGGCATTTACTCACCATGCCAGGACCAAGCGGGCACCGTTCCAGACAGAACCTCCTCACCACCGAAGAGGGGGCTATCAGCCATGAGGGACACTGTGACTCTAGCCGAGACCCGGTCGTAAGCGACCTCGCAAGACGTTTAACTTGAAGGGCTAGCCCCGTCCAGTGGGGCTATGTCGTGGCCGACCTAGTGTGTAGCTGAATCAAATGTCCAGCCCATCGCCCAGCCTGGCAGTTGACTGTAGATCTCCTCTGGAAAAATCCAGGAAAAAAACAACAAAAATAAAAAATAAAAATTGCCAGGACAAGAAATCCCAGCAGGGAACTAGGTCTTTACTCCTGACTAGGCAGAAAAAAATTGAAGGCCTATAGCAGAGAGGGGGGTGTATATCACCTAGGACTGCCCATTGGCATAGCCAAGTCTTTTTTCTGCCTAGTGTCCCACTCCTGTAGGGGGCGATATAACCTTATGGTTCTGAATAAAGAAGGCTGTGTCTGTCAATGACACAATAATCTTTACACAATAATACAGCATGATGATGCACTTTTGGCCTAGAATTGGGCTTTAAGTCAGAGAGATGATCTTCCACCCAACCAAAAAGTTTTTTTGAGAAATGTTCTAGACTTCTGCTTATCTCATAATTATTTCTGGTACGGGAATCATTTTTTCTCCCAACAAAGAGGTGTTGCTGTGGGCGCAAAATTCGTGCCCAGTATTGCAAACCTTTTCATGGGAGAATGGGAGGATAAGGTAATTTTTAGTGTAAAAAGAGAAGAATTAATTTTCTATAAATGATACATCAATTACCTGTTTTTCATCTGGGCAGGACCAACAGAATCTCCAACAGTTTATTCAGAAACTAAATGTGAACAACAATAATATTAAGCTCACAACTCAGTGGAGTAGAGAGGAGATCAATTTTTTAGATTTCAATGTATATCGCCAGAATGACAAATTAGAGACAAAAGTCTATTTTAAGCTTTTTTTTTAAACAGATCGCAATAGTTACCATCCACTCTGGTTAAAGAACATCCCCAAGGGTCAGATCATGAAAGTGAAAAGGTATTGACAGACAGGTTTGATGCTAAGGGTTATAACCCACAGTTCCTAGACAACATGGTAGAGGAAGTACTAACAATACCCAGAGAGGATTGTATAAGGGAAACAGCCCCAAATAAACAGAATCACAGTCAAGAGTGGGGCTTTATCTCGGGGTTTCATTCACAGTTTAGAGAAGTGGAATCCATTTTTAAGGAACACTGGCGTGTGTTACCCTTAGATAAAAAGCTCAATACTGTACTCCCTCCTGTTCCCAAATTTATTTAGAGAAAAGCACCCAGCTTCGGTGATAGGGTTATTAAAAAATGATTAGACCCTCCCACCAGACCTCCCTCCTTTTGGGGACAAGGCCCTCTTCCCGACAATCCTGGGCTGTGGTTGTCAGGGGCTGCGGGTGGGGGGTTTATCGGAATCTGGAAGCCCTCTTTAACAAGTGGCCCCCCAGATCCGGCCCCCCCCTGATGTGAATGGGCATCGGGTACATTGTATACCTAACCCATTCACCAAAAAAGTGTCAAAAAGTGAGAAACACAGTAAACAGTTTTTGACAAGTCCTTTATAAGAAAAGAAAAAAAAAAAATAATGTCCCTCGATGTAATCCATGGTCAATCACGTTGCCTGCGGCCCGAAAAATATAAGAAAAAAAAATCCCACTGTCATCCCTTTGGAGGCCAACGGCCACCACGCCAGCTGACTTCTCTCTGCTTTGACAGCTCTTTTATAGACAAGGGACGGGCCACCTGGTTGCGTCACCCGGTGGCACCGCCCCCTTCTGACATCACCTGATGTCCCATTCTAGGAGCAGAAATTACACATCTAATTTCATTCCTACCTATTACACTTTTGAGGCCAGTACAGTGGTATTACCCACAAAATGACCCCATTTTGGACAAAAAACACCCCAACGTATATTCTATGAGGCATGGGCTGCAGATAGGTACTCGAGTACTCTGATGGGCTGCAGATAGGTACTCAGGTAGTCTAATGGGCTGGAAATAGGTACTCGGGTACTCTGATGGGCTACAGGAGGGAGGGAGTGTTCCTGCTGGCGTCATTTTACAATGCGCCACTAGGGAAGTGGTTAAAATCCATACCAGACCCAGAGGGTTCGCCACGCCATTCTTAAAAAATTACATTCTTTTTTTTTTACAATTCTTTTTTTTAAATTTAGCTCTCAGCAGGGAAGCCTTAGCAACCTATTGACTGTGCGCTCGGCAGGCGAACATCCCACTAAGTGCCCAGAAATTTTGGGTGTTAGGCGAGTACCTGAATGGGCGATGTTTAGGCCAAACTTATGCTCGGCCCAAACTGTTCGCCCGTCCCTAGTGGTGCGTGAACACTGTAACCCCTCACAGTTACTCTTGTGGGGCGCAGGCCCTGCTGTTAAAAATTAGAAAAAAAAAATTAAATTACATGCACCTGTCAAACGGGTGCAGAAAAATTGGGCCTTAGGTGTTGGTGGTGCCCTAAACCAAAAATATTGTTGAAAGCTAGCATAATCAAGATTCAGACATAGGATAGGTAGCATAGGCAGTCTTCAAGATCCCAGATCCCTAGCAAATTCAATCAGTTACATCAGCATCAGGGGCTTGGTAACTGCTGTTGATCCAGAACTGATTAATTTTCATAAATGTCAGCCTGTCAATGGGGTCTGTAGACAGGTGCACTCTTTTATCCATCACAAACCCTCCAGTAGCACTGAATGTTTGTTCAGAAAGCACACTGGATGCAGGACAGGCAAGTAGCTCGATTGCATTGGTCAGCCGGCCGCCTTTTCCACCGTTCTTCCTCTGACTGAACAAAGCCTCAGAAACACACTTTCCAGGAAATGGTAACCTCCCAGTGTCTGGAAAGGTGTTACACAAATTTTTCTTCAAGGCCTCCTGAAGATGTTTCATCCTATGCTCCCTCTGCAAAGGCAAGATGAGCTCTGCAACTTTACCCTTGTAACGTTGATCAAGAAGGCTTGCCAGCCAGTAATGATCCCTCTCCTTGATACCACGAATCTTTGGGCCCTTTCGCAGGCTTTGCAGAAACAGGGAGCCCATGCAGCGTAAGTTTAAGGAGACATGAGATTCGGAGTCCTTGGGTCACTAAGGATGACATTGTCAAGAACTACCTCCTCCCAGCCACGTACAACTCCTTGGGTTTCAGGGGACTGAAAACCACCCCTTGAAGACTGCTGTATGTTATACTCTACATCTATGCTGACACAATCCTCCTCCTCCTCCTGTGTGTTTGGCAGCCCCACAGGAATGGTATCTGCATAAGGGGGGCCTTGAGAGGAAAGGAAGCCCTCCTCTTCCTCCTGCTGTTCTGCCTCTAGTGCCCTGTCCATGATTCCACGAAGCGTGTGCTCCAGCAGAAGACTAGAGGGCCAGTGTCACTGATGCATGCATTGTCACAGCTCACTATCCTTGTGGCCTCCTCAAATGGTGACAGGACAGTGCATGCATCCTTTATCAGTAGCCACTGGCGTAGCAAAAAGAAGCCAAGCTCCCCTGAGCCTGTCCTTGTGCCATACTCACACAGGTACTCATTGATGGCCCTCTGCTGCATGTGGAGCCACTGCAGCAATGCCAATATTGAGTTCCACTGGGTGGGCATGTCACAAATGAGATGGTTGGTGGGCAGGTTGAATTCCCATTTAATGTCAGCCAGCCGAGTACTGGCACCGTATGACTGCCAGAAATGGCCACAGACTTTTTTGGCCTGCCTCAGAAGATTTTGTAAGCCTGGGTACCTGTCCAAGAAACGCTGCACCACCAGGACATGTGCCAAGCATGGAACATGTGTCAAGTGTCCCTGTCGGAGGGCGGAGAGAAGGTTGGTGCCATTGTGGCATACAACCATTCCTGGCTCAAGCTGCTGTGGTGTCAACCACCTCGAAGCCTTGCGCTGCAGAGCTGACAGAATCTCTGCCCTGGTGTGTGGCTTCTGTCCCCTAGACAGAACAACTGAAGCACCGCATGGCATCTTTTAGCCTGACTGCTTACAAAACCCCTTGAACGCTTAGGAAGCACTGCTGGTTCAGAGGACAATTCTGCAGAAGAGGCCATAGAGGAAGAAGAAGAGGAGGGGGTGGAGAAGACATATGTGGCAGAATCACCACCAGCTTTTTGGAGGCATGGTGGCGGAACAAGTTCCAGTGCTGAACCCTGTCCCTGCATCCTTCCCAGCTGAGTTACCCAGTGCACCGTGAAGGAAATGTAACGTCCCTGACCATGCCTGCTGGACCATGATTCAGCAGTAATGTGAACCTTGCTGCTGACCGCCCTGTCCAACGAGGCCAAAACATTTCCTTCCACATGACGGTACAGAGCTGGAATAGCTTTACATGAAAATAAATGTATTTTTGGAACCTGCCACCGTGGTACAACATGTCCCGCAAATTCACGAATGGGAGCAGAGTCTACCAGATTAAGAGGCAGCAGTTATAGTGCTAGCAAGGGTAGGACAGTATTTTTTTTTATGGTTCAACAACTGGGTAGCGAAATTTGCCTGCTAACATCAACAAGTGGTGTACTGCTGGCAGATTGGGTGCATGTACCTGCGGCATCCATTGCTATACCAACATTCCTCTCAGTGGAGGTTTTTAAGAAGACTTGAGGTATAGTGGAGATGAGTGGCGGCTGGTGCTCTAAATTTTTGGGCGGGCGCAAACAAACTGAAGAATTCAATAAAAAAAACAATTGCAGCCACTGTACCATCAAATGAGCCACTGTGCCATCAATTGCAGCCACTGTGCCATCAAACGAGCCACTGTGCCCATCAAATGCTGCCAGTGTGCCCATTAAATGCTGCCAGTGTGCCCATCAATTGCAGCCAGTTTGCCCATCAATCGCTGCCAGTGTGCCCATTAAATGCTGCCAGTGTGCCCATCAATTGCAGCCAGTGTGCCCATTAAATGCTGCCACTGTGCCATCGAATGCCACCAGTGTGACCCCCCTGCCCGCCGTCTGCCTGGCACTTACCCTGTCTTGGTGGGGTAGTGGGTGATGGTGACAAGCAGGGTCCTTCAAGCCAGCGTCTCCTGACGTCCTCATCTCCCGACTCCCGTCCTCTCCTCCTGATAGGTGTCCAAAAGCAGCGCCTGTCATTTCAGCCAATCAGTTGACAGGTAACAGACAAGAGACCAAAAAATGCCCCCCTTAGTGGGACTTTAATAGACCACCAACTCTTATGATAAAAAAATGTATTTTATTATGGTATACTATAAAAAGACGTGAAAACATCTGTAACATACAAAAGTACAAAAAATGCATTCCATACAGAATCAGAACAAGAGGTATACAAATGATAATATTTATATGTACTCTCCTAGGGGTGGTATACCCCGATGCCCGACACGTTTCCAGTATTTTGATACCTTCATCAGGGGTTTGAGAGTTGCATATATTTTACAAATGTATAGGTTCTAGAAATATACAAAGCGGCACATCAGAAAAAGAGCATCACATTATAGAGGTGAACAGTGAAAAAATCCTGGGGCCAAATGAGCGGGGACATTCATTGGATAGACGTATATGAAAAGAATGTATATAATAAGCAAATGACTAAAAAAATAACTAAAAAAACAATTAAAAAAAACACAATAAACATGCGAAACATGAAAAAGGACTAAATCTGGGTTATAAGTGAGAGAATACAAGTTAAGGTGACACATACCCAGTGACATGTGTTCAGGTAGCACTTAGGACCTCAAGGTCAAATGAAATGTTTCATGGACACCAGGCCCAGGTACTGGAGAAACTAGATGTGTATTATGTTTCCAATGTCTATGAAAAAAATATATAAGTTGAATGGTTATAGTACTCCCACACTAGGCAAACAGAGAAAAAAGGGGGTGGAAAATATGAAAAAAATAAACGGTGCAGAAAAGTATGAGAGATAGAGAGGTAGCATAAAGAGGTAGCACTAGTATAGAGCCCTATATTGCTGTGAGAAAAATCCCCTTCAACTGGCATGGGACCCTAATGGGGAGTATGAAAAGAGTTATTGGGAGAAACTGCATATCACAGTGATGTCACCCAAAGGGCTGATCGTGCGTAAGCAGGGTAGAGGAAACAGATGTACCAAAGCACCAACAGAATTGTAATGACAGAAGTATTTGAAAGGATACTATATTTACCAGAATGTGTTCAACAAGTCTAATTGGGACCAGCAATCGTTAGAGCCTGTGTAATAGAGGCTGCCTAACAGGTGGATCAGTATCCAAGATGGTCCCGCACTGGCTATCTCCTAAGTGTAACCATACAAACAAGATTTAAATTAATAAATAAGGTATCAGGGGGAGGAAGAGGCATAAGTCTAGGGATGTACAGTAGGTGACTGCGATATTGTGTCAATCTTGCTGCATTTATCGGCAAGATTTGACACCTGCGAGCCCCGTCTCGGGAGCCAGGGCTGATCGGGAAAGTAAAACTTTTTTTTCCTTTCGCGATGAGCGACAAGCAGTGCCGACAGGTGTCTGGTATGAATCATGAGGGGGAACGCCGCACCAAATTTTAAATGAAAAAAACGGCGTGGGTTCCCCCCCAGGGGCATACCAGGCCCTTAGGTCTGGTATGGATTGTAAGGGGAACCCCCTACGCCGAAAAATCGTCGTGGGGGTCCCCCCAAATCCATACCAGACCTTTATCCGATCACGCAGCCTGGACGGTCAGGAAAGGGGGTGGGATCGCGCTGGAAACACAATCTCGCGGTCAGGTACTGTATTTCCGCATGGTAAAGACCTACCTCTGGATGTCCAGGTCCGGTATGGGGTGCCTTCCAAGTATCAGTGCTCACAGGGACCTACATGTCCCTTTGTTTTTATACATTGGCGCCGAGCGCCAGCGCCTGCGCACACGGGATGGAACTGCACTGCGCATGTGTGAAAAATTTGACAATTTGCCAGTAGTTAGATAGCCACGCCCCCTGACATTGATGTCGGTGGAGCGCAGCGTACATGCAGCATTAGGTCACATCCGAGCGGACCACAATATCCCATCCACTTGCCCATACAAACCACCACCCATGACCTGTGTGGGATAGAAGAGCTATTGGTGAAGTTAGATGCTTAGGCAGGAGAATCAGAACGGAATAGAGACAAATATAAAGCATATGTGTGGGGCCCAAAATACGTCATTGGTCTAGCGCCATCTAGTGGTGACAAAGTGGTGATACAATAAAAAACATTATGCTAATAGAACACATAGTCATCTCATATGGTAATAGTGCACAAAGACTGGTGAATCATAAAAGTCTTGTTGAAATAAGTAGCTGCCATACTCACTAAATATACCTAGATAATTTCATGGGTACCCAGTAGTGGGTCAATAAAAATACTCAGGGTAAAGTTTGTGGGTGTGTGACAGGTAGTCCGCATGTTTACTATGTGATGTGTCAAAATTAAAACGGGAGAGAAAACACGCTCTTATGGGTTGCAGATCATGTATCGTCTACGGTCCAAATCTAGAGTAAATTTTCAAAACATAAATGTTTATAATTACTGGGTCAAAGAAAAGGGGTGATTGTAATGGATAGTCATGACAAAGTGTATTGTACATGTCGACCCACCCCGAGGACTAGGACCATGGTGTGAATGAGGAAAGGGGGGGGGGAGGGGGGAGAAAAGAAAAAAGAAGAGAAGAGGGAAGAAAACCCCATTGTGTAAATCCTAGGCATATTGTTCATCCTAGACCCTCCCACGTGCCAGATGTGAGTCCCTCCAAGAAAGGTCTCTTTTTGCAGTAGGATTTTGTCCCAGTCGCCCCCTCTGTTGTAGGGTGTACTCGGTCGAGTACCAAGAATTACCCGTATTTATCGGCGTATAACACGCACTTTTTTCCCCTTAAAATCAGGGGAAAGTCGCAGGTGCGTGTTATACGCCGATCCCCTGCGATCCCGAGCTGTCAAAACTTAAAAATCGCCGACCGCGATTTGAAAATGGCGCCGCCGGCGCCGAAATACACAGAGCCGGTCCTCGGCTCTTTCCGGCGGCTCTCGTTTACTTTCGGCTCCACTCGTAGTCCTGAGCGGAGCTATCCGAACCTACTCGGATAGCTCCGCTCGGGACTACGAGTGGAGCCGAAAGTAAACGAGAGCCGCCAGAAAGAGCTGAGGACCGGCTCTGTGTATTTCGGCGCCGGCGGCGCCATTTTCAAATCGCGGTCGGCGATTTTGAAGCCCAGGAAGCAGGGACAGGGGATTGAAGGCTGCACTGGGGCAAGGCTGCACTGGGGAAGGCTGCACTGGGGAAGGCCGCACTGACAAGGCTGCACTGGGGAAGGCTGCACTGACAAGGCTGCACTGGGGAAGGCTGCACTGACAAGGCTGCACTGAGAAGGCTGCAATGATGGGCATTTAAATGTAAGTTTTTTTCCCTTCAACTTCCCTCCTAAAAGTTTTTTTTTCCTTAAAATTCCCTCCTAAACTGGGGTGCGTGTTATACGCCGGTGCGTGTTATACGCCGATAAATACGGTAGATTTTTGGAAAAATACCCTTATGTATATCTCAGGCATGTCTGCCCAGGGGTAAATCAGGGTTACAGGTGCGCATACTTTTGATATGCCTGCCCATTCTTTTACCTAATTCCAGTTTTGTTTTCCCTACGTAGAAACAGCCGCAAGGGCATGTCAGCAAGTACACCACCCCACATGTTCAGCAGTTTGCAAAATGGGAGGGTCTATACCTTTTTCCATTGGGTAAAATTATGTTTTTATTAGTGTTAATGAATTGACACTTGGAACATCCCCCACAGGTAAAAGTGCCCCAGCGTTTACAGGGATCCCCTCTAAATTCCCCCGTGTATTCGCTAGTTACTAGTTTGTCCCTAAGGGATCTAGTGCGTTTAAAGGTAATTAGGGGATCCTTTGTTATAAATTGATTCAGTGTGGGGTCGATGAGGAGGATGTGCCAGTGTTTCTGTAGAAATTTTCTGAGGGCTTTGTGTTCTTTGCTGAAAGTAGTAATAATCTTGGTTTGTGTGTGTTGAGAATTAACGGGTCCTTTCTGTGGTTTGTCAAAGAGTAGCTTGTGTCTGTTTTTTTCTCTGACCCTTCTAAAAGCTTTTTTTAGACCCGTGGGGGAATATCCACGTTGGAGCAATCTGGTTTGTAATTTTTTGGCTTCGATGAGAAACATGTTCTCATCGGAGCAATTACTACGGATCCAAAGATACTGTGTGTAGGGGATGGATTTGATGAGTGGTGCTGGATGAAAACTGGTTGCATGTAGAATGGTGTTGCCGGCTGTTTCCTTGCGATAGAGCGTACTGGACAATCGACCTTCTAGGTTTTTGAAAATGGTGACGTCAAGAAATGTGATTTTCTGGACGTCACATGTCATGGTGAATTTGAGGTTAAGGTCATTGGTGCCCATGGCTGTCACACAGTCATTCAGGTCGTCCAGCGATCCGTTCCATATAAAGAAAATATCATCTATGAACCTATACCAGGTTAGTATTTGGTCTACAAAGGGGTTATCCAGGGACAAAAAGGTGTTCTCCCATTCCCCCAGACACAGGTTGGCATACAATGGGGCACAGCAAATCCCCATCGCTACCCCCTGTATCTGGAGGAAATGGGAGACAAGAGCACCTGATTGGCGGAGAGACAGTTCAGTGTTAGCAAAGTGAATATTCATTTGCTTTCCTAACACAGTTGAGTAAACTGTGAGTGCCAAGCATGGCACTCGCAGGTCACCGTTTTTGACGCCTATTAGAGCCTATGGCTCTAATCATGTGCTTCAAAAACACCCCCTGCTGCTGTAATTCAGGCGCCCGAAAAGGGGCCGGACGCCTGAATGGGGGGTGGCCATGGCAGCCATGGATAGATTCATGCAATGCATGAATCTATTCATAGTGCACAGAGGGGGTGGTAGGAGAGAGGGGGTGGTGCGCGTGCGCCCTTAATGTAAGGGCCGCCACTGGTAGAGATCCCAGATGAGGAGCAAGGAGAAGTCTGCATTTTTTTATGATGTGGGTCTTTCAGGTGCTGTTGCCAACGGACTGCATGGCAGGTTGTCATATGTCTTGTCAAGTATGTGGTGCCCAAGCGGCTGGTGTTCTGGCCACGCTTGATCCACTTCAGACAGAGATTGCAAACAGGTCTGCTGCACATGTTGAAAAAAGCCCACACCAATGAACTTTTGGAAGTCAGCGGGGAGTCAGCAGCACCCTGCACCTGTGGAGCTCTGTGGTGTGATGCAATAGGGTGGCTGCCCTTAAGATGGCCCCTGGAGGACATCCTGCTTCGTTGGAGTTGTGCCTCCTCCTCTTCACTTTCCTCCTCTGTTCTTTCAGGCACCCAAGTACAGTCAGTCCTCAGTCATCATCCTCTCCCTCCTCGTCACTGGAGCAAACTTGGCAGTGTGCTGCAGCTGGGAGAACACGACTAGTTTCTTGTCCGTCATTGGCACCCCCTCTCTCTAGGCTCACGTTACACCCTTCCTCAACCTGGTAACCAACATTGGAGTATTCAAATTGCTGCACATCCTCCAGCACCATGTAACTGACACTATGATTGAAGAATTCAGGTGACTCCTCTGTGCATGATGGTGGGGCTATGGAAGGACTAGCTGTGGACAAGGAGCCGGTGGAATAGGCCGCTTTGGCAGCTGCTGTGGAAGGCAAACTACTATGAGCCTGGGTGACGGAGGATGAAGACGGCTTAGTTATCCACTCCACCAACATTTCTGCATGTTGCAGCTCGATAACACAGCCAGCAGCGGAAAAAAAGGACAAGCGTGCCCCGCCTGCAGAGGATGCACCATGTCCGCGACCACCACTTTTCACTGTAGATACAGAGGCTGCTTGCCCTCTTTTAGTGGCCTGTGAGTGTCTGTCTCTCCTTATTGGCCTTTCGGACATGATGGCGATTTTTTGGGGGGATTTTTATAACTTTTTATTATAGAGTGTGGGGTGGAAATACTTTTGTACTTGGTGCACTATAAACCGTTTTATTATTGTTTTTTATTTTTTGGGGGTGGGTTTTATAATATTTTATTATAGTGTGTGGGATATGGTGCTTGGGTGCAATACTTTTGTGCTTGATGCACTATAAACCATTTTATTATAGTTTCTTTTTTAATAAAGAAAATAAGGGTGCAGTAATTGTGGAGATTTTTTTTTTTTTTTTACTGCTGCTGCAAAAAAAATAAAATAAAATAAATATAAAAAAAAAATTAAGACAGTCCAAAAAACAAACAGTGGCGACACAGAGGGAAGTCCACCTGTAACTCAGAAGAAGGAAAAGCAATTACGGAGAAATTTGTTTTTGCTGCTGCCCAAAAAAAAGGGAACCACTTCTGATGCAGAAAGAGGAACACCTGAGATGCAGAAGGGGGGGGGGGGCAGCAATTATGCCCTAAATATTCTTAGTGCTGCTGCGTAAAAAAAAATAAAAAAAGGAAACCACCTCTAACGCAGAAAGAGGAACAGCTGTGCCGCAGAAGGGGGAACAGCAATTATGCCTTAAATATTCTTCGCGCTGCTGCATCGCCCCAAAAAAAGTACCAATAATGCAGCAACAGAACCTAATACTGCATAAAAAAATAAATGAAAAAAAAATGAAAAAAAGAATGGGATCAGTGGTGACACTGAAGTGTTGTACACACCAACACTTCAGTAGCACCACAACACTACACTGTATTATACACACCGCACTACACTGTGTTATATGCACCGCACTACACTGTGTTATTCACACGCACTACACTGTTTTATATACACCATGCTGCACTGTATTATACACTACACCACACTGTGTTATACACACTGATTGCACTACACTGTGTTATATACATTGACTGCACTACACTGTATTATACACTGCACTACACTGACTGAATGCACAGTACACTAGCTAACCTGCCTAATCTCTCTCCACTAATACACACTACATATGGCTGCCGTGTAAGCAGCCTTATATAGTGTGGGGCAGGAACTTAGCCCCTGAGCCATGATTGGCCAAAAGCACCCTGCCTTTGGCCAATCATGGCTCTCAAAGTACATTGCGCTGTGATTGGCCAAAGCATACAGGTCAGGTGCATGCTTTGGCCAATCAGCAGCCTTCAATGCACTACAATCTCGCAGTGCATTATGGGGTGCTCGTCGGTGGGTGAACATCCCGTGAGTGCCCCATATGTTAGTTTGTTCTACGGATATCCAATGTTCGAGTCTGACCCATCCCTAATGGGGGCAGTTGGAGCCACCAACTCTGACACCCTTATTGCTGAAGTAAGTAAAAACACAACCTTCTGAATCACAAATCGGTTCAAACAGTGGTCTTTGTAAAACAGGAAACACCAAAATAAGGTCCCAGAGTGACCTGACCAGAGGAACCAAATGTGTGACTCCTTGGACAAAGACATGCATTAACAAATGCCTTTGAAAAAAAAAAAGGTAAAATCTGTCCCTTGTTTTAAATCAACTCCGGATTGGAGGAAGCCAAGATCCGGCCCACAAAATACTGTACTTGCAAGGATGGAACTTCCTAGCCTCCACAATGGCACCTAAGATTTCCAGGACCTGTGGAAAATCTTACTGCAAGTAGTCTTTCTGGCTCTTTAATAATGCAGGAAAGGCTGCATCAGACACCCCTCTATCCTTCAATTGCCAAGCCGATAAAGCCAGTGACCATAAAGAAGATTGAAGGATCAGGCCATATGCCAGGAGGCCCTACTGAGCTGGAAGAGACCAGGAAACATCCACTGACAAGACCACAATGATGGGATAATATTTTCTCCTGGCCCAAGCCGTTGCAATCAGAATCACCGGTAATTTCTCCACATGAATTCTGGGCAACAGACGTGGAAGAAGCTGAATTGGATTGAATACATAAAGAGAACTGGGGTCCCACAATCTCACAAGAGTATTAAGTGTATCATTTGATGACCCCAAAATCCTGCTGATCCTTGGTCCTGGAAACAATCTATTAAATTTTGCATTGGATACAAATAGATACAAATCTGGTGTGGCCCATCACTGACAAAGTGCTGTGCACACCCCTAGGTGGAACCACCACTCCCCTGATGACAAGTGCTGAAGACTGAAAAAAAATATGCCTACCAATCTTCCATTCCCAGAAAAAGACTGGGACTGCTCACAACAGGATGAGTCACACCACTTATTTGGCAGCACGGCTTCTGGTGCACCCGATGACTGATATGCACCACAGCTGTGGTATTGTCTGACTGGACTCTTACAAGGTCATGCACAGTAATACCATTACCTACAGCAGTACATAGAACAGACAGTTCTGCCCGAACCACAACAGCTAACACTAACTGAATATCATAGAAGCACACACAGGCAAACAAGACTCTGAAGAGGAGGGCCCCATAATCTACGAGTACCAGAAGGCTACCAAGGCACTTACTATCTCACTGCAGGACCTATCACTTTAATGCTAAGGGTCCAATCTTCACTCTTTATGGCAGGCAATGTCTAACCTGACCATCAGGGACTCAATCCCCCTCTCTCAGGGTCCACTGCCCTGGACCTGTATAGCACCCTACTGGAGACGCTTTGGTCAGTTATTACTGTACAGGGTTCCATATACGCAAGGTCCAGTGCCAAACAATCACATTACTGGCCATCCCCGTGTCTACATTACTTCTATCGCAGCAGGATCCAGGTACCATGTATTTAAGCATAATAGCTGTGAGAATATATCCAGATAGCACCAATCTTTTGATCCCCACTGAAACCATCTGAGCATTTGGTGTTTGTTCAGAGCTGCACATCAGTGAGCATCACCTTTAGACACTGGTGAAAAAACTGAGGTACTTCCTGTATGGGAGAGGTTATATAGGGGAGGAGGACTTCCTGTCTTTTTTTTTTACCAGTGTCCACTCACCTACAGGTGGTGCATAACCCACAGGTGGTGCATAACCCTATCAGTAAGGAATAATATGGTGACTCTGTGTCCCGCGTTGCAAGATAAAGAAAGTATTTTTTTCACAGCCTTAGTCACATTATTTACCAGCAATGAAATATGCGACACATTGAGCAGGAAGCTGGATCCTGTAGAGATTTTCACTGCAGGAATGCCCCGCCCTCTTCCAGTTTCCACTTTAAATTTCTGACACTGCAGAGTGTAATAGCTTCAGGCTACAAGCTTAGATGCTGTGAAAAGTGGTTTTTACTGCCTGTAACACAACCTCTGAATGGGGGAGAGAATTATTTGACTCATCAGACTCCCCTTATTCAGAGATAATATTACAGGCAGTGAAAGCAATGAAAAAACCTTTCTCAATGGAGGATGAAGGAAGAGGGGATGGGTCCTCAAAATGTAACTTTTTTCACAGCAGCTCATTTATGAACCATCGCTGTGCTTGATCCTCAGTCCATATATAACCCCCTCCCTGCTCTAGGTGTTCAGTTTTTTTCTGCCTAGTCAGGAGTAAGGATTTAGTTCCCTGCTGGGATTGCTAGTCCTGGGAATTTTTTGTTTGTTATTTTTTGTTTTTCCTGGATTTTTTCCAGTGAGATCTCCAATCAACTGCCAGGCTGGGCGACGGACTGGACACTTGGTCCAGGGGTCACCCCAGTCTGGCGAGCGAGCGCGTGCAGACCGCAGCTAGGTCGGCCGTGACATAACCCCACTGGGCAGGGGCTGGCCCTGCGAGATAAACGTCTTGCGAGGTCGCATACAACCGGGTTTCGGCCTGTGTCGCAGCGTTCCTCATGGCCGACAGCCCCCTACTTTGGTGGCAAGGAGGATCTGTACGGGAGCGTTACCCATGCATTTGGCTGGAGAGGTAAGTAGCCCCCTCCTCTCCTTCCCCGGAGTAGTGTGGAACGTGGGTATTCCCTGGTGTGGTCGGTCCCTCTGGGGTTCTCCTTCACCCCCCCTCCCCCCACCTATTCCCGGGTGAGGCCCGGGGACTTTTTGGGACCACGGCCCTTTTTCTACCCCCAGGTTGTATTGGGGCGGTATCTGGTGGTTAGACCTGGGAGGCGGGTGATTGGGAGTCCCCCCTGCGTGGCCAGCGTGCAAAAAATTTAGGCCGCTGTTTGGTGGCCTTCCAGCCGAGTGTCTGTTTGGGGTCGGTCCGACCCCCCACGGGCCGCGTGCTTGCGGCGGGCAGCTTTTGTGCCCTACTGGCTCTCGTCGGTCCGGTCTCTCCGCTTGCTACGCACCCGTGTGCTCGCGGCCAGCAATTTAGGCCGCAGCTTCGGTGGCCTGCTAGGCCTCGTGGCGGCCCCCTTTCCTGAGGGGTGGCACTGTGGGGATTTGTGCCCCTTGTGAGGGGCTCCGGTCTGTGCCCCGTGAGGGGCTATGGTTGTGCCCTCTGTGAGGGGCCACGGTGGTGCTCCTGTGAGGGGTCCGGTCTGTGCCCCCTATGAGGGACCACGGTTTGTGCCCCTTGTGAGGGGCCACGGTTTGTGCCCCCTGTGAGGGGCCACGGTTTGTGCCCCCTGTGAGGGGCCACGGTCGGTGCCCTCTGTGAGGGGCCACGGTTGATGCCCTCTGTGAGGGGCCTCAGTCAACATCCCCTATGAGGACTTCGGAGGGGGGGTCCCGGTGGGTCCCGCCCCCCCACGACTTTTTGGTGTAGCGCTTAGGCAGATAGCCTAGTATAGGGCACTCCTGCCCTCCCCTATTGAACAATCCTACATCTATGGGGGAACCTTTCAAGATGGGGGATGCAGTGGTGGAGGGCCGGTAACCTCTTGGATAAGTCGTCTTGTGTGACAAAAGCGTTCCCTTCTGTCTCTTATTTTGACAAAATTTGTCCATGAAGACTAGGAGTGTCCAAAGTGCGTTTTGTGTTTCCACAAACATTTGCTGGAAAGTACCCCTTTGGGGTGTCCCCCCTTCAGAAGGGGACTGTTACACCTGTAGTGAACCCCTCTGTCTCTAGGCTGCTCGAGGCAACCATGGCTCCAATAGAGGAATCTCTGACTTCTAAGGGCCCAGCTGGCATACCTGGAGGGGGAGCAGAATCCCCCTGCCTTTGCTGCTTGGGGACCTATTGGGTAGGTGCTGCGGTTTGTCCGCTATGCCTCTTGGCCGCAGTTCCCCTGGTTGCTGAGTCTGTTGCCTCAGTGGTGCTTAGAAATGTATTTTGGGGGGCTACTCTGAATGATTTCATGTTGAGTCTTGAGTTTGTCTGGTTTTAAGATAGTTTTCCGGCTGTGTTCCTCCAGTTTGTTGCTTCCAATGATCGTCTGTTGCCAGAGCGCTTGCTGTTCTCCGTGGGGGGCTGTGCAAGCCCCGTTGTGGCAGAGTGTGATTGTCCCGGTTCCTGTGCTGGGAACAGTGTCAGGGGTTTTATTTTAGCCTGTTCTCAGTCTAAAAGATGGAGGGCAGGGTACATCTAATTCTGGACCTTAAGGCCCTGACCTGCCTTGTGTGAGAACAGGAGTTCAGCATGGAGTCCATCCACGCAGTGGTGGCACTCCATCATGGGGTCTTTCTGACTTCTACGACATCACGAATGCTTAAGCATTCTGTTTTTTGCCCGACTCCAGCACTTCCTATGTCTTGTTGTGGGTGCGGAGTATTATCGGCGCGTGGTGTCGTCCTTTGATCTGGCCACCATGTCTCGGGTGTTCACGAGGTGTTGGCCCCGGATCTCATATGGTTAAGTCAGTGGGGGTTGATGGTCCTGGACTGCCTGGGTGATCTTCTGTGCCGACTTCTCGATTACCCCGAGGAGCAATGTAGTTCCTATACAGACTTCCTCTGATTTCAGTTGGTGTCTATACTATCGGAAGCCTGCTTTGGCCCTGCCGGAACGTTGGTTTATCTGAGCCTGACCGGGCTTCAGCTCTGGCCAGTGTGTTTCTTCCCCTGGACAGACTTCAGAAGTGGCATGCAGCGTTTTTCATTTACTATCCGGCAGGTGGGCGCCTCTGCGGATCTACATGTGGGTGTTGGGTCTGATGGTATCTACCCTTTTTTTGCACAGTTCCATGTGGGCTCCCTTTGGGGAGATCCTGGCATAATGGGACAAATGCCCAAGGTCTCTGAACAATCGAATTTGGATGAGTCAGGAAACCAGAGGTTCCCTAGTCTGGTGGCTTCGTTCTCCAGGTTCTTCAGTAGGGAAGATCCTTTCTCCCCTTGTATTGAACAGGGTGACCACCAATACCAGTCTGTCCAGGTGGGAAGATGTCCTGGGAGGGAGCTTGGCTCGGGGTCATTGGACATTGGTGGAATCCGGGCTACCATGTAATATCCCGGGACTTCAATTGATCAGACTAGGACTGGATTACGGACAGCTCGAATTTGGGGGCTCCCAGTACGGATCCAGTCGGACAAGGCAATAACGGTGGCTTATGCCCCTCACCAGGGTGGACCAAAAAGGCTGTTGGTGACCCTGGCTGTTGCCAGTATCCTCCTCCGGTGAGCAGAACATCTAGTTCCGACCCTTTTCCGACGTACGCATTCCAGGAGTGGAACATTGTCAGACGGATACCTCAGTTAGTTAGGCTATTTGTCCTTGTTCATTTTAGGTGGCTCCGTTTCTGACCTCCATTTACGGAGGATTGAGCAGGAATAGGCCTTGAGTACCATAGAGGGCCAGGTGTTGGCCTGGGCGGTCTTCTTCAGCATCTCCTGGTCTCGCAGTCCCTGGTGCGTGCCTTTTTGTTCAAGCGGTTAGACGTCTGTTTCCACCGGGGCAGTTTCTTCCACCGCCGTGGGATTTGAACTTGGTGTTTTTGGTTCTCCAAAGGCCTATCTTTCTCTATTCGGGAGGTTCCACTGCTTACTCTGTCGCGGAAGGAGGCCTCGTGGTGGCCATCACCTCTACTCGCAAGGTGTCGTGAATGGTGGCGTTATCTTGTCATTCACCTTACCCAGGTTAAGGTGATGCTTCGCCCTTTTTTACATAGTTCTGTCCTTGGATTTCCATTTGAATAAGGACATTGGGTTGGCTTCTTGTGTCCCTGGTCAGCACATCCCAAGGAATTGGCTTTATCTGGACTGGATGTGTTTTGGGGGACTCGGATGTATTTGACAGCCACGGAGTCTGTTGGTCTGGATGGATTGGACAGATGATGTCTCTGGGCTATCCTGTCAGGGATCGGTTTCCTCCTTTCCCGGTTATTGGGCATTTTTCTCGGGCACTTAGTGCTTCTTGGGCCTTCTGTCATCAAGTGCCTGTTGCGCAAGTTGGCAAGGCGGCCACTGATAGTCGATGTACACTTTCAAGTTCTACGAAGTGGATGATTTGGCATCTGCGGATGCCTCTTTTGGCCGCAGGTTTTTTTGCAGGCCGCTGTTTAGAGGGTCTATTCCCTCTTGAAGGGGTATCGTTCAGGTGGGGTTCCAGCTTGTCCTGGGTGAAGCTCCTGTTAGCTGGTTGGCTCTTTTATAGCCTTGGGATTTTTTGTTTTCCCACCTCTCATGTTGGCACTGCTTTGGGACATCCCTATTGTTAGGAATAAAGAAGGCTGTGTCTGTCAATGAACGACTGAGAAAATAGGATTTTCTACTTACCGTAAAATCTGTTTCTCTGAGTTCATTGACAGACACAGAAAACACCCCTCTATGGAGTTTTTTTTTTTTTTTATACTTCTATTATTGCTTGCTACTACACTGAATACCTAGAGCAGGGAGGGGGTTATATATGGACTGAGGACGGCCCATCGGAGCGGCCAAGTGTTTTGTTTTTTTGTTCTGCCTAGTCCTACTCCTGCGGAGGCAATATAACCCTATCGTTAGGAATAAAGAAGGCTGTGTCTGTCAATGAACTCAGAGAAACGGATTTTACAGTAAGTAAAAAATCCTATTTTTTTTCACCTTTAGTTTATTCCACTCATATAGTGTTTGAAAAAGTTTTGTTTTTTGTGGTTCCTTTATTAGCATTAAAAAAAAAATGCACAATTAAAATGAATTTGTTTATAACGTTGCCATGCTTTGTACCATTAATACAATTTTAGTGCCATGACAAATGGGAAAAACTGTAGAACAAAATGAATATTTTATAGAAATACTAATATTAAAATGACCATGTCACTCTTAGACGCAAATACTAATAAATGAAACATAGTTCTGGAACCTCTGGCAGCCCTCTCCTCTCCAATCTCTCACCTAACAGAGAAGGCGGTAGAGGAAGTTTTCTGCACAGCTCACTTTCTCTATCGGCTTCTCTGTACTAGCACTGGGAAACCAGGCTCCTACCCTCCAGCGATCATGAGCACCTCGGGTTCCAGCACCGCAACTGCAGCTGCCTGTGGTGATCTGGAAGGCAGCTTCTGTCCCTGGCTGCGGCTACTCGGTCACTGTAGCATGGAGCTGAGTGAAGAGCTCTGAAACTCCTCATGGGCTCTATGCTACAGTTCTGATAGGTGGAGCTCTCCAGTCACACTGTACTGTGTTGAAATTAAAAAAAGAGGTGAGGAGCAAAGCTAGGGGGGATTTGTGCAGAGAGCAGAACTGGGGGGGGGGTTTGTGCAGAGAGCAGAGCTGAGGGGGTGCTGAGAGGAGAGCTGGGGAGGATTTGTGCAGAGAGGAGAGCCGAGATGGGAGGACTTCGTGCAGAGAGGAGAGCTGGGGGGGATTTGTACAGAGAGGAGAGCGGTGGTGTTTGTGCAGTAATAAGAGCTGAGAAAGTGGGGGGGGGGATTTGTTCAGAGAGGAGAGTTGGGGGGGTTTGTAAAAAGAGGAAAGCTGGGGGAGTGCAGAGAGGAGAACTGGGGGGAATTTTGCGCAGAGAGGAGAGCCACGGTGGGGGGACATTGTGCAGAGAGGAGAGCTGGGGGGACAGTGTGCAGAGAGGAGAGTTGGGGTTGGATTTGTGCAGAGAGGAGAGTTGGGGTGGAATTTGTGCAGAGAGGAGAGTTGGGGTGGAATTTGTGCAGAGAGGAGAGTTGGGGTGGAATTTGTGCAGAGAGGAGAGTTGGGGTGGAATTTGTGCAGAGAGGAGAGTTGGGGTGGAATTTGTGCAGAGAGGAGAGTTGGGGTGGAATTTGTGCAGAGAGGAGAGTTGGGGTGGAATTTGTGCAGAGAGGAGAGTAGGGGTGGAATTTGTGCAGGGAGGAGAGCTGGGGGGGGGGGATTTGTGCAGGGAGCAGAGCTGGGGGGGCGCTGAGAGGAGAACTGGGGGGAATTTGTGGAGAGAGGAGAGCCGCGGTAGGGGTACTTCATGCAGAGATGAGAGCTGGGGGGGATTTGTACAGAGAGGAGAGCTGGAGGAGATTTGTACAGAGAGGAGAGCTGGGGGTTGTGCAGAAATGAGAGCTGAGAAAGTGTGGGGGATTTGTGCAGAGAAGAGAGCTGTGGGGGGATTTGTGCAGAGAAGAGAGCTGTGGGGGGATTTGTGCTGAGAGGAGAGTTAGGTGAGGTTTGTAAAGAGGAGAGTTAGGGGGGGTTGTAAAAAGAGGAAAGCTGGGGGGGGTGCAGAGAGGGGAGCTGTGGAGAATTTGTGCAGAGAGGAGAACCAGGGTGGGGGGACATTGTGCAGAGAGGAGAGTTGGGGTGGGATTTGTGCAGAGAGAAGAGCTAGGGGGATTTGTGCAGAGAGCAGAGCTGGGTGGTGCAGAGAGGAGAGCTGAGGTGGGGGAACTTCATGCAGAGAGGAGAGCTGGGGGGGATTCATACAGAGAGGAGAGCTGAGGGGGGGGGTTGTGCAGAAATGAGAACTGAGAAAGTGGGGGGATTTGTGCATAGAAGAGAGCTGGGGGGATTTGTGCTGAGAGGAGAGTTGGGGGGGTTTGTAAAGAGAGGAGAGTTGGGGGGTTGTAAATAGAGGAAAGCTGGGGGGTGCAGAGAGGAGAGCTGGGGGGGATTTGTGCAGAGGGGAGAGCCAGGGTGGGGGGACATTGTGCAGAGAGGAGAGCTGGGGGGGATTTGTGCAGAGAGGAGAGCTGAGGGGTGTTTGTGCAGAGAGGAGAGCTGGGGGGGGGGTGTTTGTGCAGAGAGGAGAGTTGGGGGGGTGTTTGTGCAGAGAGGAGAGCTGGGGGGTGTTTGTGCAGAGAGGAGAGCTGGGGGGGGAATTGTTCAGAGAGGAGAGCCGGGGGGGGGTTTGTGCCAAGAGGAAAACCGGGAAAGGGGGAGATATGTGCAGAGGTGAGAGCTGCAGGGGGCAGAAGCCAGGTTGTGTAAAGTGAGAGCTGTGGAGGGGGAGCAGGTTGTGCAGAGGTGAGAGCTGTGGGGGAAAGGGATGCAGAGGTGAAAGATGGGGGTGTTGGGTTCTAAGTTACATATTCCTGACCCCTGCACACAGGGCTATATGCTGTATATTCAGAATGTAAGTATTGTCCCTTTTGCTGATTTTTTTTTATGTGCCCTGTGTGATATGCACTCCTCACCACAGCACAATACACACTCCTGAACCCTGTGTTATGCACTTCCGAGTCCTGTACTTTGTATGTTACACATTCCTGAACCTTGTGCGATATGCAGTTCATAGCCTTAACTTAATGCCATTATTTGGAGCTGCTTTACTTCTCAAACCCCAAGGAAGGTGGGGTGGGGGGCAGGTAGTTGACTGGGAAGGGAGAGTTCCTGCACCTATTCTCTGAGAAAAAAAAGCCCTGGTTGTAGTGTAAGGCCCCTTTCACACTGCTGCGACTTGAAAGTTGCGCAATTTTGATGTGATTTCAGGGAATGCCCATGTAAACTTGAGGACTATGGACCGCAACTCGCATCAAAGTTGAACCAAAGTAGTACAGGCACTACTTTGAAGTTAGTGTGACTCGAAGTCGCACAGATATGAATAGTTTTCATTGGGAATCATAGGGTACGACTTGTCATGCGACTCTGTCCAAAGTTGCCGGAAAAGTCGCACAAGTGTGAAAGGGGCCTTACTGGTTAGACAAGCCTGTACAATTCATTCATCTTTAAACTTTTGAAAATCTCTTTAAGGCAGAGAGCAAAGAAAGCCATCAGTCCACAAGATTTGGGGCTAGATCAACAGGTATTTCTTTGAACAGCTATAATAAAAACTTTTTAATTGTATATATGACAGACCAAAATGGACCAAATAAGAAAAGTTAAAGCCTAACCTTTCACTTTAAAATAGTTTGTACAAGGACTTCCCATCCCTTTTCTGGAACAAAATCAAGTTGGGCTCAGCCATTCATAAAAAGCTTTTTATGAATGAACACAAGGCTTCCTCTGATTGGTAGAAGCCTTGTATTCATTCAAAAATGCAACCCCAGTTACAAAAAAAGTTGGGACGTGTGTAAAATCTATATTAAAAACAGAGTGCAATGATTTGAACATCTCATAAACCCATATTTTATTCACAATAGAAAATGTATCAAATGTTTAAAACTGAGAAAATGTACCATTTTAAGAAAAAAATAAGGTAATTTTGAAATTGATGGCAGCAATGTCTCAAAAAATGTTGGGACACGGCAACAAAAAGCTGGCAAAATAGGAAATACTAACAAGGAAGAGCTGTAAGAACATTTTGCAACAAATTAGTAACATGCTTGAGTAACATGGGCAAGCAGAATAAACTCTTACTTAGAGGATTAAACATCATATGCACATAATGATCGTGCACGTGCCCTTGAAAGACGTCACATATGATGAAACATGTCGGTCGCTGACGTCATCGCGCCCCATGTGATTCCGGAAGGACGGGTATTTTTGCACCATGTTGGTAGTGTAGGAACTCCACAGCAAAGTGTAGAAATTATAGTGCTGGAGAGATGGGGACACTGTAAATATCCTTTATGTCAACAAAGGCCAGAAAATCTCCCTGGTTAGGGAGTCGTTATGACTAAGGCCTTATAGGCTGAAACGAGTCAACTGATTTAATCTGCATTTGTTCACTGTGGCTATTCAATAAAATGAAGAAATTTTAAGAGCAACAACCGGAGTGCGGATCATTTTTCTACATTACTCAGCCAGCGACTGTGGATCGACCACCTGGGAGCTCTGCTATCTATGTGGTGTATGGGTAGTAGCACTGACTTTTCTGTTTATATTTTACAGGTAAGTACGACGAAAAGATACCATTTTTTTTTCATACATCATGGGACACAGAGTTAGGCTAATATTCATTACCTACTGGGATGTCCCAGAGCAATAGCCTTGAGGGGAGAGAGACACCTTGCCTAACAATAGCCATCAGACCTGATACGGCAGCCTGCAGTACACTGCGGCCGAAAGGCAAATCCTCGGCTGCTCGAACCTCCACTTCATAAAATTTTGTGAATGTATGCACTGAAGACCAGGTAGCAGCCTTACAAATCTGAGCCACAGATACCTGATGGCCAAAAGCCCAGGAGGTTCCTATACCCCTGGTAGAATGAGCTCTCACCCTAAACGGGGGATCTTTACATTTCAGACCATAGGCCTGAATAACCAATTGACGGACCCAATTGGCAATGGAAGCTTTGGAAGCTGCCTGCCCCTTCCTGGGTCCTTTTGGTAAAACAAAAAAGAAGTCTGATCCTCGGATCTCCGCAGATCTAGACAAATAAACCTTGACTGCCCGGACAACGTCCAAGGAATGCAGTCGTCTCTCTTCCGCCGAACGAGGCTGAGAGAAAAAGAAGGTAAAATAATGTCCTGATTCAAATGAAAGGCTGACACCACTTTTGGCAAAAAGGATGGAACAGGTCGTAACACGACCCTGTCGTGGTGAAGGATCAATTATGGTTCCCTGCACGAAAGGGCTGCCAACTCTGAAACCCTTCCAGCCGAGGTGATGGCCATCCGGAAGGCTGGCTTGCGTGACAGCAAGTCTAATGGAATTTCCTTAATAGGCTCAAATGGTTGTTTCTGTAACACAGGCAGCACCAAGTTCAAGTCCCAAGGACACATAGGTGACCTAATGGGGGGGAAGCCCCCTTCATAAAGGTTTGGACCAGCGAATAGGAGGCTAAAGGCCTTTGGAAGAATACTGACGGCCGAAATCTGACCTCTGATTGTACTCAAAGCCAATCTGATTTCCACAGCTGACTGTAGAAAAGAGAATTCTTCCAATTAGGTATTTCCGAGAATGCCATTTTCTGGCTTCACACCAAGCAATATAAGTCTCCCAGACCTTATGATAGATCTTCCTAGTGACAGCTTTTCTAGCATTCACTAGGGTAGACACTACTGGTCCCGAGATGCCACGGTCCTTCAACACTCTGGCTTCAATAGCCATGCCGTCAAATTTAGAGACTGTAAATTGGGGTGGAATACAGGACCTCGAGGCAATAGATCGGGGCAGGGTGGAAGCGTCCAAGGCCCGTCTATTGCCACTCCCACAATCTCGGGGAACCAGGGTCTTCTGGGCCAGGCTGGTGCCACCAGAATGACTGTAACCCCCTCTCTCCGAATCCTGTGCAACAAATGTGGAAAGAGAGGGACTGGGGGGAAAGCATAAACCAGGGAGTACTGGCTCCATGGAACTACCAGAGCATCTGCTCCGACTTGCAGAGAATCCCTTGTCCGGGACACAAACTGCTGTAGCTTGTTGTTGAACCTGGATGCCAATAGGTCAACCTCTGGCCATCCCCAATGCTGGCAAATTTCCGGGAACACCCCTGGGTGTAGGGACCATTCCCCCAGGCAGATCTGCTGGCGGCTGAAATAATCTGCCTTCCAGTTCTCTACTCCTGGCATATGGACTGCCGAATGAAATGGCAGATGTCCCTCTGCCCAGGCTAGTATGTGGTTCACCTCCTTCAGGAGCTGAACGACTCCTGGTACCGCCTTGGTGGTTTATATAGGCCACTGCAGTGGCATTGTCGGACTAAACCCTGATAGGGCAGTCATGAAGCTCCACCGTCCAGGACCGTAGGGCCAGACGTACAGCCCGTAACTCCAGGATGTTAATGGGCAGGATCTGTTCTGTCCTTGACCATTTACCCTGAGCTGTGAGCCCCTCTAGGGTTGCTTCCCAGCCTGAGAAGCTGGCATCTGTGGTCAGTACTCTCCAAGTTAATGGGAGGAAGGATCTTCCCTTGCAGATTCTGATCTTACAACCACCAGTTTAGGCTTAAGCGTGCCCGAGGAGATAAGAACATTGAATAATCCAGGGCTTGTCCTCTCCTGTTCCAAGCCAACAAGATGTCTTGTTGTAAAGGCTGGGAATGGAACTGGGCATAGGGCACTGCCTCGAAGGAGGAGACCATCCTTCCTAGAAGATTAATACAGACCTGAATGGAGGGTTGTCTGATGCCCCTTATCTGACGCACCTGATCCTTCAGGGCACAGATCCTTACGGGTGGCAAAAATACCCTTGCTTGGATCGTATCTAGGATCAGACCTAAATACTTCAGACTTTGAGCTAGTCCTAAGGCTGACTTTTCGGTATTTATGACCCAGCCTAAGCTTTCCAAATACCGCACTGTGCAGGTTATGCTCTGCTCTAGAGCCTGTAGTGAGTAATCTCTAAGCAGGAGGTCGTCCAGATACCTGAGCACCAAGATCCCTTGGGCACTTAAAAGACCCAGTACTGGTGCTAGCACCTTTGTGAACACCCGGGGAGCTGTGGCAAGCCTGAAGGTTAGAGCCACAAACTGAAAATGACGTTCCTCTACTGCAAATCGCAGGAACCTCTGATGAGGCTGCAAGATAGGTATGTGTAAATACATTTCCTTTATATTGATGGAGGGTAGAAAGTCTCCCATCTGGAGATCCAAAATGGGCCTTGTGTCCCCGTTTGGTTTTTGAATCACAAACAGGTTCGAATAAAACCCTGCTCTCCATTCGGATACAGGAACCTGTACAATCACTCCTTGATGCACTAAATGATGAAGTGCCTGAAACAGTAAATTCCTTCTTGGAGGATCTGAGGGAACACTGGATCTTAGAAACATCTGAGGGGAACCCCCACGTAACTTCAACTTGTAACTGCGGGATATAGTCGAGGTGACCCACTCGTCCTGAACCACTGTTCGCCAAACGAGTCCGCAAAGTGCAGCAGCCTTCCCCCCACCCAATAGAGTGAGGGCGTCCCCTCAAAAGGAGCCAGGGCTTTTTCTGGCCCCGGCATTGCGGCTTGCCCTGACTCTAGCGCCCTGTTGATGGGGGAACTGCCTTGGCGCTGAGACACCTGAGGAAGCAGTCCCTGAGGTTTTAAATGGGGGACACATGGTGCTTCTCATTACAGGAAGTAGAGAGCTCTTCCCTCCGGAAATCTTTTGGATATATTTTTCCAAATCATCACCAAATGTTCCCCATGAAAGGGGAAACCTGCCAATAACTTCTTACAAGGAAGCTCGGCTGACCAGTTCTTAAACCACAAAAGTCTGTGCATGTGTACAGACAAGGGAGCCAAACGAGAAAACCTGCTGTATTGAATCCTTTAAGGCATCAACAAAACACAGCGCTCAAGGAATATCTGTCTTATTTTCAGCAAGATCATCCTCCTGGTTAGGCCTCTCAAGCCGTCTGACCTGATCCTTTACGGACTGACAGATACCAATTGCTGCAACAGCTAGCTGAATAGCTGAACGGGCCAAAAAAAAGGAAGCCTTTAATAATGACTCCAGTTTCTTGTCAACAGGGTCTTTCAAGCTCTGTGCATTATCCACCGGACAAGTTAAGTTCTTGTTTAAGGAAGAGACTGCTGCATCTATGACTGGCATACTCCACTTCCTTAATGAACTTTTCATCAACTTTTCATCCATGGGATATAAAATGGAAAACCTCTTAGGAGGAACAAAAATCCTGTCAGGATGTTCACCCATCACGGCGGGTTCCTGTCAATTGAGGACCTTCAAGGACTGGGTACCCTTTTCATGTTTTGGGTCCACTCCCTTGGACCTGTACAGCACCCTGCAGCAATGCCTTAGCACAGTGTTTCTCAACTCCAGTCCTCAAGGCGCCCCATCAGGTCATGTTTTCAGGATTTCCCACAGATGAAATGGCTGTGGTAATTACTAAGGCAGTGAAACTGATCAAATCACCTGTGCAAAATAATGGAGAGCCTGAAAACATGACATGTGGGGGCGCCTTGAGGACTGGAGTTGAGAAATGCTGCCTTAGCATTGTGCTGTCCAGGATTCCACTTTGCAGGGTCCAGCGCCTGGAGGTCACATTACAGGCAAAACCTTGAAGGTTCTTGTGTCTGCTTTGTGAGGCTCAGGTACCATTTATCTAAGCATATAGAGCCTGTGTCAAATGGATCTGATCGGTCAATCCCTTGATTCATTTAGGGACCGTTTGTGGGACTAGAGACCTGGAGCTCAGTAAGCTCAAACAAACGTGCCCATCCACCTTGCAGACACTGGTAAAAAAAACTGATGTACTTCCTGTATGGGAGGGGTTATATAGGGGATCACTTCCTGTCTAAGACTTTGTCTACCAGTGTCCATTCACCTAGAGATGGTGTATAACCCAGTAGGTAATGATTAGCCTAACTCTTTGTCTCATGATGTATGAAAATGAAAGACGGGCTGAGAATGATTGTGTCAGATAGCTGCAATTGGAGATAAAATTCCTGCATCAATGTAGAGAAGAATCTTGATTGAAGACAAGAATGAAGAATAAAAAGTGCTAGTAAAAATGTGTTGGTCTTAAATAGCAGAGTGGAAAAGAGGGTGTCCCTATCCTAGGACACTAGAAAAAAACTGAAGCATGCTGGTAGTAGGAGAGTAATCCTGGTATGACCTACAGCTTCTTTATTTGTTAATGTATAGCCCTCCTGTAGGTGGCAGAACAACTTGAAGGTTAAAAGGACCGTGTCCCCCAATGGATGAGAAAGAAATAACTTCCGGTCTCCCACAGTACACAGAAATACAATTATTTTAGTAAATATAAACTGCTAAATGCCTTTTCTCATCAGCAGTATATAGAAGTCTTGTGACTTCTATCAGTGTCTGGTTAAAGCTTGTAGGAGGAGTTTTCTTTCCACTCTGACTGTCCTATGAGGCTGCAGGACCCCTGTCAGTCTGGACAGTGCTGATTGGCCAGTGCTGATCACATGCACCCTCTCAAGATGAAAAAAAAGCACTAGCAATATACATCAAACTGAACATGTGCAGAGTACCCCCAAGGTTCTGTACCATCAGGAGATGGATTGGGGACAGTGAAAGAAGGGTACGATCAGGGAAGATGGGGTCAAATAGCCTTTTTACACAATACAAAGGATTAACCCCTATAGGTTCCACAGTATAACAAGCATGCTTTACTGCATATACAGACTGATTTTACTGTTGTGGGTTTAGTAACACTTTAATTCAACAATACAAAGTAAAAAAAAAAAAAAACACGCCATGTACTTCAAAAGTAAAGTGTTACTAAACCCACAACAGTAAAATCTGAGTGTGTATATGCAGTAAAGCAAGCTTGTTATTCTCACTGTGGGGCCTAAGGGGTTAATCCTCTGCATTGTGTAAAAAAGGCTGTTCGATTCCTGTTTGAGTCTTCTCTTAACCTCCCCTTCTTCCACTGTCCCCAATCCATCCCCTGATAGTACAGAGGCCAAGGGACAAGCTGCACATGCTCAGTTTGGTGTGTATTGCTAGAGTTTTTCTCTTGGGAGGGTGCATGTGATCAGCACAGGGCCAATCAGCACTGTCCAGACAAAGGGTCAGGGGTCCTGCATCCTCATAAGACAGGGGAGAATGAAAGCTCCTCCTACAAGCTTTAACGAGTCACAAGACTGCTATATCACGGTCGCGAGAGCCAGAACGGGGATGTGTGTGTGTGTAAACACACACATCCCTGTTCTGACAGGAGAGGAGAGACAGATCATCTGTTCCTACTAATTAGGAACAGCGATAGGTCTCCTCCTCTAGTCAGTGACACCCCCCCACAGTTAGAAACACATACGAGGGAACACATTTAACCCCTTGATCGCCCCCTGATGTTAACCCCTCTCTACCAGTGACATTTACACAGTAAACATTGCATTTATATAGCACTAATCGCTGTATAGATGTTAATGGTCCCAAAAATGTGTCAAAAGTGTCCGATATGTCCGCTGCAATGTCGCAGTCCCGCTAAAAATCACAGATTGCTGCCATTACTAGTAAAATAAAAAAAAAAAAATAATAAAAATGCCATACATCTATTTCCTATTTTGTAGACGCTATAACTTTTGTGCAAACCTATCAATATACGCTTATTGCGTTTTTTACCAAAATTTTTTTTACATTTTTCGTTTGGATATTTATTATAGCAAAAAGCATAAATATTTATTTTTTCAAAATTGAAGTTTTTTTGTGATTTTTTTTATTTTTGGCATTTATGCACCATGCACTTTTACCAATGAGGTCACGTTACTATGTATGGTGTTGCACATGCATTGATGTTATCACTATTGATCTTATTACTCCACAATTTTATTGTTTATTTTATGCACCTATGCGCTTTTGTATAGTGAGGTCCCGGTATTTATCATCATTGTGCATATATTTATGCTATTGTTATTATTTTCTATATGATATTTTGAAGATTTTTCAGTCTATCGTATTTGACTTTGGATCATTTCTAGTACACATTTTTACCTGTCATTATATTTTAGATGAGGTAGCGCCACATATTTATTCATTTTAGATTTGCTTTGAGTTTCGCGAGTATACTCTATGTTGGCAGCTTCCCGTGTCTATTAGAGAGTGTGGTTTTTGCGCACTAGGCTTATTGTTTGTTGTTGTCTATGCTATAGACCTCTGTGTCTGCAATGGTAGAATTTAGGTGGGAGGTAAAACCATGGCTCTACTGCCTGTTTTTTTTTCACCCCGTGGGAAAGGAGCCTTAGTGCTTACTTATAACTAAAGAAATCAATCACCTCATCCAGTCATGTTCAACAGGATCAAGTGATGATTCCATAATCTGGTACTCTGAGAGAAAGACTGACTGGCCCAGTTTGAAAACCTTGTCCTGCCACCACTGTACCTCTGGTGCTGCCTCTTGCTCCTGCTCTCTCCATTTGTTAAATATAAATTCAGGCAAACTAATCATGAACATTTGGTAATCCACTAGCAAGTAACCATGGCTGCCTGACTGCTCTTTCATGTTTCTGAATACCTGTAAAGAGAATTCAGTTTATTTGTACTGCAGTTATAACTTTTTTCCCCCAATTGTAATCTGTCATTTAAACCACTGTTTCTCAAATTGTGCCTGGCTTTCAAATTAGCAATCAAATGCAAACATCAGTACAGGCTACACACTGCAGCAAATTAAAGCACCAGTATGAGCTGCCAATCATAATGGCACAATTTATTCTACAAGGACTAAGCGGGGGAGAGCTGCAGATGTAGGGTTTAATTCTGCATGTTGAAGGTGATCCCACACACTAGAAAGAATCCTTCTATACAAAAATTACACATCCAAACAAGATACACCACCTTTTTAGGTTTTTCAATTTTATATAGATATATTTTGAAATACAACTCAAAAGATGTAACCACTACATTTATTGGCAACTTCAACTTTAGTATTTGTAATAACAAAAAGACATGTTCCTGTTCTCATATGGCACAAGTATGCAAGCCCTTGGTGAAAAGAAAAAACATGCTCGATTGTAAAACCCTTTTGAGTACATCATGGGACATAGAGTCAGGCTAATATTCATTATCTGCTGAGTTATACTTTATCATCGTTAGGTGAATAAACACTGGTAGACCAAAGTTCTTTAGACAGGAAGTGATCCCTTACAAGAAGCACTTCAGTTTTGTAGCAAGCGCTGAATCCTCTAAAAAGAGGGGAGGGATCTCTGTGTCTCACGATGTACTAAAAAAAAAAAGGATTTTACAGGTAAGTATGACGTAAAAATCCTATTTTCTTTTTCATATATCATTGGACACAGAGTCTGGCTAATATTCATTACCTGCTGGGACGTACCAGAGCAATAGCCTTGAGGGGAGGGAGACACACTGCCAAACAATAGCCATCAGAACTTATACGGCAGCCCGCAGTACACTGCGGCCCAAAGCCGAATCCTCGGCTGCTCGAACATCCACTTCATTAAATTTCATGAACACATGCACTGAAGACCAGGTAGCAGCCTTACAAATCTGAGCCACAGATACCTGATGGCGAAAATCCCAGGAGATTCCTACACCCCTGGTAGAATGAGCTCTCACCCTAAAGGTATGAATGACCAATTGGCAATGGAAGCTTTGGAAGCTGCCTAAAAGACCCCCGATCCCTCCTTTGCACTTCAAAGTATTCAGATCGGTGATTCTGAATACTGTATATTTTTTAAAACCGGCGCCATTGGCAGCCGAGTAAACGGGAAGTGACGTCATGATGTTGCTTCCGTGTTTACAATTAGTAGACTGGAACTAAGCCGCTTACGGATTCTTTCCAGTCTGTCCCAAGCCGCTGGAGGCGGCGGAATATTGATCAGGCCTCCCGGTGGAACGGGAGGCCCGGTAAGAGCGGCGGGAGGGGGAGGTATAACAGCTGAGCGGCTTTTAACCGCATCGATTGTTATCCCTTGAAAGCCGATCGCCGGCTCTAAAAAAAAATACCGGCATGCCTGCAGCTGCGGGTATCATCCCGGTATAACCCCCGAAAGCAGAGTACGCACATCTGCGTATGCTCGGCAGGAAGGGGTTAAAAAGAGCAATTTTGGTTTTTCCTGTTAGTGTCCCATAGACTTTAACAGTGTTCCTGCGCTCGTCCAAATTTTTTGCCGGTTTGCATGTTCTGGTGCGAACTGAACCGGGGGGTGTTCGGCTCATCCTTAATAGCACGCTCTCTGGTTACAAAATAACATCTCTAAGATGGAAGCCCTCCCCCTCAACATACCTCATCAGACATTATCTTCCTTCTCCCTATCATTTAACTACTTGTGGAAAACTTCCACTTTAAAATACCTAGGTCTGTGATGGCGAACCTTGGCACCCCAGATGTTTTGGAACTACATTTCTCATGATACTCATGCACTCTGCAGTGTAGTTGAGCATCATGGGAAATGTAGTTCCAAAACTACATTTCCCATGATGCTCAACTACACTGCAGAGTGCATGAGTATCATGAGAAATGTAGTTCCAAAACATCTGGGGTGCCAAGGTTCGCCATCACTGACCTAGGTGTTCATCTCACACCCTCCTATGACACTCCTAAGGCTAACTTCCCCCCACTATATACTTCCATTAGGGCCTCCCTGGCCAAGTGGAAATCCCAAAAGCCATCTCTTTGGTCGCTTGGCGACCATTGAGATGGCGATTCTACCTAAACTTTGAGACATTGCCCATCCCCATCCCAGCTTCACACTTTAGGTCCCTTCAGGGCGATTTGCTTAATTTTTATGGAACCATAAAACTCGCTAGAACAATCCTCTATGCTTCCCGTAGCCAAGGCGGTCTTGCGTTCCCTAATGTAGCCAAGTATTATTTAACAGCCCAGTTGCGTCCTTTAGCCTCTTGGTGTACCCTTCATGTACACAATCGATGGGCACAAATTGAGAAGCTGTGGTTGGCCCCCACTCACCCAAATTCCTTGCTTTGCAGTGTGGACATACCGCTCGGTGCGTTGCAACTGCTGGGACCAATGTCGCTCATGCGCAAGCTTTGGCAGCGCGCTAAATCGCTATATCCACTTACCTCTACTGCCTCCCTGGCTACCTCGTTTCTGTTTACGCCTAATAATCAGTGCCCTGATTACATACCTAGCTGTCCCCTGTGAGGAGATGCCGCTAATCAGCTCTACTCTCCTCACACTCTGTCAGTGTGAGGCGAGGAGCGCCGATTACCGGCATCTCCTTGTATACATGTGACTGGCTGTGATTGGACACAGACAATCACATGGTTAAAGAGCTGCAACTCTTTACACAGATCGGGGTTGTGCCGTGTCCTAGCAAAAGAGCGTTCTTTCTGGGAGGCCGTCGTATGACTTCCACCCAGAACGAGAGCCACACCGCCCAGCCATCATTTGATGGTGGGCGGGCAACAAGTGGTCAATGTTGCTGTAGTCTTGGCAGCTTCCCTGACAAGTTTTCTTCTCAACTTTTCATCAATTTTGGAGAGACGTCCACTTCTTGGTAATTTCACTGTTTTGCCATATTTTCTCCACTTGATGACTGTCTTCATTGTGTTCCATGGTATATCTAATGCCTTGGAAATTCTTTTGTACCCTTCGCCTGATTGATGCCTTTTAATGATGAGATCCCTCTGATGCTTTGGAACCTCTCTGCGGACCATGGCTTTTTCTGTAGGATGCAACAAAATTTCAGGAAAGACCTACTAGCTGAACAGCTGAACTTTATTTGGAGTTAATCAGAGGCACTTTAAATGATGGCAGGTGTGTACTGACTCCTATTTAACATAAGTTTGAATGTGATTGCTTAATTCTGAACACAGCTACATCCCCAGTTATAAGAGGGTGTGCACACTTATGCAACCACATTATTTTAGTTTTTTTATTTTTACTTCCCCTCCCTAAAAGATTTAAGTTTATAGGTCACATTAAAGGTGGAAAAAGTTCTGAAATTATTTACCTTTTGTCACAGACCTAGCCAGAACAGAGGCTGTTGGAGAGGACTGTATGCAAGCCTGTTGCCTTTTGATTATGGGCCCTGGATTTTCAATGGATTCAATCTGTTGGGACACATCCTGTGAGGAGATGCTGGTGTTATCAACCTGTGTTTATGTTAATTGAATGAGCTAATGACATTGTCCTCTATACAATGTAGGAGACGGGAGGACTGCTATAACTGTGTGAAGCTCGGTGACCACAAGTCTGGGCGAAAGGTCATGTCTCAGTCACCTAGGCTGTATAAAGGATTAGATAATTAGCTCATGTTAATTAGGTTACGTTTGTATTGTTAGAGTAATCTTCTCCTGTGTATATAAGACTCATGTGTTTGGGTATTTTGATACATTTTCACTCGTCACGCATAGGGCAGGCCATTCACTAAAATGGGCTGCCCTAAATGCAACAATCGCACAAGAGAAGCTCCAGAACTTATTTTGGCACAGAGCATGGTGCGTTACCGTAGTTTTTGGTGCGTTTGCTGTACTTGGAGTGCCTTTAATGTGTTTGCTTTTGTGTTTGGAATGCCCTTAACAAATAATGACAATGAAAGCAAAACTAGGTAATTTAGGTGTATAAATGTGGCCAAACACTACACAATATAATTGTACAATCTCCTTTAGATTTACCAAACCTATATAATAATAGGACGACACACCATCTATCCACTCAGGCAGCCCTTGCACTACATCAGGGGTGTCCCGTGGGCTGCATATGGCCCCATGGAGTTGAGCATGCAGCCTGGGCCCATCTGAAGGGACCCTGGGGAAGCCAGGCAAATGCACACGTGGAGAAATGCCAGGGATGCTGTGAAGACATAGTTGATAGGTGAAGGGTGTGTGCTAATGAGGTCAGCTGGTAAACTTCTTAATGTGTCTTACTGGTGCCTCTGTCTCAAATCTATACCAGGGAGTCTCTGAAGCGTTCTAAGAAATAAAGCAAGGGCTAAGGTAGACCCTGTTCTCAAAATAATAGAAAGCTTGTACTTTTCTACAACCGAGGTACATTAATGGTATATTGGTACATAGAGGAGCTGGATTTTAGAAAAAAAAAAAAAGGGTGAACTTAGCATTTAAGGGTCCATGCACACTGGCTTTAAAAATCGCTGCTTCTACATGAGTTTTGGGTTTTACCTGTAGAAGCAGCTTAATGTCAGCCTGTGTGTGTCCATGCACATTAGGACATTTGGAGGCATACAGTATTTTAAGCTCAGCGTTTACTGGCAGAAAAATACCCTGAATGCTCCTAAACTCTTCTTAGTTCACCTAAACTCGAGTACAAATATGCTCTCTATATGGGCGTTTTTTTTTGCCAAGGGAACTGTTTTTTGTTTAAGCCCAGGGTGCGAAAAGTGGCCCAAAAGTAGCTCCCTGCAGAAGAAATAAAAACAAACTCGGTCCCCATCAGAAGAGGAATTTTACCCACCTCTTTGGTGGGCAGTCCCTCAGATCTTCACGAGCTAAGCGGGCTAAAGTATTGATCATCCAATACTTCCAGATGTGCTGAATGTCTCGTCCTGCATTGCACATGGTTCTATTCACCAGCCCCCAAATCACTACGGGACACAACAGTGACAGACTAACATCACTAATTATACGCATCAATAGGACACAATGGGGGATATTTTCAAAAACTTAAGAGTGCAAAATCTGGTGCAGCTCTGCATAGCAGAGCTTCCAGGTTTTATTATCAAAGATTAATTGAATAAGCTGAGGTTAGAAGTTGATTGGCTACCATGCACAGCTGCACCAGATTCCGATTGCTTCAGTTTTAGTAAATCTCCCCCATCATCAGCATTACCAAATACCCTTTTCGCCTGTAAAAATCATTTTTTTGCTAGAAAATGACATAGAACCAAACATTTTATATGCGACATTTAGCGAAGAACCTAGAGAACACGATGGCGGTTGTTGCAACTTTTTATCTCACACGGTATTTGCACAGCAGTTTTTCTAACGCTTCTTTTTTGGGAAAAAAACAGTTTAGTGCTTTAAAAAAAAAAAAAAAACAGTAAAGTTAACCGAATGTTTTTTCATATTGTGAAAAATGAAGTTACATCGAGTAAATAGATACCTAACATGGCACGCATCAAAATTGCACATGCTCGTGGAATGGCGCCAAAGTTCAGTACTTAAAAATCCCCATAGGCGACGCTTGAAATTTTTTTCACTGGTTACATGTTTTGAGTTACAGAGGAGGTCTAGGGACAAAATTATTGCTCTTGCTCCAACATTCACGTCGATACCTCACATGTATGGTTTGAACACCGTTTTCATATGTGGGCTGGACTTACATTCCGCTTCTGCGTGCAAAGACACGGGGACAGGGGCGCTTTAATTTTTTTTTTTTTATTGTTAATTTTACTTTCTTTTTTTTTTAGTTTGACACTTTTTTTGGAAAAAAAAACCATTTTGATCACTTTTATTCCTATTACAAGGAATGTAAGCATCACTTGTAATAGGAATATGACATGACAGGTCTTCTTTAAAGTGAGATATGAGGTCAATAAGACCCCACATCTCACCACTAGGCTGGGAACCCTGAAATTAAAAAAAACAAAAAAAAACAAAAAAAAAAAAAGATCACAGCTTCCTAGCCGAGGTGGCGCCATTTATCTGAATGCAGAGGCCAGGCGTGATGTAATAACATCGTGCCCGGCCTCCGATGATCATAGAGACTCCGGCGACCATCTGGTCCACCGGAAATCTCTATGATCAACATCCGGGACCAGCGGATCCTGTCTCCGATTCACCGATCGTAGCGGTGTGTCGGTAGAAGCACCGGAGGGTGGCGGGAGACGTACCCTCTTGCCTCCCGTAAGAACGATCAAGCGACGGAACAGCCGCTATAACCATTTTTATGGTGTAGGGAATCGCCGGCTGAAAGCAGCAATATCTGAATGATGTCTGTAGCTACAGGCAACATTCAGATATCCCCGCTCAAAGTCCTTCACGTCATATGACGGTGGGCAGGCAGCAACAAGATATAAATATATATATATATTTCTCCCTGCCAGAGCCGATTTCCGTAACCTCTCTTTTTGGTAAATTCTTTGTATAAAATCTTCGTTCCTCTCAAGACTTCCTGTTCTCTAGCTCCCTCATCACCTCCTCCCATGCTCGCCTCCAGGACTTTTCCAAAGCCTCTCCAAATCTATGGAAAGCCCTACCCCAATCTGTCCGCTTATCTCCTACTCTATTAGCTTTTAGACGATCCCTGAAAACCCTTCTCTTCAGAGAAGCCTACCCACACCTAACGACTGTATTTTCATTTTTTCCATCAACTAACCCCCCACAGTTATTACCTTTTGTTTCCACTTGACCCTCCCTTCTGGATTGTAAGCTCTAATGAGCAGGGCCCTCTGATTCTTCCTGTATTGATTTGTATTGTAAGTGTACTGTCTGCCCTCATGTTGTAAAGTGTTGTGCAAACTGTTTGCGCTATATAAATCCTGTATAATAATAATAATAATAAATTGTAATTGAAGTTGTGGGTTTGAACAGTACACATTTATTTTAAAAGTGCTATTGTGAATGTTTTGTTACAGGTCTTTCTTTAGAAAGAGATGCAATTGAAATAAAAGGTAAATTTAGTGAAAAAAACAGACTTGAAATAAAAGACATGAAAAAGTTGTAGCCATGATTCTGTAAGCTTGTTTATTATCAGAATATTACCATAAGTCCCATGCTCCCATCCCACATCCTCAATGTGAGATGTCCAAGAAATATTCCAATCCAGAATCATAAAAATTTAGGAGCTATAATTCATAAAATAACTAAGTCAAATACATACATTTGGATAATTATATAGTTTACACACCCATCCACAATCATTAAAACACAGAGTATGAATGTTAATATGGCCTTACTTGAAAATAATACTCCCAAATCTTGTCTTAAACCAATGTTAAGAGAAAATTACTCATGTACAATAGGAATATATCTGGAAGAATTTTCTTTTTTTTTCTTTCTTTTTTTTTTAAATACAAATACATACAGAAAAGGATGCAGAAAACTCCCTTTAATGGGAACACAGCTTAAAAAGAGCTGTGATTAACCTGTCCTAAAAGTGCAAAGGCGCATCCCTAGATTGCTTCCTGATCCAGCAATGTCAATGGGGAAGAACAACAGAGCTTTCTACAGAGAGTTAGTGTAAATAGGCAATGGTATGTGGACAAAAGCACCACCATTGCTATACAACTGGCTGGTAATGAAAGGGCGTAGTTGGTGGAGATCTTCATGCCCAGATAAAAAAAAACAAAAAAAACCAAAAAAAAACCACATACTTATTATGAAGCTTTGTTCATTTGTGCTGGTGCAATGAATGGATTCAAATGCAAAATAATGTGATTGCAGGCTCGCATTTACGGTCTGAACAAGCTGCATGTTCATGCTGGCACCAGAGTTAAACGATTGTCTACATAAAACAGTCCACATGGTGTAAAGTATGGTTGATTGGTGATCTATTGAAGGAAGTCTTGTTTAGAGCAGCAAAAAATCTGTCAGTAATTGGCACAGAACACTGATTAGTAGTGAAGACCAGCACAGAACACCCTCCACTAGCGAGAAGATGCAGGCTTCCCAATCTCCAACACTTTGGTCATGCGGGAAGTTTTAGGAGAGCTTTTAGAGGAACAGTGTGGCAGTCTCAGTAAGGTGGCAGTACAGCTGGAAAACACAGCAAGCTGAGGTTCTGAAGCTCTGGTCCTTACATGCAAGGGGAAATATGGGAGAGGGGGCTTGTGTATACATAAAGATCTCAGCACCGTCAGTGCAAATACAGAGGCAGACACACAGGCAACATTATTACTGGCCCTAAATATTATTTGTTTTACTGGTGTCTGCCTCAAGTGTGCATTGCTAGCTCAGTAGTGTTTTTGGCAACCTGCATTAATGTTTTTGGAGAACAAGAATCTAAACACCATATGGCGCATACCTATCATTTATTTATGGCTTATTTCCTCATGTAGATGAGGAAACATGAAGAAGACCATTACTGACATGATGTTGGCAATTTGTCAGGTTCATAAAAGATGAGCAATTTTCCTTCTTTACATCCAACGTACAAATTTAGCAGATATAGCTTTAGAAAAGGATGCTTTAATCTCACGTCTGTCTTTGTAGTTATATAACACTATCAGCAAGTAATCCAAATTCGCCTTACATAAAGATGTCAGCTATTTTTCTTTTACTGCTGCATTTTATAAGCCAAATAATGTGTACCCTGTGTACCTACATGTGTATATTTAGCATATGTGATGATCATGAGATAGGGGAGGACTGGCTGTCTTTATCTGCAGGGGGTGCCCAAGCTATAAGTATTTGTGAGATGTTAGTGGGCTGCAGGCAGATCCCTCCATTCAGCTGGAATCTCATGGACCAGAGCTCAGGAGACTTCAGGTTCAACCTTTGTCTGTAGGAAGCATTGTGATATCTGTGGACAGAAGTATAAAACATAATTATTGAATAAGTAAAATGATATAAGCTGCTTAAAATATTAAAATGCATACATTAAACAGCACACCTATCTAAAAACACACACACACACACAGCTGTGAAAGAGGGCGAACCATTAGAATTTTTCTGGACTCCTGTATGAATGGAGCCTAATATATTATATGATCTTACAAAAAAGCAATTGAGAGAATAATTGAAGACCTTTAGCAATGAAGCAAAGGAAAGGCGAGTATGTGCTAAGGTGAGGGGCATTAAAACCGAATTAAAACCTCATGCCATTTGATCGCTTTATAATCCTATATATAATTTTTTTTTCCTGGTTATTAAGGGGCGGTTCACACATGTGCGATGCGGGAACCCTGCAAATCCACTACGCGTTCCCGCATCATACCCGACCCGCACGGCAGTTCACACTGCCATATGCAAACTATGTGACAATAAATTGCTAATGACGCCCCCATTTCGGCTTGCATATTGCACTGCGAACTGACAATTCAGACATGAATCAGATCACATAGGTGTGAACACTCATGCGATCCGATTCTGGTGCGGACCAAAAAAAGGGCCCTGTGCGAGCATAGTCCGAATGTGATGCGATATCAGCCATACTATCTGTATGGCTAAAATCGCATCAACATTGCATGCAATTTGCAGTCCGGTGCGAATCACATGCAATCTCTCACCACGTAGCAGTGTGAACTGGCCTTCAAATGGCTGCTTCCTGCACTTCTCTCCAATGCTCTATACTGGCAGAGCTGAGCAACAGCCACACCCCTCAGCACAAGCTTCCTCACACAGATTTGTACTGAAAAGAAGGGGTGGGGGTACGTCAAACCAGATCTGTTATTTCAAGGGTTCCTCCATGTTAAAAAAAAGGTTGAGAAAGGGCTGGAGTAGAGCATCTTATAATAATTTATTAATTTTCAGAATATATGTTTGTGTGGTTTGTCACAATACAAAGCTCAGGGTGTGCTCTGTTGATGCCAAATGGTATACTCATTAAAAGACACAGACATAAGCACAGTCCCTGCCCTTAAACCTAGAGGTGACCTAATTTAACAGGTTAAGTGAATAAAATTAATTATCTTGCTACAATGGAACCTGAAAATGGGTGGGATATATTAGGCAAGCTGATGTGATTAAAGTTACTCAAGTCCTTCAGTTTTCTGCTTTTAAGGATAAGTACAAGCAGCCCCCCCCCAATACAGTCAACAAAACTGTAGACAGTGTGCTGGAGCCTGACACTTGGCGATCGCAGGCGCAATTTTTTCCAGACTCCTATTTTAAAAAATAATAAATACACATTTTTTTTTTTACCTGCAAAAAGATGTGCGTTTTTTTTTTATATGTAAGGATGAACCTAGCCTTTAACAGGGGGCCCAATTGTATGGCTAGACGACTGCATCAGAGCAACCAAAAAAACTGCAGCTCTTGTGGGATGTTCCCAGTGTGTAGTGGTCAGGACCTACCATTAGGGGTCTAGGCAACGAGCCTGGCGACAGGTCATGGGTGGCCAGTCATATTGATGCACGTGGGGAGCGAAGGCTGGCCCATGTAGTCTGATCTAAGAGAAGAGCTATGGTTGCTCAAATTGCTGTAAAAGTAATGATAGTTCTGATAGAAATGTGTCAGAACACATTGCATCGCAGTTTGCTCTGTATGGGGCTGTGTACCAGTAGACTGGTCAGGGTGCCCATGATGATCCATGTCCACAACCAAAATTGCCTACAATGGCCATGTGAACATCAGAATTGGACAATGGGACAATGAAAGAAGGCAGCCTGGTCTTATGAATTCAAGAATGGTTTGAGGAGCCAGGAGTTTAAAGTGTTGACTTTATCTCCAAATTCTTCAGATTTCAGTCCAATCGAGCATCTGTAGGATGTGCAGGAAAAACAAGTCAGTTCAATGGAGGCCCCACCTCGCAAATTACAGGACTTAGGGATTTGCGAATGACAGCTTGATGCCAGGTACCACAGCATACCTATAGAGGTCTAGTAAAGTCCATGACTCAATGGGTTATGGTTGGTGCTCATAATGTTATGGCTGATCGGTGTAAATCCAATTTGATTATAGTGATCTGAGGGTGGTGCATGCTATTGATGGGCATTTTTCCACTTGAGTTACTTTAAATGGCAAACCAGGGTACTCTCACTGAAAAGGGGGACAGAAGGTAGACATGGCTTAGTTTCTGTGGGTGGGTTTTAGGCTGTAAGTATGGGATGTTGAGGTTCAGAGGGATGCCTCCTACCACTTATTGTCAGTTTGCTTTGCTCCATTTATATTTGTTTGCTTTAGCTACTGCCTAATGGACATCACGCATAGATACAATTCTGTAAGTGAAGTATCAGTGCAATTTAACTCTGCAGAACGATATCCCCACGTTAAACTAAATCATTGACAGACCAAGTTTACAAATGGCCTCAATCATTTACCTAAATGTATAAAAACATTAATAAAGAAGTCACAATGTGCGTTATCCTAGTAATAGAGCAACACAGGAAATGAATGAAGGCTCACCCTCTGCTGGCATTATACACCAAGGCTACAATATACAGTGTCTTGAAAAAGTATTCATACCCCTTGAAATTTTCTACATTTTGTCATGTTACAACCAAATTGTGATTTTATGTGATCGAAAAAAACAAAAACATAGTGGCACATAAATGTGAAGTGGAAGGAAACTGATAAATGGTTTTCAATTAAAAAAAATCTGAAAAGTGTGGCGTTTATTTGTATTCAGCTCTGATAATAACTAAAATCTAGTGGAACCAATTGCCTTCAGAAGTCACCTTAATTAGTAAATAGAGCCCATCTGTGTGTAATTCAATCTCAGTATAAATACAGCTGTTTTGTGAAGCCCTCAGAGGTTTGTTAGAGAAGCTTAGTGAACAAACAGCATTACAAAAGAAGAAACACACCAGACAGGTCAGGGATAAAGTTGTGGAGAAGTTTAAAGGAGGGTTAGGTTATAAAAAAAATATCCCAAGCTTTGAACATCTCACGGAGAACTGTTCAATCCATCATCCTAAAATAAGAGAATGGCAAATGCAAACCTACCAAGATAGGGCCGTCCATCTAAATTGACAGGCTGGGCAAGGAGAACATTAATCAGAGAAGTAGGCCAGAGGCCCATTGTAACGCTGGAGGAGATGCAGAGATCCACAGCTCAGGTGAGAGAATCCGTCCACAGGACAACTATTAGTCATGCACTCCACAAATCTATGGATGGCCATGTATGAAAGAGTGGCAAGAAGAAAGCCATTGTTGAAAGAAAGCCATAAGAGGTCCTGTGTGCAGTTTGCAAGAAGCCTTGTGGGGAACACAGCAAACATGTGGAAGAAAACACATGCAAACAAACCCCAATTAAAAGTAATTGAATCAGCACTCACTGACATCAGATGAAATATATAGTGGTAATACACTGATAAGTGCAACAAAGCAGAGTTGGTTCTTACCGATAACTCGGTTTCCAGTAGTCTTCCGGGGCGGCCCTTGAGAGATGGAGCTTCTCCTGACACACAGAAAACACATTGCCAGTAATTTCTTTAAAAAGGCAGTCCCCCTCAGGTCCCTGGTCAGTCATCCAAGAGAATCACACAACACAACCCCACAAGGTTAGACATTAGGGTGGGATTGTGCTGTCCTGGAAGACTACTGGAAACAGAGTTACCGGTAAGAACTAACTCTGCTTTTCCCCCAGTTGTCTTCCAGGTCAGCCCATGAGAGGATAACCAAGTACTCACTAGGGTGGGACAACAGCTTGGAGGACTTTCCTACCAAAAGCCTGGTCCTGGCTGGATATCAGATCCAGCCTGTAATGCTGAACAAAGGTCGAGAATCTTGACCAAGTTGCTGCCCTGCCATTTTGCTTCGGAGTGGCTCCCGCCTTCTCTGCCCATGAGGCTGCTGAAGCCCTTGTTGAATGAGCCCTTAGATCTTTTGGCGGTGTTATCTCCATAACTCCGTAGCATTCCAGTATAGCTGCCTTGATCCATCTGGCTAGCGTTTTCTTGGACAATTGTTTACCTTTTTGTTTGCCAGTGTACAGGACAAATAGAGCATCTGATGCTCTAAACTCATTGGTGACTTCAAGCTACTGAAGGAGACATCTAGAAGGCTTAGTTCTTGCTCTTTGCTATTAGCCAGTGAACTACAAAATGAAGGTAGTAGTATATCCTGGGATTTATGAAAAGTTGACGTCACTTTTGGTGTAAATCCCTGATCTGTTTGAAGGACGATTCTATCATCGTGGATTTTGAGAAAAGGCTCTCTGACAGACAGAGCCTGGATTTCCCCTATCCTACGTGCTGTAGTGATAGCCACAAGGAAAACGTTTGAGTGTCAGCAGGCGTAAAGATGTTTCTTGTAGTGGCTCAAAGGAACTTTTGATGATCCACCTCAGTACCGCCGACAGATCCCACGTGGGACATTTTTGTGTCTTGGGTGGTCTGTATTTTGTCAACGCCCTGCAAAAGCAAGAGACCAACGGTTCTTCTTGTAGTGTCAGTTCTAGATACACCAACAGCGCTGCTATGCGGACCTTCAGCGTACTAAGCGCTAGAACTTTATCAGCACCCTGCTGTAGGAACTCAAGAATAGTTGGTGTATCAATCTTTTGTCTGTTATTTTCTGCGCACTAGTTGTTGAATTTTTTTCGGCCCTGGTGTTCGGCTTCCTGGCACTCAGAAGCGTCACAACCACTTTATCTAAGAGTCCTTTTGATCTCAGGATGTCTTCCTCAGTAACCAGGCCGCTCATTTGAAGCTTTCTTGTCTTAGGCTTGTTAGGGGTCCCTGACACATCAGGTCGTCCCTGAGAGGAAGTAGCCACGGCTCTTCTGCTGAGAGAACCAGGCTCTCTTGGGCCAGTATAGTGCTATCAGTATGAGCTTTGTTTGCTCTTGTAGGAATTTCTTTACCACCCGAGGAATCAGATGTTCCGGAGGGAAGGCATAGCACCTTTTGAAACTCCACGGTTGTGGAGTGCGTCTATTCCTAGAGGCCGTTTTGCGGGTTTAGCGAGAAGAAACGCTTCACCTGGGTGTTTTTTCGGGATGCAAATAGATCTATATTTGGTACTCCCCAGCAGGCTGTAATTTCCCTGAACACCTCTGGGTGTAATACCCATTTCTCTTGGGAGATCTCTTGGCGGCTGAGTAAGTCAGCCACTTGATTGTTTTCCCCCTTTAGGTGGACCGCTTCCAGCAACAGTAGATTCCGTTCTGCCCATCGACAGATCTGGTTGAAGATGTGGCTTAAGGGGGGCTCCTCATGCCCCCTTGTTTGTTCACATAAGCTACTGCCGTGGCGTTGTCTGACAGTATCAGGGTGTGATGGCTTCTTAGTTGGCCTTGGAAGTGTTCTATTGCTTTGGCTATTGCCATACTTACTCTTGATGAGGCCTTGAATCTTCTCCTCTGGTAGGGATGTCTTCTGCTCTATGGAGTTGAGCAGATATCCCAGAAACCAAACGTTCAGAGTGGGACACAGGTTGGATTTTTTGATGTTTAAAATCCAGCCCAGTGACTTTAGCCATACCCTGTTTCCCCGAAAATAAGACCTAGCGTGATTGTCAGTGATGGCGGCAATATAAGCCCTACCCCGTTTCCCCTGAAAATAAGCCCTACCCAGAAAATAAGACCTACAAGAACTTTAACTAGGGCTTATTTGGTGGGTAGGGCTTATATTGCAGCCATCACCAACAATAGCGCTAGGTCTTCTTTTCTGCCAGGTCTTTTACCAGCTGTACTTCTGACGATGCTGCAGATAGTAGGTCGTCTAGGTACGGTACTACGGTCATCTTCTTCAACCTCAGAGGGGTCAGGGCTTCTGCTAGGACTTTGGTAAATATCCTCGGTGACAAGGATACTCCGAAAGGAAGAGCCCTGCTTTGGAAATGATACTCCTTCCCCTCTATCTCCACTGCCAACCTTGGATATCTCTGGGATTCTTCTCGTATGGGAATGTGGAGGTAGGCATCCCTGAGATCTATGCTCGCCATGAAAGTTCCTGGTTGAAGGATATTTTTGACTGAAAATATGGATTCCATGCAAACTTTTTTGTATTGTATCGCTTGGTTCAGGAGTTTTAAATTTAATATCAATCAAAATTTCCTGGAAGGTATTTTGATCACAAAAGCGATGATGTCTAGAATGAATTGATTGGCTGTTGTCTTCTGCCATTGAGGTAGGAAGGTAGCCAGCCTCCCCCCTACTGGCGTTCTATCGTCATTGTTTTGGGGCTCGATTAGAAGAGCCAAAGAGGACATTACTCTTTGGCTTCCCCTTGTGACCCGCACAGTGCTTTTTTGGGTACTCTTTCTTGTCTTCTCTTTTGTGGAGGTTTGCGTTTCTCTACCAGGAAGGCTTTCTTCCTGTCCGCTGTTCTTTCTAAGGCTTCGTCCAAGCCTGTTCTGAATAGAAGATTTCTGCAAAATGGGAGGTTACATACTCTCTGGCGGGGCCGGTACAGCGCGGCTCCCTCTCTGGTGGTGTGGGTACAGCGTGGCTCTATCTGGCCTCCCCCAGAACAGTCCTCTTTTTCTTCTCCTGTAGCATGCTGCTGTTTTGCCGGGTTCCAGCCCCCCCCTGGAATGTATGCTGGGGGACTGTAGCCTGCTGTCTGTAAACACACTGGGGCCACCAATCTTCCGGGACTACGTTTCCCATGATGCCCATCCCCCCATGTGTTCTGACCAATGGGGAGGGAATCAGAGCGTGCAGGAAGCCGGCGGGGCTAAGGGGAACACGATTAGAGCCGCTCTCTTCTCCTGTTCAAATTCAGCTCACAGGAGAAAGGAGGGGGGGGGCAAAGGGGGAAATACATACACTGCGTACACGGCTCTCCTCTCCCTGTCACAGTGCTGCTGCTTAAGTGATCATCGCTTTGCCGATTGGGGGGGCCACTGCACCCACTACAACTGCTTCCTGGTGTCACCTGGGTGCAGTCCGCCCTCCCTCCCCATAGCGATGTCATTCAGATGTACCTCCCCGGATGGCGGCCCTGCGTGCGGGAGTCGGTGCTTTTTTTTCGTGTGGGGGGGGGCATTTTTTTGCTGCCCCCATCCCCCCCCCCCCCCCCCCCCCCCCCCCCCCCCCCCCCCCCCCCAAAGTCCTGGCCTAGGCCAAAATACAGCACTGGATGGACCCCCTTATTAGATTTTCTGCCAATAGTCTATATAACCAATAATATGTATACAAATAAAAGAATAAACCACACACTGCTTCTAGATAAGGGTTAATAAATACTACAGAAATCCAAACATTTTATGACCTAGATAATGTTTTGTTTCTTTAATAAGCTAACGCAAAAATGTATTGGTTCCATCAACGTTCTGAAACCTTTTTTTAAAAAAAAAAAAAAAGTTGTCCTTGATGTAGAAGATAAAAAAAAAAAAAAAAGCAAAAACAAAAAGGTGCAGTTAACTTTTGTCATATCATACCTGGATCTTCCTCCAGAAGGCCTGATGCAGCCAGTTTGTTTCGGAGTGCATGATAATAATTTTCAAGTCCCTGGAACAGATAACAGAACAATGTAAAGAGATCAGGTTTAGGAAGAAAAGATTCTAGCACGTCAATAAATTTTGTACTCTGGCCAAAAGCATATAAATATGTTGTCCCCAAACCTTTCTAAGTGCAAGAAAGCAGACGTGTAAGAAATGAGATGAGGAAATGTAATAACTATGGTACTGAGAAAAAGGTGTTTAACATATTCTTATCACACAGCAGCTGCTTGATTCCAAATGAATCATTACCTGCATGTGTTAGAACGCAGCTAGAACAAATTATTTTTCTCTATACATGTTAATACTGTGAATAAACGGTTTCTATAGGAACAAAATAATGATTAAAGCTATTCCCACCTATATACTACACAGTTACATTAGTGAACTAAAATCTTCCGCTTTTGCAAATGCAATTCTGTAAATTTGGCCATATGTGTCACCCAACAGAATATATTATCAATATCATTAACTACTTTTATTGTGACCTAACCTCTATTTAACCTTCTATGCAAGTATCAGACAAAACCTGTGCTGGATTTCCTGTGGGCAGGATTCAGGCGATCTCTGTCCACTTTTGTTCGAGATGTCCCAAACTGATATTGGAGGGAGAAAATTAAATGATCAATATTAAGGTTAACCATACTTGACATCCTTTGTCCTGCATCTTGGGCTGTAGTATCTACTCAAACTTGATAAAAGAGACCGATCTAACTATATTTAAAACACTATTATTGGCCAGAAAGTACTGCCCTCCTATCCATATAGGCAAAAAAGATGATCTCTGTCATACATGTTGGAAAGTATGGAGCAACAGGGTATTGTGTGGGGTTATAGTGGTGCCAAAAGTCATAGAAAACCACATTACATATAAAACAAATGATGTTTATTCACAAAAAGTTAAAAAATGGGGTTCAATAAAAATACTTTAGTATTCAATAAAATAACTTTAGTATTTTCATTGAACCCATTTTTTTACTTTTTGTGAATGAACTTCATTTGTTTTATATGTAATGTGGTTTTCTATGACTTTTGGCATCGCTATAATCCCACACAATACCCCGTTGCTCATATATACTCAATAGGGATGAGGTGCCGGTGTTCTGCCGAGAAAGTTCCGCTCGGCGGCTAAGTTCCCCCTCCACTGCGCAGGCGCTGCGCCTGCGCAGTAGGATCCGGCGGAAATAGCCGAAGCGGAATAGCTGAAAATCAGCTGTACACGGCGCGCTGTAAGAGGGCCCCTCGCGGGCACGCTTCCCTCGCCACGCTTCGGGCATGGCCTCGCTTCGCTTGGCTCTTTTAGATTCCCCCTCTAGGTCCACTTGGATGGTAGGGAAGGAACCTGGACCTAGGGCGCAGGCGCCGTGTACAGCTGATTGAAGCGTTTGAGCTTCGGCTATCTCCGGCGGCTGACAGTAGTCCGTACTGCGCAGGCGCACGGGGGGGGGAAACTTATCCGCCGAGGGAACTTCTCAGCAAGACACCGGATATAACACTGTCACCCAACTGCTACCCCAATGTGACATGTTGGAAAGGTTAACATGCCTTCCTTAGGAGGAACACTTATTAAATTTGAGAAAATTTTAGCTGACTGGTTCAATTTCCCTGATTTGGTACCAATGGGACTATTAAAGCGGGGGTCCACCCACACCGCCAAAAAAAAAAAATATTACAAAGCCAGCAGCTACAAATACTGCAGCTGCTGACTTTTAATACATGGCCACTTACCTGTCCCAGGGTCCAGCGATGTCAGCAGGGGACGCTGAGAACCCGCTCGGGTTCTCGGCAGTTGCCGCCGCCATCCTGGGTGAGGGAATCAGGAAGTGAAGCGTTGCGGCTTCACTTCCCGGTTCCCTACTGCGCATGCGCGAGTCGCGCTGCACGTCCCGAGTGGTCCCCGCTCTCTCCTGGAGCTGTGTGATTCCCAGGAGACAGCGCGGAGGGACGGGAAGTGGCGTAGACTCCCATGGGAAGTGGGTGCAAATACCTGTCTGCACCCCCCTCCCCCCTGAAAGGTGCCAAATGTGACACCGGAGGGGGGGGAGGGTTCCGAAAAGTGGAAGTTCCATTTTTGTGTGGAACTCCACTTTAAGTAGAGCACACTTGTCACTGTATGGCCTCACATCATGATTAATAAAGTTACCCTAAAAAACAAATTTAGAGGTAAAAGTTTCTTTCATGGATTCCTGATAATCATAATGCAATGACCAGAATACCTTTTGCTACTAATTACTTACTGTAAAGGCCAAATATCGGCACAGGTCACAATGAAATTTAGAATTTATTGGTCTACCTACTTATCCAGAATTAAATCTTCTGATCTCGTTCTTACTGTATATAACTTGGAAATTACATGCTTAAAAGACTCAAAAGTAGAATAGAGAGGCACAGGTTTGCTTTAAAATAGGTAAAGTAACTGACATTCTTTAACCACCTCCCACCCACTGTATAGGGAAATGCAGGTGCGGGGTGGTTCTATTGTTCTGGGATGATGTCATTTGGCGTCGTTCCACTCTCGCCATGCTGCGTGCATCCCTGATCCCAGTAAAGAGTTGATAATGCGCCTCTTTACCCATGTGATCAGCTGTGTCCAATCACAGCTGATCACATGTAAACAAGGAAATGCAAGTTATCGACTTTCCTCTCCTTACACTGACAGCAAGTGAGGTGAGACCTGCACAGATAATCAGAGCACCAACAGTGCCCATCAGTGTTGCCAGTCAGTGCCCATAAATTATGTCAATCAGTGACGCCAATCAGTGACGCCATGAGTGACCATCAGTAATGCCAATGAGTGACCATCAGTAATGCCAATGAGTGACCATCAGTAATGCCAATGAGTGACCATCAGTAATGCCAATGAGTGACCATCAGTAATGGCAATCAGTGGTGCCTTTCAGTGCCGCCCATCAGTGCTGCATATTAGTGCCACCTCATCAGTGCCCTTCAGTGTCGTCCCAGCAGTCCTGCCTCATCAGTGCAGCCTATCAGTGCAGTCTCATCAGCGCACATCATTGAAGAAAAATTACTTCTAACAAAAGGTTCTTTCAGAAACTAAGATAACCTTTTTCTGTTATTTTTTAGGGAAGAAAACCCCAAAACAAAACACAGTGGCGATTGAATACCAGCAAAAGTAAGCTCTAGCTGTCTCAAAAGAATGATAACATGTTGTTTGGGTACAGCATTGCATGACCGCACAATTGTCATTGAAAGTGCGACAGTGCTGAAAGCTGAAAATTGGCCTGGGCAGGAAGGGGGTAAAAGTGCCCAGTATTGAATCGGATGGAGGCAATAGGACATCCTCCTAGAACAGGCTGAGCTGCGGCGCTGTCACCTGCTATGGCCACTGGCCACAGCAGATGACTGATCAGTGTACTGTCCAATGCTGGTACCATGTGTTTGCAATGACCAATCACAGCAGATCACATGACAATTGTACACAATGGATAGCTTTTTTCATTCATGCCATCCATTATGTAGTATTGTGGTAATCTCTCTGATTGCTCACAGTGATCACATGGTACAGACAGGGCTAATCACAGCCCATCTGTAACATGTGATTAGCTGTGGCCAATCACAGTCAACCACAATAGGTAACACTGAATGGGATCAATTTCATTCAGTAAAAATGGTTGCTTATAACAGTGAAACACTGTATTGCTCTGGTCACAGCATGTTAAAAAAAGCGCAAGAAAAAAAATCAAATTTAAAAAAATAGATTTTTAATTTTTTTTTAACGTACCATCACCAGTGTCTCTGGTCACCGCCACAACAGTTATATGGCAACGCCATTTTTTGTGTAATTTCTTCATTTTCCCAAAAATCGTGACAAAAAAATTGACAACTTCAACAAACTCGCCATGCCTTTTATTAAATACCTTGGACTGTCTACTTTCCAAAATTAGCAAAAAAAGAAAAAAACGGAAAAAATAAAAACCCTATGGTGAGTAAATACCACTAAAAAGAAAGTTCTATTTCTGCGGGAAAAAAAAATTCTAAAAATGTCATACGGGTACAGTGTTGCATGACCGCACAATCGTCATTCATGTGCGACATCGCTGAAAGTGGAAAACTGGCCTGGGCAGGAAGGGGGTGAAAGTGCCTGGTATTGAAGTGGTTAGAAAAAAAATTGAAAGTCAGCAGCCACAAATACTGTAGCTGCTGAATTTTATATACAGACACCTACCAGCCCAATGATTCAGCCTCGTCTTCACCCAGGCCAGTTATCTGCTGGTCTTTGGGTCCCCAGCACCGCCATCTTGATTGTGGGAGGTCGTCTGTGACTTCCTGATGCTTCACAGTTGGCTCCCCACTGTCCATACGTGAGACGTACTGCGCTTTGTGTATGGACCCGCAGTCTCCTGGGATGGGTCATGTGTCCCAGGAGGCTCTGCGTGGGGGTGTTTGGGCTGAAGTGGAAGAAATAGGCACCTGCACCCTTTAAAACAGGCAGAAGAGGGAGGAAAGAGGACAATCTGCTACTTTATGTTGAAGTAATGCAAGTTGGGAGCAAGTAAATTATTCTGGTCATGATTTCAAAAAAGTTAATCATATCAGCCCTTGGCCCCTTAAAAAAGGAAAACATGTAAACCAATATTGGGGGAAGATGGTAGTTGCGCTGTGATGAAGGGGGGGGGAGGGAAGCTACAAAGATGACTAAAGTGGCAAAGTGAACTAAAAAAGCAGAAACGGGCCAATGCATGAATAGATCCTACATGCTAAAAGAACATGGTGGGGATGCAGTGCAGTGCAACGTAGCTGATCAACATGACATGTTGCGGGCAGACAAAGCCTAATATATAAAGGTAATCGTGAAACAGTGACTGCTTGAATATAGCAAAACAAAAATGCATATACCAACACAAATAGGGTGAATAATGACACAATGCAAAAAAAAATATATATATATATATAATGCAAGAAAAATATATGTGGGCTAGTGCCCCATTAGCAAAAATGTGCCAGATCCTGGTGAACTACAAGTGACAAATCCCTAGGACAAACATGAATATTAGTTCTATCATCCAGTCCAAAAAGCAAAAACATGTGATGAGAAACACAAAACAAGTCCAATCGTGAAGGGAGGGGGGATCTTCAGTGAGGACACCTCCGTGTTTGCAAGCCGCTTACCTTACAGCTGTAAGGTGTACAGCCTGTGTTGCAAATGACCCGCAGGTGTAGACGTTCCGTGTATACAGGCAGTGACAATGATGAACATGCCAAGCGAAATATAAAAAATAAAAAGTATACAGCATGTAAAATAACTCTGCAACGACCACAGTGGAGGGGGGGGCAAGACACACACAGGGGGAGGTTGCACTCACTTTCATGAAGTGAGTGTGGGCATCAATCCACGAGCGCCGAGCTCGTATGCCTCCAGGAGTGTCATCAATCTGGAATCTGTCCCCGTGCCTGGAAACTGGAATATGTCCCCGTGCCTCTCTCCTCAGTGTTCGTCAGGTAGAGTAGTGATGTACAGTGTGAGGGGGAAAGAGACGCACATAGCGTGATCCCATATAAAAGGTATATTTATTTAATAAAACAAGTCCAATCAACTTACATTTAAAACAATGCTGCAGTGTGTAGTAACTACGAGCGCCGAGCTCGTCTCCTGTTGTGCGTCTCTTTCCCCCTCACACTGTACATCACTACTCTACCTGACGAACACTGAGGAGAGAGGCACGGGGACATATTCCAGTTTCCAGGCACGGGGACAGATTCCAGATTGGTGACACTCCTGGAGGCATACGAGCTCGGCGCTCGTGGATTGATGCCCACACTCACTTCATGAAAGTGAGTGCAACCTCCCCCTGTGTGTGTCTTGCCCCCCCCTCCACTGTGGTCGTTGCAGAGTTATTTTACATGCTGTATACTTTTTATTTTTTATATTTCGCTTGGCATGTTCATCATTGTCACTGCCTGTATACACGGAACGTCTACACCTGCGGGTCATTTGCAACACAGGCTGTGCACCTTACAGCTGTAAGGTAAGCGGCTTGCAAACACGGAGGTGTCCTCACTGAAGATCCCCCCTCCCTTCACGATTGGACTTGTTTTGTGTTTTTTGTGTTTCTCATCACGTGTTTTTGCTTTTTGGACTGGATGATAGAACTAATATTCATGTTTGTCCTAGGGATTTGTCACTTGTAGTTCACCAGGATCTGGCACGTTTTTGCTAATGGGGCACTAGCCCACATATATTTTTCTTGCATTATATATATATATATTTTTTTTTGCATTGTGTCATTATTCACCCTATTTGTGTTGGTATATGCATTTTTGTTTTGCTATATTCAAGCAGTCACTGTTTCACGATTACCTTTATATATTAGGCTTTGTCTGCCTGCAACATGTCATGTTGATCAGCTACGTTGCACTGCACTGCATCCCCACCATGTTCTTTTAGCATGTAGGATCTATTCATGCATTGGCCCGTTTCTGCTTTTTTAGTTCACTTTGCCACTTTAGTCATCTTTGTAGCTTCCCCCCCCCCCCCTTCATCACAGCGCAACTACCATCTTCCCCCACTTTTGTCCCATTTGTCCTGCCTTGGATCAGTACTTAGGTGTTGCAGCAGTGTCCTTTTAGCATAGCCACCCCCCCCCCCCGGCAGCGCAGGAGTTTCCACTTTCACAATGTAAACCAATATGTTCATTTTATTTCACCAGAAATGTGGTACTCTTATATTAGCAGTGTTATTTCTTCAGTTCACCTTGAGCGGCTATAAGTCGGTATCAGTGCTCACCTTGAGCTGTTGTAAGTCAGTCTCAATATTTTTAATACAATGGAACATCCGTTTGAATGTCTCAGATGGTGGTGTAGGCTCAAAAAGCTCAGTGATGGGTGCACTTAGCCTCTCTGTTGCAGAGGAGGAGTTGCTCTTGGCTTGCTGGTCAGAAAATGTGCACTGGGTAGAAGACTCAGGACAGATGTAATCTTCGTCTGTGGAACTTTCCTGTATGCTCTCATAACCATCCAGGATCAAGTACCGCCCTATATAAAGGATATCAAGTAAGTTATCTTTAACTAAACCAAACAGTATTGCCCACTTCCCTAATATAAGCAAGCCTGTCACCTGATATCCGATATTGCATCTCGTCCAAGCCTCTCTCTTTGCTGTATTCCTTAGAATGCTCCTCGCTGTGAAGCTCCTGAGCATCAAAGTACTGTTCTATGCTCTCTTCCACAGATTCATCAGTCATCTCTGAGCTTAGTCTTCCACGATCAGAGCATCTTTCTTCAGATTTCTGTCTTAAGGATTGTCTATTAGAATAGCTCTCTCTGCTTTTCTTTCGCAGGTGGTTAAGGCCCAAAGGCACTGGCTGCCGGTCACTCTCTGCAGTGTGCTCCTGGGAACTGCGACTGCAGAAACGCTGGAAGTTTTCGGATTCCTCTTTTTGAAGAAGCTTAACTTGTTGCAATAGTAACTGCTTAAGTAATGCCACTAAAATAAAGAATAAACTGAAATCAAAATAAAATTGGGGATAATATTGCACTATTAGTGCATAGTTCTACACAAATTTTATTCTAGCCAAAACTAAAATCAGAATAAGATTGGGAAAAGTACATCATGTATACATAGTGAATATGCAAAGCCCAACTCCAGCCCAATTATAACAAGTGTTTGGCGCAAAGGTTAAAAGCAATAATCCACATAAATGACAATATTATGCATATAAATGATGAACTGGAACAAGGGATAAGAAAAGATAATAGTAGTCCATTATGGTGTGCATAAAGTCGATGATGAGGTATAAAGCCCACATTCACAGCAGCCTTCCAATGGGTATAAAACCATATTCCCAAAAAGCACTGTAAGAAACAAAGAAAGGAGGCGCCTCTGGGTGCAGACTTAAAAACAATTTTAATAAAAAGAGCAGCAACAGAGATTGCACTCACATTTGTGTTGAGCAGGGGTCCTCAAACTCTTTAAACAGGGGGCCAGTTCACTATCGGTCAGACTGTTAGAGGGCCGGACTATAGTTCGGACGCGCTGTGATAAAAGTCCCGCCCTCCTCCTACCTAGACCAGCTTGTGGCTCATTCTATCTCAACACTCCAAATCAGTCTATCATATCTAAGGCACCCCAAAGTGGACCACCCTAACCACAGCACCCCAAAGACCCCACACTAGCAGGATGCACAGGGGAGGGCAGTGGGGTGGAGGGGGGGGCTGCAGAGTGGTCAGAAGGACAGTGGGATGCACAGGAGAACAGTGGATGGACAGGGGGACAGTGGGAAGGAGAGGGGGGACAGTGGGAAGGAGAGGGGGGGACAGTGGGATGGAGAGGGGAACAGTGGGATGGACAGGGGAAAGTAGGATGGAGAGGGGGACTGTGGGATGGAGAGGGGGACTGTGGGATGGACAGGGGGACTGTGGGATGGACAGGGGGGACTGTGGGATGGACAGGGGGACAGAGGGATGGACAGGGTGGACTGTGAGATGGACAGAGGGGTGGACAGGGGGACAGAGGGACTCTGGATGGACAGGGGGACAGAGGGACTGTGGGATGGGACAGGGGGCTGTGGGATGGACAGGGGGCTGTGGGATGGACAGGGGGGCTGTGGGATGGACAGGGGGACTGTGGGATGGACAGATGGATGGACAGAGGGATGGACAGGGGGACTGTGGGATGGACAGGGGAACTGATGGATGGACAGAGGGATGGACAGGGGGACAGAGGATGGACAGGGGGACAGAGGGACTGTGGGATGGACAGGGGACAGAGGGATGGGCCAGGGGGAGAGTGGGATGGACAGAGGGGTGGACAGGGGGATGGACAGGGGATGGACAGGGGGACAGTGGGGTGGACAGGGGGACAGTGGGGTGGACAGGGGGACAGTGGGATGGACAGGGGGGCAGTGGGATGGACAGAGGGGTGGACAGAGGGGTGGACAGGGGGACAGAGGGGGGGGACAGTTGGGTGGACAGGGGGACAGTGGGGTGGACAGAGGGACAGTGGGATGGACAGAGGGGGACAGGGGGGTGGACAGGGGGACAGAGGGATGGACAGTGGGATGGACAGGGGGACAGAGGGATGGACAGGGGGGTGGACAGGGGGACAGAGGGGTGGACAGGGGGACAGAGGGGTGGACAGTGGGTGGACAGGGGGACAGAGGGGTGGACAGGGGGACAGTGGGGTGGACAGGGGGACAGTGGGGTGGACAGGGGACAGTGGGGTGGACAGGGGACAGGACAGTGGGGTGGACCAGTGGGGTGGACAGGGGGGTGGACAGTGGGGTGGACAGGGGGACAGTGGGGGTGGACAGGGGTCCTCACTTGTTAGTAGGCTGTTGCCTGAAGCCTCCGCTCTCGCTGTCACTCTTCGCGCCTCCTTTCTCGCTGTCACCCTCCGCGCCTCCTGCCTGCCACGTGAGGAAGACGTGAATCCGCGCGGGACTGTGCTGGAAAACTACACTTCCCAGCATGCAGCGCGGCACACGGAGCCCTCCATCAATGACTGGGGTGGGGGAGGCGGCTTGAGCGGAGCGGATATGCTCCCCTGCCGAAGCAGAGTGGACCTGCCCAAGCCGAGCCGACCTGGTCCCGGCCCGAGCCTGGCCTATCGGGAATCCAGCCCTGGGTGGGGTGGGCCGGATAAATGTCCTCGGCGGGCCGCATGTGGCCCGCGGGCGTAGTTTGAGGACCCTGGTGTTGAGTTAAAAAGGCATATGAGAGTCCCAGATGTAACTGGAGGGGTCCGTGAGGTTGATCATCCCTGCCATGGATGTGTAATCAGACTGGTCTTTCAGATGCACTGTGTCCACCGGCCGGCAATGATGGAGGAATACAGAATGAGACTTGGAAGGCAAACAGCAATCCAGGTGAGGGGCGATGACATCACACCCATGCGACGCGTTTCCTGAGTCAGCAAGCCGTGAATGGCATGAGCGCTGCACTCCTTTGTCAAGCTAGTTACTATAGGACTAATGCAGAGAATATATGGGAGGAAGTGAGGGGAAGTGGTCATGAGAAGAAGTTGTATGGAGCAGGGGGAAGTGGTCATGAGAGGAAGGTGTATGGAGTAGTGTCAGCAATGAAGGACGTGTGAGAAAAAAAAAAAGGGTAGTTACTATGGGACTAGTTGGGAGAATATATGGGAGGAAGTGAGGGGAGTGGTCATGAGAGGAAGCTGTATGGAGTAGGGGGGAGGGGAGTGGTCATGAGAGGAAGCTGTATGGAGTAGGGGGGAGGGGAGTGGTCATGAGAGGAAGCTGTATGGAGTAGGGGGGAGGGGAGTGGTCATGAGTTGAAGCTGTATGGAGTAGTGTCAGCAATAAAGGACGTGTGAGAAAAACAAAAAAAAAAAAAAGATAAAAAAAAAGCTAGTTACTATGGGACTAGTTGAGAGAATACATGGGAGGAAGTAAGGGGAGTGGTCATGAGAGGAAGCTGTATGGAGTAGGGGGGAGGGGAGTGGTCATGAGAGGAAGCTGTATGGAGTAGTGTCAGCAAAGAAGGACGTGTGAGAGAAAAAAAAGAAGAATGTCATGGGATGTAGAGTATAATATATGATATAGTCCAGAAAGAGACTATAGTGACTATCCCTCTAAAATTATGTAATATATGGGAGAACAGTCATTTGAAAAGGAGGGAAAGGGGGGGGGGGGGGAGGACAGAAAGAAAGGGGAGGGGGGGGGAGGGAAACAAAAAATGGGGGGGTTATGGAAATAGGAAAAAAGGGGGGGGGGAAGGGGAGGTGAGAAGGAATGAGGAGGGGAAGGTAAAGAAAAAAGAAAGAAGGACATGTGTAAACACTCCATGTGCAAACTGATATAACATGATAAACTGGTGATATGATCATGAAAAAAACACACACATAAGCAAATATATGCACGCAGGCATCACAGAATGGCAGATGTTTCAATGCACTCATTGATGCCTCCAGGTGAGAGGACATCCAGACGATAGATCCAATAGGTCTCCCTTTCACAATTTCTTGAACCTTTCGGCAGGCGAGAGAGACTTAGGGATCTGTTCTATAACCCAAACAGATAACCCCAGAGTGGAACCCTTGTGAACTGTGGCAAAATGTCTGGGCACACTGTGGGGGTCTGTACCACCCTCAATGAACATCCTATGCTCCCCAAAACGCTGTCTGAGGGGCCGAATGGTGCAGCCAATGTATATGAGGCCACAGGGGCAGGTCAGACACATATACCACATGATCCGATGAGCATGAAAAAATCTTTCAGAAAATAAGTGTGGCCTTTTTTGACCGTGCTGAACAAAATGGCACGTTTTTCAAAAGTTTTTTGCGGCATTGGTACATCCTTACCAAAGGAATGAGTGGAGTGATGAGCGGGAAGGTAGGGGTGGTGATCAGATCTCCCTAGCTTTATTGGATTTGGAACTTCAACATGAGGACCATGTCATATATGCCAGAAATTATACTAAGCCGACCAGTGGCAACTCATATCTTCATTACAAAAGCTGTCATTACCCACCATGGATCAAAAACATTCCCAAAGGTCAATTTTGTCGACTCAGACAGAATTGCACTAGGGATGTTGACTATATCGAATCCAGTGTAAACCTCAAAAACAAATTTTCTGAGAAGGAATACCCTGCAGATATAGTAGAAAAAGCTTATGAACTATATCTCCATGAGAAACCCTCACGCCCTAATCCTCCTTCTACAGACTGTCCCATCCGATTCATCACGACTTTTCATTCTCAACATAAAAAGATAGAGAGGATTCTGCTGAAATATTGGGACATTCTTCAGCAGGACCCTCACCTCAAATCCATCCTCCCCACACACCCACGTGTCACTTACCGCAGGGCTCCAAACCTTAAAAACAAAATTGCTCCTAGCAAATTGAAAACCACCCCTAACTTCCCGCCCATCACGCCGCTCATTCCTTTGGTAGGGATGTACCAATGCTGCAAGAAACTTTGCAAAACGTGCCATTTTGTTCAGCACGGTCAAAAATCTTTCTCCACCAAAGGCCACACTTATTTTCTGAAATATTTTTTCAATTGTTCATCGGATCATGTGGTATATGGTCTGACCTGCCCCTGTGGCCTCATATACGTTGGCCGCACCATTCGGCCCCTCAGACAGTGTTTTGGGGAGCATAGGAGGTACACTGAGGGTGGTACAGACCCCCACAGTGTGCCCAGACATTTTGCCACAGTTCACAGAGTTCCACTCTGGGGTTATCTGTTTGGGTTATAGAACAGTTCCCTAGGTCTCTCTCACCTGCCGAAAGGTTCAAGAAATTGTGCGCAAAGGAGACCTATTGGATCTATCGTCTGGATGTCCTCTCACCTGGAGGCATCAATGAGTGCATTGAAACATCTGCCATTCTGCGATGGCTGCGTGCATATATTTGCTTATGTGTGTGTTTTTTTCATGATCATATCACCAGTTTATCATGTTATATCAGTTTGCACATGGAGTGTGTACACATGTGCTTTCTTCTTTCTTTCCCTTCCCCTCCTCATACCTTCTCACCCCCCCCCCCTTTTTTCCTATTTCCATAACCCCCCCATTTTGTGTTCCCCCCCCTTTCTTTTTGTCCCCCCCCCCCTCTTTCCCCCCTTTTCAAATGACTGTTCTCCCATATCCCATATATTACATCATTTTAGAAGGATAGTCACTATAGTCACTATATTCTCTTTCTGGACTATATAATATATTATACTCTACATCCCATGACAGTCTTCTTTTTTTTTTCTCTCACACATCCTTCATTGCTGACACTACTCCATACAGCTTCCTCTCATGACCACTCCCCCTACTCCATACAGCTTCCTCCCATATATTCTCTCAACTAGTCCCATAGCAACTAGCTTTTTTTTTTTTTTCTTTTTTTTTTCCTGACACGTCCTTCATTGCTGACACTATTCCATACAGCTTCCTCTCATGACCACTCCCCCCTACTCCATACAGCTTCCTCTCATGACCACTCCCCTTACTTCCTCCCATGTATTCTCTCAACTAGTCCCATAGTAACTAGCTTTTTTTTTTTTTTTCCTCACACGTCCTTCATTGCTGACACTACTCTATACAGCTTCCTCTCATGATCACTTCCCCCTACTCCATACAGCTTCTTCTCATGACCACTCCCCTCACTTCCTCCCATATATACTCTGCATTAGTCCCATAGTAACTAGCTTGACAAAGGAGTGCAGCCCTCATGCCATTCACGGCTTGCTGACTCAGGAAACGCGTTGCATGTGTGTGATGTCATTGCCCCTCGCCTGGATTGCTGTTTGCCTTCCAAGTCTCATTCTGGTATTCCTCCATCATTGCCGGCCGGTGGACACAGTGCATCTGAAAGACCAGTCTGATTACACATCCATGGCAGGGATGATCGACCTCACGGACCCCTCCAGTTACATCTGGGACTCTCATATGCCTTTTTAACTCAACACAAATGTGAGTGCAATCTCTGTTGCTGCTCTTTTTATTAAAATTGTTTTTAAGTCTGCACCCAGAGGCGCCTCCTTTCTTTGTTTCTTACAACTCCAGCCCAAGCTGATTTTCTTTCCATTTTTGAGTCAGCTTTTACTTATATGCAATGCATATTGAGAATTCCTCACACAGCTATTATGCGCTTATACTGAAAATAGTGAAATATGTATCTTTATGCCAAATATGACAAGGACCCCCTTTGATTCTTACAGTTTCTGAGTGCATCCAGGGCCCAAGTGTGCTCCAGAGGTGTGTCATAAGAGATGGGGCTCGAGGTCGATGTGGAAACTGGATTGTAAACTGTCCTTTGTTGAGGCTGCAGGATACCATCATCCCCAGCATGGGGAGCAGACATGGGCAAAGCTGTGCCTTCAGTTTCTGGGTCTTTGTCTGTGGAAAAAGCCACAGAAATGGTGAAAGCACAGTCATTTTGAAGGAAAATGCATGCAAAATCCCAAATCCATCATAACACATTTAAAAAGAGAGAGGAATACTGAAAGAACATCTAACTTGACATATTACAGAGGAGCACCCACAAAATATCTGATGGTACTAGCCATAATGTTCTGCAACATGACACACAATTTTAAAACACTCTTATCCATTAGTAGGTAATTGAAATCTGAACTCCAGACAAACAGCTAAATACAAGCTTAAATACATACTGTATGAGGTAGCTTCTTTTTTTTTTTTTTTTTTTTTTACAAGGATTTGTATTGTTCTGTCCAGTCCTTGGACACAGTCTGCACTTTATAATAAAATGCAAAAAAGGTGCTGGGATGACAATGATTATTTGTTTCATAAGCCTAAAATTTTTTTAAAGAGGTATAAAAATATGAGAAACATTCTTGCCCTTACGGAGCACTGCCTGGCATGATTATATTGCTAATGAAAATGTTATAGAACTGTATATTTTCATAGAATCCCTGGAGAAGCCTTTATAGATGAACTAAACTGCAAAGGCAGAAAAAAAAAAACACACAAGTAAATTTAGTTGTGCATTAATTAAAATTACTCTGCCTGTTTTTCAATTTAACCACCTCCAGTACGGGCCATTTTGCAGCTTTCAGCACGGTCATACTTTGAAGGACAATTAGTCATGCAACACTGTACCCAAATGAAATTGCTATGTTTTGAGCCAGATAGAGCTTTCATATGGTGGTATTTAATCACCACTGGGTTTTATTTACTTTTTGCTACATAAACGAAAAAAACACTGAACATTTTGAATAATAATAAAAAAAAAAGTTTCTCTTTTAAACTTTTGCAAATAAATACTCTTTCTTCATAACTTTAGGCCAACATATATTCTGCCATATATCTTTGGTTAAAATAACCCAAATCAGTATATATATTATTTAGTCTGTGTGAAAGCTATAGAATCTACAAACTATGGTATATACAGCATATTTGAAATTGATCAGTCCTGATGTACTGACGGTCTAATTTCTTGAAGCCCTAAAATGCCAGGGCTGTACAAATTACCCCTTTTTTGGAAAGTAGACAGTTTGTTTTGAAGTTGTAATCTTTTTGTTATTTTTTTTGAAAATTAAGAAATTAAATATAATTTTTTTTTACAAAGTTATTTCTCACACATGGCATAGGCATACTTACAATTACACACAAAACATATTCTGCTGCGCCCCTTGAGTATGAAGATACCACGTGTGAGACTTTTTCAGAACCTAGATACATAGAGGGGCCCAAAATCCAAGGATCTAACTTCCTGACTACCCATCACATTTTTGGAGGTCCTGGAGCACATGGACAGTGGAAATGGCCACAAAATGACCCTATTTTGGAAAGAAAACACTCCAAGGTTTTGTTCGAAAGGTACAGTGGGTCTTTTGAAAAATGTCAATTAATAGGATATTTCTAACACACATCATAGGCATACTTAGACATACACCACAAAACACATTCTGCTACTTCTCCCAAGTGTGACGATACCCCATGCATGAGACTTTTTCACAGCCTAGCCCATGGATGCTCAACCAGTGGCCCTCTAGCTGTTGTGGATTTACAAGTCCCATCATGCCTCTGCCTTTGGGAGTCATGCTTGTAACTGCCAGTGGCTTGCAATGCCCCTTGGGACTTGTAGTTCTGCAACAGCTGGAGGGCCACAGTTTGAGCACCCATGGAGCCACACAGAGGGGCCCAAATCCAAGGAGCACCTTCAAGCTTTCTAGGAGCATAACTTTTACATCTCCTGACTTTTACAATGTTGGAGGCCCTGGATCCCCAAGACAGTGGAAATCCCCAAAAAATTACCACATTTTGGAGAGACATTTTGGTGTCTCACAGGAACACAGTCAGCAGGATGTGCACTTGGAATGGAGTGGCAATGATCATAAACATTGTGAGTGGTGCAGCAGTGATTAGTGACACTTAGTGGGTGGCGGTGATTAGGACACTGCGAGGACACATCGGTGATTAGGACACTGGGACTGATGTGGTGGTAGTGGGGGAAGATGGGAGGAGGTAAGCGATCATGAAATATTTTTTTTTTTACAGTGATTGCTTTCACAACAATAATGGCTGTAAGAGCAATCATTTCTCTCTCTCTGGATGAAATCATGCAGCCATTGAGAAATACTGTGATAGCTATGACTGGCCACAGCTATCACATGGCACAGGACTGCTGTGATTGGCCTATACTATGTGATCTCTGTGACCGATCTTATAGTTCACGGAATAGTAAACAATGATGCTAGGAAATGATATAGTGTTTACTACTGTCCATGTGATCGCCAACTGGCTACAGTGTTCACATGGTACCAGGGCTGCGCACAGTGGCTCAGTACAACAATCAGTGTTCTGCTGTGTTCAGTGGACACAGTGGGCACAGACTACACAGCTGTGTGCTCCAAGGCACAAACCACTGATGCGGGGGGGACATACTGTTACCTCCAATTGCATCAGCGCTGCTCCTGTTCGGCTCTTTATGTACTATGGCAGGATGCGGAGCAGTTAATTGGTTTAGGCACCTGAATTTGACTTTGTATCAGCCTCTTGTAATGCCCTGCACAGAAGCTCACAGACTGGGGGAGATAAAGATGGCAACAGGAGCCGTCTAGATGTGGAGTGCCGTGTTGACAAGAAACATGTTCATAGGGGGTGAGAGCAGAGTAAGCAGAGATGTTAGCTCGACTGATGCTCCTTAACTGACCAATCACAGGGTGGGGGTGGGAATGTGACATAGCGGTCTTCCTTAACTAAAGAAAAGCAAAGTCAGATCACCAACTCAACTGTGTTCTATGGCAAGGTAGTGCAAATCCTGGGATAGGATGGACAGAAATACAAAGCCTTAGGCAAGTAAACCAGGTCCGCTATATGTATTTCAACTATGTATTTAGCAGCTTGCCTGGAGTTCATTTCCGAGAAATGAGAAAATGGTAAAATGTTTAGCAGCTCTCTACCATATTTCAGTTGGATTAGTAAAATATCATACAATTTACATGCGCTAAGTGCAAGAAAAACATCAAATATCTTTAGACATTAGGCCTACCCAATAAGGCAGAGGAAAATGCATTACCACAAAACTACTAATATGGCCTCTTTCACACTGACGATCCGTTCAGGTCCGCCTGTCAGTTTTTTAGGCGGACCTGAACGGACCCTCCATAGATCTCTATGGAGCGTTGGATGTCAGCGGTGACATGTCCGCTGACATCCGACCCGCTCCGATCCGAAAAAGCGTAATGGAGGAAAAACCTACTTTTTCATCTGTTTTCGGATCGGATTGGGTGACGACGGACTCTACGGTCCGTCATCATCCAATCCCCCATAGGGGAGAGCGGCGCTCTGACAGGTCCGTCGCTGCACATTGTGCAGTGACGGACCTGTCATCTGCCTGCTCGGCGGAACGATCCCCCGCTGAGCAGAGCGGGCTCCGTACACGGACACGTCCGTGTGAAGGAGCCCTATCAATTTATGCTTCATCAATCTGGGTTTATAAACGTTGCACTGTTTGTGTTCATTTTTATATAGCTTAAGCTCTATAAGGCTATAGCCTTCTGTGCTGAGCAATGTATTCTGATGCTGGGGAGGTTTTCCCTGCTGTCAGAATACAATAGCTCAGCTGCGAGAATTCCCCCATCCACATTGAGCGAAAAAAACTGACTCGTCTATGGGTTGCCTTAGTGTTGTTAAATTCTCAACGCAGTTAGTATGCCGTACCTTGTAATGAAGGGCTCACATGCTATGGCTGCAGTTTGTAGTGTCATGGCTGATTGATTCTCCTATGTGCATGTACTGCTTTAGCCAGCCTGTCTTTAGGCACCAAAGGGAAAAAAACAACTTCATGTTACGGGGCACACAGCATCCAATGCATGCCTGCCATCTGCTCTGTATCACATCACAAATGTGAGAATGCCAATGTAATGAAAAAAATGTCTTCTATCTGCATGGTGAGCTCTGTGTGTGTCTATGAATGCTCTGCCTGCATGTGTCTATGTCAGATCTAATTACTATATAGCTCTCTTCCGCATCAGCACTAGACAGAGACTCAGGGATTGTGGGATATCTAGTTTCTTCAAAGTAAATTTCATTTCTCACACTAAAGACAGAGGGCATGCATTAACCTGAGTGGAGCCATGCCAAATACTGAATTGTTCCTACACAAAAAAAAACTGTTGACACAGAAATGTGAAGATTTACTCTATTATAGGCTGCGTGTATAGGGCAAAAAATTACAAGATGCAATAACATGATCAGTGCACATTCTATGCAGATAAAAAAGGCAAGGTGTAGGCAGGAATGTGTACAATGCCTGAAATACAATACAAGAAACACCAATTAGTCAGAACCCCCCCCCCATATAAAAATGTAGCATTAAACAAATTCAAACAAAAAACAGACACACACACACTAGAAGAAAACGCAAAAAATATACTTTCGAACCTTAGGTGGGAATGATGTCACAGACCTTCCAGTAAAATGTTAAGCGATTCAGAGGATCCCAAATGTCATAGAAAGCAGCTTGTAAGCAGTGCTAGAGCATCTTCTTGTGAGATTTGGGATTCGCATTCCCCAAAATGTGGTGTAAGAAAGATATTATTATTATTATTATTATTATTATATAGCAGAAACCAAATATCATATTTTTGACATGTTCCCTAAGACTTCCCACATGCAAAAAAAAACGTATTGCATGTGCTGGCGATAAAATTGTATCCTGAATTATTATGGGATGTTGAGCTGAATTGTTACACTCACTAAACTCACCTGAACTAGGCACATCTTGTCCTTGTTGTTCATGGTCCCCCTTCTGTTTTTTCTCCATTTTCGTGTTCCATTTTTCTCCATTTTCGTGTTCCTCTCTGCAAAGGTGCAAAACAAAAAGGCATCTAAATATTCTCAGTGCGCAAAATCACATCCCATATCATTGTATTTTTCAAGAGCTTTTCCTTGGCAGTTTTTCTTACATTTAATTTAAAGAATAAATGGTATAAAAAAAATAAATAAAAAAAGGTAAGGAAACAGGATGGGCAAATTTAAAGTGATTGTAAAGCAGAGGTTTTTTTTTTACCTTAATGCATTAAGATAAAAAGCCTTTGGTGTGCAGCAGCCCCCTCAGCCCCCCTAAATCCAGCAATGTTGTAGGAGTGTCTCGGCCTTCGGGGACTCCCCCCCTCATTGGCCAAGACAGCAGTGCAGCACCACTGGCTCACGCTGCTGTCACTCAAAGTCAGTTAGCCAATAAGGAGAGAAAGAGGGGGGACCGGGCCGGGGCTCTGTGTCTGAATGGACACAGGGAGCTGTGGCTCAGCTCAGGTGCCCCATAGCAATCTGCTTGCTGTGGAGGCACTCAACAGGAGGGAGGGGCCAGAAGAGCTGAAGAGGTACCCAAGAAGATGATGATCTGGGCTGCTCTGTGCAAAACCACTACACAGAGGAGGCAAGTATAACAGTGGCTCTACCAATCCACTTCAGTACAACCAGCATGTTGGGTTTTTTTTCATATGATTTCTGCCGCCGGTTGTCGCAGTGGGAGGGATTCCTCCATAAGCATTGGCAGGGAAAATCAAGCGATTTGCTTTCCTTCAAACCGTGGTTGAAGGAAAGAAAAACTGCTTACTGCATGGCCAGTCTTACAGAAAGTTTCATGAGGATTTGATGAATATTTAAAACAGAAACAAAACTGTAGCATTCTAGGTGCAAATACAATCAGTAACAACTGATAAAAATAATAGGATTTTTATAACAGCATACCTGTAAAATCCTTTACAGAGCCACAGTAATTACTGTCTGGGTTATATGGCACCGCCTTTAGGTAATGGACACTGGCACACCCTAAACAGGAAGTTCAATTCCCCATATAACCCCTCCCCTTACCGGGAGTATCTCAGTTTTGTAGCAAAGCAATACACGTGTAACCAGAAAGAGAGGAGGGACCTCTGTGTCCCGTGATGTACTCCAAGAAAAGGATTTTACAGGTAAGCGGTCATAAAAATACTATTTTCATTATCGTACATCACGGGACACAGAGCCACAGTAATTACTGTCTGGGATGTCCCAGAGCAATGGCACCTGAGGAGAGGGGACACAACAAAAGTTGGGTGCAAATCAGACCTGAGGATCTATACTGCAGCCTGCAGCACACTGCGCCCAAAGGCGACATCCTCATGCCTTCTTACATCCACCTGATAGAATCTGGTGAATGTATGGACTGAAGACCAGGTTGCGGCCTTGCAGATTTGAGCCATGGAGGCTTGGTGATGCACTGCCCACAAAGCACTAACAGCCCTGGTGGAGTGCGCTTTGACCTGAAAAGGTGGAACCTTCCTCTTCAAGCCATAAGCTTGAATAATTACCTGCCGAATCCATTTGGCAATGGTGGATTTCGATGCTGCCTGTTCTTTCCTAGGACCTTCCGGCAACACTAACAAAACATCTGTTTCCGAATCTGAGCAGTTGCCTTTAAATAGATCTTGACCACTCTCACTACATCCAAAGAGTGTAGTGACTTTTCTTCTTTAGAACAGGGTTCTGGAAAAAATGAAGGTAAAACAATATCCTGGTTTAGGTGAAAACCTAAAACCACCTTTGGCAGAAAGCTAGGATGAAGATGCAATACCACTATATCCTTGTGAACGATTAAATATGGCTCTTTGCAAGAAAGAGCCGCCAGCTCTGATACCCTTCTTGCAGAAGAAATGGCTACCAGAAAAACTAGTTTCCTTGTCAAAAGGACCAAAGGAACATGTCGTATCAGCGCAAAAGGCTGTTTCTGTAATGCCGACAGAACTAAATTCAAGTCCCAAGGGTTCAGGGGTGCTTTAACCGGAGGATTAAGCCAAGCTACCCCCCTGTATAAAGCTTTGGATCAAAGAATGCAAAGCCAACGGACGTTGAAACAACACTGATAAGGCCGAGACCTGGCCCTTGATAGTACTCAAGGCCAGCTTCATCTTTAGCCCCATTTGCAGAAAGGCAAGAATTCTACCTATGACATACTTCCTAGGATGCCAACCCCTGGATTCACACCAAGAAACATGCCTTCCAGACTCTATAATAAATTACTCTGGAAGCTGGCTTCCTTGCATTAATCAAGGTAGGTATCACTGAGCCTGAAAGCCCACGATTCCTTAGAATGCGGGTTTCAATAGCCAAACCGTTAAATTTAGCGTTTGTAAAGTAGGATGGAACACTGGTCCCTGCGATAACAGGTCTGGACGTGGTGGTGGTAGGGTCCATGGGTTTCCTACCGCCATCTTTACTATTTCTGCATACCAAGATCTTCTGGGCCACGCTGGGGCCACAAGAACTACCGACTTCCTTTCCCGATTGATCCTGCAAAGAAGTCGGTAGCAGCAGAATAGGAGGGAACGCATAAATCAGTGAGAACTGATCCCACGGAGTCACCAACGCATCTGTTCCGCATGCGAGTGGATCCCTTGTTCTTGACACAAATTTGTTGACTTTGTTGTTGAACCTGGACGCAAACAGATCTACATCCGGGATCCCTCATAGTTGGCATATAGCCAAGAAGATGTCGGGGTGAAGGGACCATTCCCTCGGGAACAACTGCTGGTGACTTAAGTAGTCTGCCTGCCAGTTCTCTACACCTGGAATGAAGATTGACGAAATGCACGGCACATGTTCTTCTGCCCAGGTTAGGATATGGTTTACCTCTGCCTGGGCTGCCTGACTTCTGGTGCCCCCTTGGTGTTTGATGAAAGACACTGCTGTGGCATTATTGGATTGAATCCTGACAGGAGAATTCTGCAACCTGAATGTCCAGGCCTTTAGGGCTAGACACGCTGCCCGAATCTCTAGAATGTTGATGGGTAAGGTCTTTTCGGTTCTGGACCATTTCCTTTGGACAGACGCTTCTTCCAGGACTGCTCCTCAACCTAAAAGGCTGGCATCTGTTGTTATCTGGCGCACTTTTGGCGACAAACGCATTTTACCTTCTCGCTGTGTTACGAGCGATCGCGGGAGCCCGGTGGTCATCGAGACCCCCGGGCACTTGCATCGCTTCTGGGGGCGAGCAGTGGGTGCGCATCCCTAGTGGCCGCCTTAGGAACAAACGTAACATAACGGCAATTCGCCTGCCTGTGCCATTCTGCCGCAGTACAACTGCGGCGGCTGGTCGGCAAGTAGTTAAATACGTTTCTGGAACAAAAACTGGAAAATACTTGCTTCAATGTGCAGAGATATTGCATGTGTTTCTGCATTGGGACTTATCGGGGAATAGAGTAGAAAACAAATATGGGCTCAGGACAGAGGAGGGTACTGCTATCACTGTTAATCATCAAGGTCCATTTCTAGAAAAGCCAGACCTTGATAAAGCTGCAGTTGAACCCTTTTGTGATCATAGATTTTTTAATAAATTATTGACAATTTTATATGTTTGATATTGGGCCTGTGAACTAAAAACATCATAGTTGGAGTTGTGTAAATCTTCATTCCTGTGGATGTACACTATTTGATTGGACATTATTTATTGCACGCATTTGCTGATTTGCACAATTCTTACGACACTATACATGTCATTTATTTTGCATATGGACTGAGTTACGTATTATGCATACACTGTTGCACAATTGTGTGGTTTCTTTTGGAGGAAAATAGTTATATATTATAATTCAATATAAGCTTAGTGGAAAATCTAATTTCATAATGTGAGTTCTGCCTGTCTGCTGGCCATCTCTTTTCACAACTTCCTGGATTTCCTGCATGCTTTGCAGCATATGAATGTTACTTTATCAACTAATCTGAAAATTTTCTAGAAAAAAAATGATCAAGAGATAAAATAATAAATGGTATTACAAATGAACCCATTGTAGTGAATTGAGAACAAAATTGATGTGGATGGTGAGGGTTCAATAAAAATGAATGGAGAAGTGAATGGGGGGGGGGGGGGGGGGGGGTTGGGTGTAACAGAATAGTGAAAAAACAAAACAAAAACAGTGACCAAATGAGCAGCTGCAATCTCTGGCCGCATGTCTGCAGGTTTCTGTGGAGCCCCGGCTGATGAAGACTAATGGATAATATGGCAAGAGGGCACACTTACATGGTGAAAACATGAGCAGAAAGATTATTTTTGGCAATATAAATTGGGTGAAGGAACATCCAATGTCAAAGAAATTTACACATGAAAAAATGAAATTATTCTATAAATCTTCGTGCCAGCACATAATGTGCCAAATCATCAGCATCAAACACGCAGAAAGAAAAGGCAATCTGTTGCAGGCACTGTGTGGGCTTCCTAATAAGCCAAGTTCGACTTGGTCTCTGCCTATAGAGCAATGATCATTTAGGTTAATGAAAAAAGTCTAACCAGTGAATATCGGGATATGAGTTTCTAACTTTCTCTATGAAAAATAGCCTTCTCCCATACTTACCATATAAATAGGAAATGTTTAAGAAAGGCTGCATAAAATATATCTAGACCCAAGAACAAACATGTAATAAACTGCAGATAACAGTCATTAGGTGTGGTGGCTGCATTAAGTTTTTTTTTTTTTTAGGATTTTTTACATTCTTTTTACCTTGTAGCCATGCTAGTAAAACACTTTGGTGCTCACTCAGGATCAGTGTGTAACACTTCCCCTGCTCTTCTCCATGGGGTTCGGAGTTCTGTAGCTTTAACACACTTTCTAATAAGATTGTACATTGCAGAATGCATAAAACTTCACTAGATTTCTGGCAGGGTCTGCTAGAAGTTGTTGCACTTATCAAACTGATATTATAAAATGTTTAATTTTATATTTGTACAAAACAAGAGTAAATATGTTTATTGTTGGGGTTTACATACACTTTCATTACGTGAAAATACTCACTTTGTTTTGCAAGTCACATTCTAATAAAGATTTTGTACAGCTTTTATTTCTTAAAGTCTAATTCTTCCAAAACAAAACCTCTCACTAGCATTTATTCACTTCCTTTGTCTCTACTGGAATCTTTCTAGTGAGGACACACTGCAAGAAAACCCCCATTTTTTTTTCAGGAAATGGGCAAGATTAAAATCTCTCTGATGTTATTACTATCCTGTTCACAAATGCTTCTCTTATTTTTTTTGTCCTGCTGTCACAGGGACAGGAAGTGAGGCAAAATCACTTTGAAATGGTCACTGAGAGCAACAAAAATTGGACAGGAGTATTTTACCCCCCTTCCCCAAAAAAGAGTTGGCGTTCAACCTTTAGATTGATTCTTTAAAAAAAATATGATTTTTCCTACAGCTTACCTGTAAAATCCTTTTCTTGGAGTACATCACAGGACACAGAGCCGGTTATAACTACTTGGGTTATACGCCATCTATAGGTGAATGGACACTGGTAGGTCAATCAAACAGGAAGTACACCGCTAAATAACCCCATCTTCACAGGAAGCACATCAGTTTAGTAGCAAGCAATAAATTCCCAAAAGAGGGGACAGACCTCTGTGTGCTGTGATATACTCCAAGAAAAGGATTTTACAGGTAAGCTGTGGGAAAAATCCTATCTTCTTTATCGTACATAATAGGACACAGAGCCGGTTATTATAATAACTACTTGGGACGTCCCAAAGCAATATCCTTCAGGGGAGGGAGACACCATCATAGAAACTGCCACCAAAGAAGAACCTGCTCTGCTATTTGTAATACGCTGAGGCCAAACTCAGTATCTTCTACGTGATTGACATCCACCTGGTAAAAATCCTGTAGATGTATAAACCAAAGACCAATAGTGGTCTTGCACACCTGGGCCACCGACACTCGATGACGGATGGCCCAAAATACTTCCCCACACTTGGTAGAGAATCTCTCCCCAGAAAAAATGGGTTTTTGCCATTTAAACCATAGGCATCATTGATAAACTGGCAGATACACTGCTAAATAATTTGACCTGGATGCCGCCTGCCCATCCTGGGCTCTTCTGGCAGCACAAACCAGAATTCCTGACCTGTACCGACAATTCAAGTAGATCCCGATCACCTGAACAACCTCTGGAGTACGTAGCGATCTTTCTCCTGCTGCCTGTGAATTAGGAGAAAAAAAAAAAGGCAAGACACTGTCCTGATTCAAGTGAAAACTAGGAACCCCTTTAGGCAATAAAAGTGGATGAGGACGCAACATCACCCTATGATGCGAGACCAAGAACTGCTCCTCGCATGAAAGAGCCGTCAACTCTGACCCTCCACTGAGTGAAGAGATAGCAACCAAAGAAGCCACCCTCCGAGATAAAAGGACCAACAGAATCCCCCGAATGGGTCAAAAAGTGGCCTCTGCAAGGATCAAATTCAAGTTCCAAAGGACACAAGAATGGCCTGACAGGCGGAACTATCCAAGTTACATGCTGAATGAGATATGAAACAAGGAGTGAGAAACAACGGACTCTGGAAAAGAATGGATAGGGACGAACTCTGACCCTTAAATGGTACTTAAGGCCAATCTCCTTTCCCCTATTGATTAGAGAAAGAATTAGAAAATCTCCAACTCACATATTTCTGCGCGTGCCACTTCCTGGCTTCACCCCAGGCCAAAAAAAAAAAATATTTTCAAATCCTGTAATTGAAGTTCCCCGAAGCTGGCTTCCAGGGGCTCAACAGTGCTGAGATACAGGACTCAAGATCATTAGGTCTCGCTGGACTGGGAGGAGTGTCCAAGGAGCAACCCTCGTAATACTCGCTATACCAAGCCCTCCTGGGCTAATTCGGCCAACACTAATATCAGTGTTACCACCTCCCAGATTCTTCGCAAAAGATGTGGCTGAAGCCAAAACATGGGAAAAAAAAATGTCAAATAAGGGAGAAGCGATCCTTAAGTTGTTACCAGTACATCTACCCCTGGACTCTTGTCTCGGACACACCTGCCCCAACCTGTTGCAGAACTTAGAATCTAGTAGATTCCCCTGCAGAGTTACCCTTGCCACTATCCTATACCTGGAATATGTATTGGCGATAGAGACAGCACTAGTACTTTCCCAGACAGAATGTGGTACACCTCCCTGAGTCACATGACCTCTGGTGCTGCCCTGTTGGTTGATATATATGCCTGCAGAGGCATTTCCAGATTGAACCTACAACTGGTTTGTCTTATAATCCAGAGCAAGGCGTACTGACCAAAAATTCCAAGATATTGATGGACAATATTCTCTCATGTGGAGACCAAGCCCCCTGAACTGCAGCCAGCCTCAAATTAACTTGGAGAGACTGGCATCAGTGGTTATTCCCTAAATTCCTGAAAAGTAAGAATATCAACCACCAATTTTTACTTCCGGCAATCCAATGCCTGGATCTTCAAGTTCCAGACAGAGAGAATGATCCTCTACCAAGACCTGGAGTAGGACATCTTCCTCCTTTAGAAATATATTGAAGGAACCCCTGGAATTGACTGCTTCCTGAGCAAAGATTAGTGCGGTAATGAGTATTGAGGTGTCTTCAGCAAGCCCAGCACTGGGGCTAGACGCTTTGTGAACCCTCCGGAGCTACGGACAACCCAAAGGGAGGATACACAAAAAAAACTTCTTTCCACTGCAAATACAGAAATCCCTGATGAGCCTGGAGACAAACCGCCACATGAAGACATGCGTTTACAGATGATTTTGGACCCCGAAATTTAACTCTTGTAAACGTGCAGGTATACAAGTATTCTTGCATTTATGTACGCAGTTCAAGGCCAATAAGCACATACGCATGTATCCCAAGCTAAATAAGCACATACGCATGTACCCTCAGGCAAACGAGCACATATGCACATTATCCCACGCAAATCAGCACATATGCATGTCGTCGCAGGCAAATAAGCACATATGCATGTAGTCCCAGGCAAATAAGCACATATGCATGTAGCCCCAGGCAAATAAGCACATATGCATGTAGCCCCAGGCAAATTTATTTATTTATTTATTTCAGGTACTTATATAGCGCCGTCAATTTAAGCAGTGCTTTACATATACATTGTACATTCACATCAGTCCCTACCCTCAAGGAGCTTACAATCTAAGGTCCCTAACTCACATACATACTAGGGACAATTTAGACAGGATCCAATTAACCTTCCAGCATGTCTTTGGAGTGTGGGAGGAAACCGGAGTACCCGGAAGAAACCCACGCAGGCACAGGGAGAACATGCAAACTCCAGGCAGGTAGTGTCGTGGTTGGGATTCGAACCAGCGACCCTTCTTACTGCTAGGCGAGAGTGCTACCACCACACCACTGTGCCGCCCAATAAGCACATATGCATGTAGCCCCAGGCAAATAAGCACATATGCATGTAGCCCCAGGCAAATAAGCACATGTGCATGTAGCCCCAGGCAAATAAGCACATATTTATGTAGTCCTAGGCAAATGAGCACATATGTATACAGCTTAATGTAAATAAACATATACAGTACAAATGAAAACATGCCAGCATGTGTTTAAGCAACATGCATCTATGGAAGCATGCGCTTATGCAACTATGCATTTAGTCAAAACATGAAAGCGCGTGTCCCTGTAAACACGCACTTATACAATACGTGCCCATGGAAACATGCATTTATGCAACAAGCAAGCATTCGTTTATGAAACGTGTTTATGCAACATTATGCAACAACACGCATCTACGCAGACATGTATAAACATGCATCTTTATGCAGACATGTATCTATATGCAGACATCTATCCTTATGCAACCATGTATGCAACCATGTATCTTTAGGTGACCATATATCTTTATGCAATCATGTATATTTATGCACACTTGTATAAACATGCATCTTTGTGCAACCATCTATCTTTATGCAAACATGTATAACCATGTATATTTATGCAAACTTGTAAACTACTACTGCCATAGGGGTTATCTATAAGGATATACATGCCTCCTGCATGTATCCTTACCTGTCAAATGTCTCCCCTCTGTCTGTTATGAGACCTGAAAAACTGCATATTCTGTGGGTGGGTCTGTTGTCTGGAGCTCGGTGGGTGGAGTCGTGATGTTCGTAGACTCGCCGCCCAACTCTACACTCCCCTTGTCAATATGCATTTTCTCTGTGTATTTCTAACACTGAACTTCTGCTGAACTTCTGCTATGATCTCTAACATCCAGTGAAAAGACAGGAAAGTAACCACATGACTTCAGCATGCCAAACCATGCTGAGGTGTGGAACAGCCAATCCTTGCAGAGCTGCTGAAGAAAGGTGTGGGGGAGGGAATTTAAAAATACTGCATGTCTCTTAGGCTAATGCATGAGATGTAAATCACCTGTCACATAAAGCAAGGGGGAGTATTTGACAAAGTTTTTCTCAGTTTGTCAAGAATTGTCTCACTGAACAATAATAGGATTTTTTAAAACAGCTTACCTGTAAAATCCTTTTCTTTCGAAGGACATCACGGGACACAGAGCCACAGTAATTACTGATGGGTTATATAGGGTATCACTGGTGATTGGACACTGGCACACCCTATCAGGAAGTTCAACCCCCTATATAATCCCTCCCCTTGCAGGGATACCTCAGTTTTGTAGCCAAGCAATATAGTGTATTAGAAGAGGGGTGGGACCCCTGTGTCCCGTGATGTCCTTAGAAAGAAAAGGATTTTACAGGTAAGCTGTTTTAAAAAATCCTATTTTCTTTCTCGAACATCATGGGACACAGAGCCACAGTAATTACTAATGGGATGTCCCAGAGCAATGCTACCTGAGGGGGGGGAACCACGACCAAGTAGGGTGCAATCAGACCTGAGGACCCTGTACCGCTGCCTGCAGCACACTACGCCCAAAGGCGATATCCTCATGCCTTCTCACATCCACCTGATAGAATCTGGTGAATGTATGAACTGAAGACCAGGTTGCGGCCTTGCAGATTTGAGCCATAGAGGCCCGGTGATGCACTGCCCAAGAAGCACCAATAGCCCTTGTGGAATGTGCCCTGATCTGAAATGGAGGAATCCTCTGTTTCAAACCGTAAGATTGAATGATCAATTGTCGAATCCATTTAGAAATGGTAACTTTTGACGCTGCCTGTCCTCTATTGGGACCCTCTGGCAGCACAAACAAAACATGCGTCTTGCGGATCTGAGCAGTTGCCCCGAGATAGGCCTTAACTGCTCTTACTACATCCAACGAATGTAGAGATCTCTCTTCCGGAGAACAGGGATCTGGAAAAAATGTCTTGGTTTAAATGAAAATCAGAAACCACCTTCGGTAAAAAACTAGGATGAGGGCGCAGTACCACTCAATCCTTGTGTATAATCAAATAAGGCTCCTTACAGGAAAGGGCAGCTAATTCTGAAATTCTTCTAGCAGAAGAGATGGCCACCAGAAAAATTAACTTCCTTGTCAACAAGACCAAAGGAATCTGACTTATTGGTTCAAAAGGCTGTTTCTGTAACACAGCCAGGACCAAGTTCAAGTCCCAGGGGTTTAGGGGCGCTTTAACCGGAGGATTAAGGCGCGTCACTCCCTGCATAAAGTTTGGGACCAAAGAATGCGAAGCAAGTGGCCGCTGAAATAATACTGATAAAGCAGAGACCTGGCCCTTGATGGTACTCAAGGCCAGCTTCATCTCTAATCCTAATTGTAGAAAATCAAGAATTCTACCTATGACATATTTCCTGGGATGCCAACCTCTGGATTCACACCAGGATACATAAGACCCAGACTCTATGATAAATCATCCTGGAAGCTGGCTTCCTTGCATTAATCAAGGTAGATATGACAGGACCTGAGAGCCCACGACTCTTCAGAACGTGGGTCTCAATAGCCAAACCGTCAAATTTAGCGTTTGTAAGGCAGGATGGAACACTGGACCTTGAGATAACAGGTCTGGGCGTACCGGTAGGGTCCACAGGGAACCCACCGTCATCCTTACTATTTCTGCATACCAAGTCCTTCTGGGCCAAGCGGGGGCCACCAGAAGTACCGACTTCCTTTCCTGCCTGATCCTGCGAAGGAGTTGTGGTAGTAGCAGAATAGGCGGGAATGCGTAAATCAGTGAGAACTGATGCCACGGAATCACCAACGCATCCGTCCCGCATGCAAGAGGATCTTTTGTCCTTGCCACAAATCTGTCTATCTTTTTGTTGAATCGGGATGCAAAGAGATCTACATCTGGAACCCCCCCATCCTTGGCATATGGCCCAAAAGACGTCGGGATGCAGAGACCATTCCCCTGGAAGTAACTGCTGGCGACTTAGATAGTCCGCCTGCCAGTTCTCTATTCCCGGGATGAAAACTGCCGATATGCATGGCACATGCATCTCTGCCCAGACTAAGATCTGGTTCACCTCCTTTTGAGCAGCTCGGCTCCGGGTGCCTCCCTGATGATTGACATAAGCCACTGCTGTGGCATTGTCAGACTGGATCCTGACCGGACAACCCTGTAGCCTGATAGTCCAGGCTTTTAGGGCTAGATATATTGTCCGGATCTCCAGAATGTTGATGAGTAAGGTCCTCTCGGTCTTGGACCATATCCCCTGAACCGCAGACTGTTCCAGAACTGCTCCCCAACCTGACAGACTGGCATCTTTTGTTACCACCGTCCAGGTAACTGGTAGAAAGGATTTCCCCTTCTGCAGGTTTTCGGGTATGAGCCACCAATTGAGGCTCTGACGCACCGCATGCGACAGGTGCATCGGAAAGTCCAATTCCTGAACCTTCTTGTTCCAGGTCGACAGAATTCTGTGTTGCAGCATTCTTGAATGAAACTGAGCATAGGGAACTGCTTCGAATGAAGCCACCATCTTCCCTAGTAGCCTCATACAAAGGCGGACAGAGGGACCCTTCTTGGTCCTGATGGCCAGAATCAGCTCTCTTAAAGCAGCGATCTTTGCCTGGGGTAGAAATATGTTCTCCTGGCTTGTATCTATAATCAGACCTAAATACTCCAGTCTTCTTACTGGTCTTAGGAAAGACTTTTCTAGATACCTGACTGTGGTCCTCAAGTTTCCATTCAAAGAGGCTATCGACCGGTCTATCAAGAGCAGGTCGTCTAGGTATGCTATGACAGCTATACCCTGAGCCCTTAATCTGGCCAGAGGAGGAGCCAAGATCTTTGTGAACACTCGAGGTGCAGTGGCTATCCCGAAAGGCAGAGCCACAAACTGGAAATTGCACCCTCCTACCTCGAAGCGCAGAAACTTCTGATGAGCAGGAAAAATGAGCACATGCAGATATGCATCTCTGATGTCTATCGATGCCAGAAATTCTCCTCCCTGCAGGGTGGGAACTACTGTCCAAATTGATTCCATGCGGAAGTATTGAATCCTTAGGAATCGGTTCAGATCCCTTAAATCCAGAATGGGTCTGACATCCCCATTTGGCTTTTGGACCGTAAAAAGGTTGGAATAGAAGCCCAATCCCTGGTCCTTTGCGGGAACTATCATAATGACCTCCTGCGACAAAAGTCGCTCTAACGCTAGAAGGAGCGACGGCTTCTTCTCTGGGTCTCTGGGGACACTTGATCTGAGGAACCGAGGAGAGGGAAATTCCTGAAACTCCAGCTTGTACCCTAAGGTTACCGTGGAGATTATCCATCTGTCCTGGAAATCCTCCTGCCAGAGCCCTGAGAACTGTCGCAGTCTTCCCTCCACTCGAGTGAGCGGGGGCGCCCCCTCATGCAGAGGTCTTAGTGTTTTGCCTATTAGGCTTCTTCCCCCAGGACTTCTTTTGTCCCTGGGGTTGACTCTTGTCTCTGGACCCAGATGGAGGTGGCCCTCGAGACTGCCTGGAGGCTGAAGCCCCCGGCGCTGGGGAAAGAGTCCGTTTGAAAGAGGGACGCTTACTCTTCTTTTTGACAGGTAAGAGTGCTTTTCCCACAAGAGATTCTCTTGATATAGTTATCAAAGTCTTCTCCAAACAACCTTGCACCACGAAATGGAAACCCAGCCAGCAGCTTCTTACATGGTGCTTCGGCTGACCAATTTTTCAACCATAGGATTCTACGTATATGCACCAACCCCAGTGAAAGACGGGAGGTTTGCACAATAGAATCTCTAATGGCGTCAACCACAAAGCATAAGGCCGCTGGAAGGTTAGCAAACCCCTGGGCCTGTTGTTCAGGTAATACTTTGATGACCTGCTTAACATGGTCTCTTAAGTATTGACAGACTCCAATCGCTGCTACTGCAGGTTGAGCCACTGAACCTGCTAAGGAAAAAACATCCTTTAATAGGGATTCCATCTTCTACAGGATCCCTGAGCATCTGAGCGTTGTCTACAGGACAAGTCAGACTATTATTTACAGAGGAAATGGTGGCATCAATGGCCTGTATTCCCCACATTTTAATAAACTTTTCTTCCATCGGATAAAGTGTTGAAAACTTTCTCGGCGGAAAAAAACGTTTGTCTGGGAGATCCCACTCAGAATAAATGAGCTTTTCAATTATGAACAGGAAAAGCCTGTGCTGCTTGGAAAGGTTTCAGTGACCCCAAAGCAGAAGAGGATTCTTTAGCAGTTTCAGGTACAGGCAACTTAAATGTGGTGCGGACCAATCCAGTAAGGATCTGCACTAAGACGTTCTCCTCTTGGGAAGTCGCAGAGGGCCCCTCTCCACCTGATTCCTCCAAAGAGGAATCATCCGTCCCATCCTGATCCTCTGAAAGGGATTCATCTCCTTTATCCCAGAACTCCTCTTCCTGAGGGTCTTGGGGAACAGAGGAAGGCCTAGTGCGTTTTCTTCTACTGAGTGAAGACGTAATCACGGCCATTAATCTTTCCTCTAGACCATTAATGGTTGAGGAAAAAACCTCTTGTGTAATGTGTACAGGGGCTGAAGTGCCAGAAACAGGTGTAGCCCCTGACCCCAACGGCTCTCCCTGGCTAGCCGTCCCTGGCCCATCATGGGGAGAGGATGCTGCTGACAGGGGGACCTCAGAACCTGAACAAGATCCCCTAGTGTCTCTGGTTCTTGGGGTGCTTGAACCTCTTCTACCCATAGTGCAAAGCAACAAGGTGTGAGGTATACAAATGAACACTGACTGCTGAGCGATGTAGTCTGGCTAAAAGCCTTGCTACCCAATGCTCAGTGTGGTGTTATTTCAGTAAATGCTGCCTAGGAGAATGCCTGTGTCCCACCTTACATGCGACCGTCAGCTCTGTGTCTCTCCAAAGGCTGTGTGCACCTGTACAGAGTGCCTTAATAGAATGCAGCTGGCCTGAGTGGGAGTCTAAGCACCTGTGCTGACGTCCCGCCCCCCCCCCCCCTCGAATTTTGAAAAAAAAAACTAGCGCTTCCTGCGCTGGCCGACTCTCCTGTAATGCTGGGGGAGGGGGAGGAGGGAGAGAAGCTGGTAGTGAAGACCTGCCTAAAAAATGGCAATGGTCGGAATTGGCAGCCGAGGCAGTGGTGCCCGAGCAGTATAACCACCTTCTAGACCCCTGTGGCCTCTCTCTAGCCTGGGGGGGAACATTCAAACATGAGAAATCCCCCCATCCATCCTACCTTTGCAGCCGGCCTGAGACGCTGTGAAAAACATGTGCAGCATAAACACCGAGACAGACAATCCAGCATGTGAAGGGTTTGTGCTCTTGGCAGCCCCCGGTGGTCACAATAGGCATAGCATGCATTTACCTTAAAGGAGAAACCTACTAGAATTAGAAAATTCTGTGGAATCTCCTCTTACCTTATCCAGCTGCAGGGTTCAGTTTACACAGACCCAATCTTCACCTCTCACGGTGGGCTCCGTTTGAAAAAAACGTCAGAGACTGGGGCCCCCTACGAATAGGGGGATCCTGCAGTTCTGGGCCCGTAAAGCACCTGGCTAGAAATTAGGCTAGAAAACCATTTTCTAATATGTGGGGTCCAGCTCTCTAAAAAGAGAAGCATTACAGGTAAAACCTCGTTTCTTCGGACATGAGGCCCGGGTACCATCCAATTCGGCCTAAAAAAGGACACTTTGAATGGATCCGGTTTGCCTGGCTTGCCCCAGTATAGGATATAGGATATTCCCTTTGGAGCTCAGCACAGGACATCTTTACACGTCCATCACCTAAGACACTGGCGTAAAAACTGAGGTATCCCTGCAAGGGGAGGGATTATATAGGGGGTTGAACTTCCTGATAGGGTGTGCCAGTGTCCAATCACCAGTGATACCCTATATAACCCATCAGTAATTACTGTGGCTCTGTGTCCCGTGATGTTCGAGAAAGAAAAAAGGGGATTGCTCAGAGATGGATTAACTCTGTGTGGCAAGACTGGGCTCAAATGATAGCAAATCTTATACTCTACAGTATGATAAAAAAAACATTTTAGGGTTTACATCCACTTTAAAAAAAACAAAACAAAAAAACATTAAAGTTAGCCCAATTTTTTGCATAATGTGCAAGATGAAGTTACGCCAAGTAAATAGATACCCAACATGTCACGCGTCAAAACTGCACACGCTTGTAGAATGACGCCAAACTTCGGTACTTAAAAATCCCCATAGGCAACACTTAAATTTTTTTTTTTTACTGGTTACATGTTTTGAGTTACAGAGGAGGTCTAGGGCTAGAACTATTGCTCTCGATCTAACGTTTGCGGCGATACCTCACATGTGTGGATTGAACACCATTTTCATATGTGGGTGGGACTTACGTATGCGTTCGCTTATGTGTGCGAGCACACGGGGACAGGGACATTTTAAATTTTTTTTTTTTTATTGTTAATTTTATTTTATTTTTTTTAGTTTGACAATTAAAAAAAAATAATTTTGATCACTTTTTTTCCTATTACAAGGAATGTAAACATCCCTTGTAATAGGAATATGGCATGATCAGTCCTCTTTACAGTGAGATATGGGGTCAAAAGAACCCCGCATCTCACCTCTAGGCTGGGAAGCCTGAAATAAAAATAAATGATAAAAAAACCCACGATTTCGGCTTACCAGCTGAGGCGGCGCTATTTGTTGAATGCAGAGGCCGGACGTGGCGTCATAACATCGCGCCCGGCCTCCGAACGATCATAGAGACTCCGGAGACCATCTGGTCCGCCAGAAATCTATGATTAACATCCGGGGCCGGCGGATCCTGTCTCCGACTCACCGATGGCAGCAGTTAGTCGGTAGAAGCACCGGAGGGGGACGGGAGTCTCCTCGCTGCCAGTAAGAACAATCAAGTGGCGGAACAGGCGCTATGATTGTTCTTATGGTGTAGGGAATCGCTGGCTGAAAAAGCCGATATCTAAATTATGCCTGTAGCTGCAGACATCATTCAGATATACCTGCACAAAATCAAGGACATTATATGACGGCCGGTGGGCGGGAAGTGGTTAAGCAACCATGTATCCTTATGCAAACATGTATAACCATTTATTTTTATGCAAACATGTATAAACATGCATCTTTGTGCAGACATGTATCTTTATGCGAACATGCATAACATGTATCTTCAGCAACCGTGCGTCCCAGCAACCGTGCATTTCAGCAATCGTGCGTTTTAGCAGGTTTGCAAGCATAAACCTGCTTAACTGCAGTTGGTCACATACTAGTCCTGCAGGACTTAGCCAAGCACATATACATCCAATGCAACCTCTATACTTTTTCAGAACAGCGAAAAAAGACCAAACGCACACTATACTGGAGACACAATTTCTTAAAGTGCTCCCATGCCCATGTCTTTCCAAACGTGTGTATATTTAAACATGCCTTTAAGCAACAAGTTTGGAAGCATGTATACTACGCTGCACCTGCCTTCCGAGCAGTAAAAAACACTTTAAAGGGGTGTATCGACTTACAGTTGAACAGTCCCCCCCGGATTAAGCAGCAAATATGCAGCATATAATCATGACTTGTCCACACAGTTCTCCCATAGTTAGTATCCATGGGCTGCTGCTATGTTTTCAGAGGCCCTACTGAACCTGTTGCCACATGGTATCATGGCTGCCCTTCCACTTCCTGCCTATATAAAAATAGGCCATACTGAGCGAGCCTGCGCCCTCTAGTGGCTGGAGGAGAAACCGCAGCCCACTTGACAAAGAAGTACATAGCATGATTAAACAGCACACTGCTCCCAGTGGCCACCAGAAGAACAGACTGTCAGATCTCTTTTTTTGTTCCAAAAAAAGAGAAACTGCAAAAATGTAGACTTACAATTCCTGCTGCAGGACTCTGAACATAACAGGAGTCCAATCTTCACACATCACGGCGAGCTTTGTCATAAAAGACCTTCAGAAACTGGGTCCCCCTTAATGTGGGGTCCACTGCCCTGGACCTGTATAGCACCCTGTAGGAAAGCACCTTGGGCAGAACAAACACTGCACAGGGCTCCATTACGCAGGGTCCAGCGCCATAAGGCTGCATTATAGTCAAAACCTCAAGGAATCTCACCTTCCAATGAGGACTGGGTACCATCCATTTTGGCTAATAGCTTTTTTCGAATGGATCAGATTGAAGTCCATGATTCTTAATAGAACTGTCCAGACCTCCAAGTATGCTCCAAGAGCACATGCATCAGTGACCACCACCTTACAGACACTGGCACAAAAAATGATGTGCTTCCTTTGAAGGAGGGGTTATATAGGGGAGGACTTCCTGTTTGATTGATTTACCAGTGTTATTATAATAATGAACTACTTGGGTGTATAACCCAAGTAGTTATTATAATAACCGGCTCGGTGTCCTGTGATGTACGATAAAGAAAAGATTGTTTTACTTTCCCTGTTTCTTGCTCATACTTACTCATGTGTAATTCCTGGTTGATCCAAAGGAATTGCAGGTCTGTGACCCTCCTCTCCTTTACATGAAGCCGCCATCCTGGTTATTAAGTCCTGCCAACTGTTAAACAAAAAAGGAAAAAAAAAATCACAGGGGTTCTGGTTCCTAGTTAAATACCAAAAGATTATGCCCATCATAAAATGTAGGTACTGTACTTCTAAAGATACATTAACACATCATTTGCATCAATCAGATCTGTACCATAGCTACATGGTGAGTCAGGGAACAAATGTGTGAACAAACTAAATATCAATGTTAAATCTCAAATCTTCGTGTTAAACTTTTTTTTTTTTTATTATGGGCAGAAATATTTTTTCTCCTTTTATAGTCTGGTAATCATGAAATATTGCATATTTAAATTACGTAGCCATCTTTCCATCCAGCAAATAGCATGCTAGACCACATCATTAACAAATTAACTTTTCAAGTGCGCTTCCAAAACTTCAATGAGTTATCTGAGCAGTGACTTATCCCTTACAAGGCCCCTTGCACACAGGGCATTTAGCATAGAACCCTAAAAGTAAGTAGCACTCAGTACAGTGTTCAGCTTTGTCTAGAGCAGCCACTCTCAACCAGGGTTCCGTGGAACCCTAGGTCTCCTCCAGAGGTGGCTAGGGGTTCCTTGAGCTGTGGCTGATTTACCACCTATTTGATAGTGCCTACATAGTTTTGAGCCAAAGCCACTTGGAGGAGCCAGTGGTATGACATCAATGATATTTAAAGCTCTCTGTAAGGGGGCCATTCTTACCACAACTGTAAAAAAGGGTATTCTTCTCATTGACCACCAAAGTAAGGGGCATTGTTCCCACTGACCCCCCAATTAATGGGTTTTATCAGGGGTTCCCGAGACCTGAAAATTACTTTAAGTGTGCCCCTGGGGTAAAATGGTTGAGAAAGGCTGGTCTAGCGACAATGCATTTCAACCTGCCATAGACTTTGACAGGCTGCGGGTAGCAGGGCAGGATTCTGCACCGGTACGCCCAAGTAAACAAATACTGGGATTACACGCACAGGAGCTAGACATCCCATGTGCAGGGGGGCTAAGACTGCTGAATGTAAGGTTTGTAATATTGGCGCTGCAAAGAATATTGCATATCTGTTTCATTCGTTTTCATTTGTGCTTCAACAGTGTGAACCGCTCAAACTGAATTGCACATCATACACACTACAATCACATCATAAATGACACAACATTTTTAAACCTGTGCCCTTACATCCTTTTCGATGTTACCTAAATAGATTAACTAAAAGGAATAAAAAAAAAAATGTCCACAAAAAACAAAATTCCATTTTAAGTGCATCCATTACACAGGAGATTCAGATTTGTTTATGAAAGATCACTAGCAATTAAGTATTATAAACACATACACATTTTTCTCGGAGACTGTGCTGGCGACGATCTCGTAAATTTGTGCCCCGTTGTCAGACATTGAAATTACGAAGAGTGCCCTGTTATCTATGAAAGAAGAAAAACACACTGAAGGTAGAGGAAAAGGTAAAAAAATAACCCCCCCAAAATATGCACAGAGGAAAATCATTTGAGTTAGCTTACTAAAAATGGAATATAAAGAAACAATGGATATGCCCTTATACATTACATATACACTACTATAAAGCTATGCAATATTATGTACTTTAGTGATATTTATGTATCTTCTGTGTTTTTAATCATTTGTACTGTAATAGAATGTATAAATGACTCCATTTTATTTAAGTAGAAATGAATTTTTATATATGCCGTATATAAGTCAAATTTTTCAGCCCCTTTTTTGGGGCTGAAAGTGCCCCCCTCGACTTATACACGGGTCACCGCCGTCTGCCTACATGATCAGCGTGTTATGCAGGCAGACGACGGCCAGCGTATGCTACATAGCACTGAGCAGCGGCTCTTGGTTCTCACAGTTCAAAAGCTGCGCCTCCTCGTCTGTGATAGGCAGTCAGTGTACAGCCTATCAAGGACATTCTCTCATCCTTGTCCGTGGTATGAGGATGAGAGAATGCCCGTCATAGGCTGACCGCTGGGAAATGGAGTTTTCTGCCTATCATTGACGACAAGGAGGCGCGGCTTTTGAACAGTGAATGGCTGCCGAATAGGAATAACACACGCTAATCGGTGCAGAGCGGCACACGGAGGCATGCACAGGACACAGGTAGGATGCACAGAGACAGGACCATATACACATGACACATGCACACATACACAGGTACATATACACATGACACAGGTACAGGATACATGCACATATACACAGGACACAGGTACAGGATACATGCACATGCACGTATACACAGGACACAGGTAGAGGACACATGCACATATACACAGGACACAGGTACATGACACATGCACATATACACAGGTACATATACACATGACACAGGTACAGGACACATGCACATATACACAGGACACAGGTATGGGACACATGACACATGCACATATACGGGACACATGACACATATACACAGGTACATGACACATGCACATATACACAGGACACAGGTACATGACACATGCACATATACACAGGATACAGGTACATGACACAGGTACATGACACATGACACAGGTACATGACACATATACACAGGACACAGGGAGGTATACAGCTGCAGATAGGCGCTGTTGACCCTCTTTTTTCACTTACAGTAGCTGCTGCATTTCTCACCCTCGTCTTATACTCGGGTCAATAATTTTTCCCATTTTTTGGTGGTAAATTAGGGCCTCGACTTATACTCGAGTATATACGGTAAGTGTTTTGACATAATTAGCTTAACTAACAGTTTGCATAGAAACACACCCTGCAAGTCATTGTGGTTAAGCTGATTCATGGAGCAGCCTGTTGTGTAAGCAGAATTATCAGCTAGTTCTTGTTAACTAAAGTCAGAAGTTTAAATCATGATAAGAAAAGTACTGAGTTTGTATAACTATTAAAAACATATGCATTAAAACACTGCCCCTCCGTTCTTTCTTTTGCATATAAGCCACGGTAGTATTCAGTAAAGGTCAGAGACCTTATGAACACACTCAAATCTGTTTCCCTGTGTTTTATTTGGTCTCTCAGGAATTCGGGGGTTACTGAAGCTCTTCCTGCATTATCTGAAGTATACCTGGGTGGCGTATTACCTGCTTCAGATGGTGGCAGCGGTGGGATGAAATAATCACCTTTGGTAAGAAGGATCTTTTTGTCTTTTAGACAGACTGTTTTCTCTTGCCTTAGCTCTGATTTATATTTCATCTCAAACTAAATTTATGTAGAAGAGGGATACGAACCACGCCTTGGTGTATAGGGAATTTTTTTTTGAAAGTACCTCTGAGAAGGTCCTAATTAATAATACAGTACTGTACAGTTCTTTTGGGAAGGAGCTGAAATGGTTAATGAGGATTATACTTCGGTGACCCAACCTACTTTTGCTTTTCTCTCGCATAGAAGTAATAAGATAATTTGTTGTGTAGATACACTGACTGTAAGGTAGGACAGTCAAAGTGGTCTACAGTATTTTTCATTATGGGTCCAAATCCTTTATCCTTATAGGATAAACGCCTCAGTGTAGGAAGTGTGTGCAGATTAGTATTGCTACACTGGTAACATAACTTATGATTGCTGGTTGGTATTGCTAGATTATTTGCATGTTTTGTAGCAGCTTAGGGTTTCTATAATGTTATGCCGAGGTTGGCTTTAAGCGTTTTGGGAATGCTGTAGAAGCGTTTTGGGAACGCTGCAGAAAAGTGTACACGCCCATTGAAAGCTTGGTGCTCCTGGGAAAAAAAAGGTGATCAATCAGGAATTTTAGTCAGAAATAGGGACAAAGTAATTCGAAATCTCCCTTGCTTATATCCAAATGTCGTGAGAGTGGCAAGTAGTTTTGTATGTATATTTATAAATGTAGTTGCTGTGGTGCAGATGGGACAAAGCTATGCTATACAAGCCAAGGTTTTAAGCAGTTAAAAAAAAAAAAAAAAAAAAGTTTGTTTAAAATGAAAAAGTAAAATTTTTACAGCCAGTTTCAAGCTAGCAGTAGATAGATCTGTGTGAGCCTATATGTGTTAGTATTAAAACTAAGAAAGGGGAAACTTGCCTATTAGCATACTATGGTAGTGTTAAATGATTAAAAGGTGAATTACCGGTTATTAGTTAAGGTAAAGTTGTTGTTAGTATAGGGAATTCTCTTCCTTTTGCTCAGAGAGAAATGCTTACATTTTATTTTGTTTGAGGTTGTCTTGGAAATCCAATTTAGAGTATAAGTTGTTTTTTTTATTCTGAATGCAAACGGATTGTTGAGTAGTCGATATATGTCCTATGATCCTGCCAAGTAGGAGAGCGTTGCTAAAGTGGGCAGGTGAGAGGGACAGAGTAGGATGCTCATCTGTGTGTGGTGCTTTAAGAGAATTGAATCGCGGATTTGGACAAGGACAAATTACTATTCGAGTGATTCCTCCTATCCAAAGTATTGTTTAGCACAGTACACAGAGGTACATACCCGCTTGCATAAATCTGCTATTTTGCTTCAAGTGAAAAAGGAGATCAAATCACCGACCAGGCCTTCGCCACCACTTTTGCGCAAAGCATACGGCTATATTTGCATTCCATATTCAGCGAGTCCGAGAGACTTGCTGAGGTGGAGAGTGAATGTTAAAGAAGGATTTAATTCAGAAAAGTTATCTATATAGATTAAAAATACATGTTTATTGTTAAAATGTTGCAACTATTGTCTATTCATGAAATATGTTTGGCACATATTAAGCCCATGCCCCACACATAGCTAATTGGAAACATTAAAAGGGGAATGTGACATATCACTGATAAATTACTTGTATGCGCTGGTACCAACTGTTTTTTTTTGAGGAATCTGATCAGATCAGATTCAATTTATACATGGGGTATTTTGATTATTTCAGTTAGGCTCAGTCAGTTAGTTTCCACTATTGCAACCCCAGCAACCCCAATGCGACTTTGCAATGCGATTTTTGATGCAATGTCATGCAACCAGTGAAAAACATGTGAGAACAAGTTGCACCGAAGCAGGAACAAAGTAGTGCAAGAACCTTTTTTGGAGTTACCGCGACTTGAGTCGCACCAATTAAAACGGGGGCCATTGAAATACATGGGTTTTGACTTGTCATGCGACTTCACATGTGTCAAGTCGCACAGCAACTCGCAGTAGTGGAAACAGAGCCTTAGAGTCTGACTTTAAGGACTATAAAAATTATAAAACATACAGCGCTAGCTAAAAGGAACTTCCAGGGGAGACAAGACAGCAATCACCTGTCTACTCTGGCCGATACAAATATAAATAAAAATAATAATAATAAAACGGTCTTGCTGCAGTTAAAACTGTGAGATACCCACAATCAATATAATAATACATGAAAAAAACACGCTAGGTGAGACCAGTATAGAATAGGTACTATATACCTTAAATATAAGGTTCAAATACCTGAGTAAAATTGATATATTATCAGTGTATATAACTCTAAAAACATGTACAATAATTGCATCACAAGATAAGAGATGGATCACATCTTAAAATGGAGTACATGAGGAGGTTATTATATATCAAGGAGACGTAAGCTGGTAGTGTAATAGATCACATTATAGGAAAAGTCTCTTCTTCATATAAAACAGTGACTTCAAACTTGAAAAACACCATAGAAAGTAGTGATGTGAGATAGAAAAGTCCTTCCACCTGGAAAATCACAGCCTCTTACCAGCTGCCCAGATCTCTAATCAGGAGATCAATTCCGCTCTTAGGCTTATGACCAAGCCACAGTCTCTTGATAAACCGATGGTGCCCACTAGGGGGTGCCCCTACATTGAATTTCCCCTCCTTCAGTGCGGCCGTTCTGCTCGCACCCTGTACACTCTGTTGCTATCCTGTTTATTGCCATCCTGGCATTTTTGTGCATGTTCCGAGTTGGAACACATATATATAAAATACTGACTCTACTCCTGGGCTAGCAGGATACACCCCCTTGATGTTCCAGGATGCCATGTGAACCTATATCTTACCTTATCTAAGGAAATGGTCTGGAGTCAGTGGAAGAAGAGGAGGACCAGAGAGACAGGATCACACAGCCTTTATATACAATGCAGAGGATTAACCCCTTAGGTTCCACAATGGCTGTCTGAGAGAAACTTGGGAAATACTGGAGAGGAGGAAAGGCGTTATTCCATCGGTTTATCAAGAGACTGTAGCTGGGTCATAAGCCTAAGAGCGGAATTGATCTCCTGATAAGAGATCTGGGCAGCTGGTAAGAGGCTGTGATTTTACAGGTGAAAGGACTTTTCTATCTCACATCACTACTTTCTATGGTGTTTTTCAAGTTTGAAGTCACTGTATTATAAGAAGAAGAGACTTTTCCTATAATGTGATTTACTACACTACCAGCTTACGTCTCCTTGATATATAATAACCTCCTTATGTACTCCATTTTAAGATGTGATCCATCTCTTATCTTGTGATGCGATTATTGTACATGTTTTTAGAGTTATATACACTGATAATATATCAATTTTACTCAGGTATTTGAACCTTATATTTAAGGTATATAGTACCTATTCTGTACTGGTCTCACCTAGCGCGTTTTTTTCCGTGTATTATGACTTTAAGGACTGTTTTAATTGAGTAATTGCCAATACTTGCGTTATTGAAGTTAAAAGGTGTTTTGGTTTTTTTTTCAGTATCAACAAATTTGCTATATTTCAGATTGATATAATTGCCCTGGGCTCCGCGGTGTTCAGTAAATGGCATTATAGTTTTGCTGATGTTGAGAAGGAAAAATGAGAACTTTGCATTGTATAAGGGCATTGCCTGTTACAAGACTAGGGAATGGTTATTTGTGCAAATGGTTTTAATTGTGTTTAGGCTGTATTAACAATGATTGGGGATTTTAAAATGATTGATTTTATTTTTTTTCGGTTAAATACACGTTTAGGGCTGGGTTCACACATATGTGGTGCGAATTTGAGCTCTGTTTTCACAGCTAATTGACAAAGTAGTTGTTCAGCGTTTCATGTCAGTTTTTGATCAGTATCAGGTCAGGATTTTATACTGTTCACAACTGAATGACATGTGCGATTCAGAAGTGTTCCCATAGAAGTCAATGGACCTTAATTTGCACGCAAGTCGGACCGCACTGCCTAGAAAACGCACACGTTTTTTGGGCAGTTGGGAGTGTGAATGCACTGCTGGTGTGTGAACCAGCCTCATTCAAGGAAGTTATGTGTTCCAGGCGCTACGCCAGAGGAATTGTGGTTGGTAAAAAAAAAAGGAAGTAACTTAAGGTTTGTGTAATCCTATGCACTAGGGAAAAATATGAGAGATATGGATAAAAAAACAAAAAACAAAATAAAAAATAAAAAAGGGAGTAAAGGTGTTTAAAGGTATTCAAATGGCAAATATGGAAAACATTTCTAAATGAAGAATGAATGGAGTGGCCAAATGAATGTGAATAAAAGGAGAAAGTGGTTGTATTGTGTTTAATGAATGCACAAGATATTATTTGATTAGTAAAGTATCTTAAGAGTTTGTTTAAAATGTACACAAAGAGTTGTCTCATATTGTGTTTTCTTGTTCTGGGAGTAGAGGTTATTAGGACCATGTTCCTGATAATATATATTTCCCTAAAAGTTTGGGGTTAAATTAAAATGGATAATGGGATTTTGGTAAAAAAGGGTGAAACCAAAACGAAAATGTTTGAAGAGTTACTGAAATTAAGTAACCAGGATCGAAATAAATTGCTGCATATATTGAGTCCATGAGGTACTAAAATATGATGGGAAAGTTTGTTTGAATAACAGTAATGCCCTGTACACACGGTCGGACATTCCAACAACAAAATCCATTGATTTTTTTCCGACGGATGTTGGCTCAAACTTGTCTTGCATACACACGGTCACACAAAGTTGTCAGAAAATCCTATCGTTCTAAACGCGGTGACGTAAAACACGTACATCGGGACTATAAACGGGGCAGTAGCCAATAGCTTTTGTCTCTTAATTTATTCTGAGCATGCGTGGCACTTTGTGCGTCGGATTTGTGTACACACGATCAGAATTTCCGACAACGGATTTTGTTGTCGGAAAATTTTATAGCAAGCTCTCAAACTTTGTGTGTCGGAAATTCCGATGGAAAATGTGTGATGGAGCCTACACACGGTCGGAATTTCCGACAACAAGTTCCTATCACACATTTTCCGTCGGAAAATCCGACCGTGTGTACAGGGCATAAGAGTGACTATTCTGGATATTTACCTTTTGAATTCCCAGAGTTTCAATCGTGAAGTGTTAATGATGTAATGTTTATCCATCAATGTTTTGTTTGTTGCCGATGATCAGATAAATTTGCAAAGTTGGGAGGCTGACATCTGAGTAAGAATATGTGTTTGGATAAAATGTTCTGTTCTGAGACCCTTGGGTCCATTTGGGTCCCGGGGACAGAAGAAACTAAAGGGGTTTAAGTTTTGTTGAAGTCCTGCTGTAATACTGGATTTGAAAAAAAGTGTTTAGTTAAATAAATTGAATCTATATAATGAAGACTGTTGCTGAGAAACATTTTTTATTTCTACATGCTTTACCTATGTTTGAGTTAATGAGGAATATATTGTTTTTAATACCTCCAAAAGGTTAAGGCCTGAATTGATCAGATAGATTCTGTGATTATTCATGTTGGATGAGGAATATCCGCCCCAACCAGCCAGTTTTCAACCCCAGTCCCATGCACATGAAGAAATGCCCACCCCATTCATACTCAACCCTATACCCTATCCGGATGACGAGATGTCTACAGCTTTTACATGGAAATCTTCGTTGTTCATCTTTGTTGTTCAAATGCCATGGGAGGTGCTGAGATGAGTAAAGGTAGACTCCTACTGGAAAATGTTCCTGGAATGACACCTTGAGGGTTAGCCAAATGATGAACGCCCAAGGTCTATGAAATTCCAGTGAGCATCACAAGGGAGAGATCCAGATACGATAGCCCGAAGACACAGGTCTAGCCCAATGCATCAGTTCCAGTCTGTCTGTGGATATCCAGTTCTATCCTTACAAAGAGGCAGGGTTTTGGGGTAGAAGGATCTCTGTAAAATATGGATGAACACAGAACGGAACCAAAAGTTTTGGGAAAAGTTTAGGAGAATGAGAATTATAATGTGGACATTTTCTTTTCCTTCCCTTTCATTAATTTATTGGACATTCAGAAGCCATACAAGAGACCTTTTTTTGTGCTTTTCTTTGGGACTATTATTTATTTGGCCTAAAGGCTGTCATGCCCCTCCCACTTGCTTTTAAAGACTGTCACACCCCTTCCCCCTTTGTATTTCATGGACAATTGCTATGCAGCTGAGATTATGTGGTTATTGTTCTCTATTTTTACAAGCTTAGGATAATGATACATTTATGGGAAAGAAGTCCAGGTGAATGTCGAGGGCTTCAGGGTTTGTGATAAAAGAGGGGATTGTAATAGAATGTATAAATGACTCCATTTTATTTAAGTAGAAATTCATTTTTGAATATATGTGTTTTGACATACTGTAATCAGCTTAACTAACAGTTTGCATAGAAACACACCCTGGAAGTCATTGTGGTTAAGCTGATTCACGGAGCAGCCTGTTGTGTAAGCAAAATGATCAGCTAGTTCTTGTTAACTAAAGTCAGAAGTTTAAATCATGATAAGAAAAGTACTGAGTTTGTATAACTTTTATAAACATATGCATTAAAACACAGCCCCTGCCTTCTTTCTTTTGCATATAAGCCACGGTAGAATTCAGTAAAGTTCAGAGATCTTATGAACACACTCAAATCTGTTTCTGTGTCTCATTTGATTTCTCACGGATCCGGGGGTCACTGAAAGTTATCCTGCAATACCTGAAGTACACTTGGGTGGCGGTATTACCTGCTTCATGTACTACATGAGAGAACAAGCAAAGTCCTAGTGAGTAATTGACAAGCTATGCTACTGTAGCCACTTAACACTCGAGTTGCTTGCAAACTCTCCAAGGAATTTAAAGGATAAATTCACCTTTTCGGGCAGAATATCACTTTTCATAATAAATAGAAGTGTTTTCCAATGCCATTCCTGGCCCAGCCATCCCAATGTGCTTTTCTCTCACTTACCTCATTCACATGATATTTAGAATCTTGTCAGTCTTGTTGTATCTTTGAATGGATTTTCATATTACATAAATTTCTGTAGCTAGTATTAGCATTCACTTCCTGTTAAGTCATCTCCCAGAAGCCATCACTTCATTGTTGCATCACAGAAGAGGACGTGATAGGGTGTGTTCACCACTCTGGACCACACCTCCCTCATTACAATACCGCCTTGCACCCACTTCCTATACAATCTGATTGTACAATCTCCTTTAGATCTCCCATCAGCTATGTAGTACAAGGGCCGGTCTGATTTGCTACCAACTGAATGGATTGTTCAGGTGTGTCCTCTATTCCATAGTTCTGGTAAATCTAAAGCAAATTGTACAGAGATTGTACAATCAATTTGCATAGTGTATGGCATCTTTATACAAGTACACTGGAGGGAGTGGACGGAGACACTCAGTCATGAGGCCTCATTCACATCTCCACCTAACAAAAACACATATTCCTGCATGCGTTTGTTTTGTGTGTTCACTCGTCACGCATAGGGCAGCTCATTCACTTGAATAGACTGCCCTACGCGCATCAATCGCCCCAGAGAAGCTCCAGAACTATTTTTGGAGTGGCGCATGGTGCGTTACTGCAGCTTTCAGTGTGTTTGCCGCACTTGGGGATCCTTTAACATGTGATGACAACACAAACACAATGCACATTTGCAGCATTTATGAAACGCATGGCAAAGCACACATTTTCTGTGCACTTTGCGTTTGGAAACACACAGATGTGAATGGAGCCTCATTGTTCTTCTGTAAACGCACCAATTTCACATTCAGGCCCCACTAGAGTTGTGGGAGTGCATGTTTTTGGCTTGTTTTTCCAGTGACACACACATAGGGCAGCCAGTCGATTGCAATGGGCTGCGCTCCACCTAACAAAGTAGCTCATAGGACATTTTTGTAAATTTGTTACTGCATTTGTCCCCTGTTTTTATGTGGCAAAATGTGGGTTTTCTTATGTGTTTGGTGTGCCATTAACAATTAATGACACTGAAAGTGCAACTAGGTAATTTTAGGTGTATAATGTGGCCATACACTATACAATCGGATTTTACAATCTCTTTACAATAGTTACATAGTAGGTGAGGTTGAAAAAAAGACACAAGTCCAACTTATGTGTGCGATTATATGTCAGTATTACCTTGTACATTCCTGTATGTTGTGGTTGTTCAGGTGCTTATCTAATAAGGATGAGCTCTGGCGTCTTCGCACAACCCACCTGCAGAGCCCGACAGGAAGTCGGCACTGCACTAATCAGAGGCAGTGAGACATTTCCCGATCTCTGCAGCCGCGCATCAGGACAATGTCTCACTGCCGGTGATTAGCACAGCGCAGTGCCGACTTCCTTGCGGGCTCTGCACGTGGGCTGTGCAAACACGCCTGAGCTCATCCTTATTATTGAATAGTTTTTTTTAAACTATCGGTGCCTCCCCCCCGCTGAGACCACCGCCTGTGGAAGGGAATTCCACATCCTTGAGGCTCCTACAGTAAAGAACCCTCTACGTAGTTTATGGTTAAACCTCTTTTCTTCTATTTTTAATGAGTGGCCACGTGTCTCGTTAAACTCCCTTCCGCAAAAAAGTTTTATCCCTATTGTGGGGTCACCAGTACGGTATTTGTAAATTGAAATCATGTCCCCTCTCAAGTGTCTCTTCTCCAGAGAGAATAAGTTCAGGGCTCACAACCTTTCTTTATAACCAATATCCTCTCTGGAGGATTATTAGCTTTGTTGCCCTTCTTTGTACTCGCTCCATTTCCAGTACATCCTTCCTGAGGACTAGTGCCCGTAACTGGACAGCATTCCCCAGGTGTGGCCGGACCAGAGTCTTGTAGAGTGGGAGAATTATCGTTTTATCCCTTGAATTAATCCCTTTTTTAATGCTTGCCAATATTCTGTTTAATTTGTTAGCAGCCGCTTGGCATTGCATGCCATTGCTAAGCCTATCATCTACTAGGACCCCCAGGTCCTTTTCCCATCCTAGATTCCCCCAGAGGTTCTCCCCCCAGTGTATAGATTGCAATCATATTTTTGCCACCCAAATGCATTATTTTACATTTTTCTACATTAAACTTCATTTGCCATGTAGTTGCTCACCCCCATTAATTTGTTCAGATCTTCTTGCAAGGTTTCCACATCCTGCGGAGAAGTTAATGCCCTGCTTAGCTTAGTATCTTCCGCAAATACAGAGATTGAACTGTTTACCCCCATCCTCCAGGTCATTTATGAACAAATTAAATAGGATTGGTCCCAGCACAGAACCCTGGGGGACCCCACTACCCACTTCTGACATTTCCGAGTTATCCCCATTCATCACCACCCTCTGAACTCGTCCTTGTAGCCAGGTTTCAATCCATATACTCACCCTATGGTCCATGCCAACGGGTCTTATTTTGTACAGTCAATGTTTATGGGGAACTGTGTCAAATGCTTTTGCAAAATCCAGATACACCATGTCTACGGGCCTTCCTTTATCTAGATGGCAACTCACCTCCTCATAGAAGATTAATAGATTGGTTTGGCAAGAATGATTCTTTATGAATCCATGATGATTACTGCTAATGATACAGTTTTCATTACTAAAATCTTGTATATAGTCCCATATCACCCCCCCCCCCCCCAAGAGCTTGTGTACTATTGATGTTAGGCTAACTGGTCTGTAATTCCCAGGGATGTATTTTGGGCCCTTTTTAAATATTGGTGCTACATTGGCTTTTCTCCAATCCGCTGGTACCGTTCCAGTCAGTAGACGGTCAATAAAAATTAAGAACAATGGTCTGGCAATTACTTGACTGAGTTCCCTAAGAATCCTTGAGTGCAAGCCATCCGGTCCTGGTGATTTATTAATGTTAAGTTTCCCAAGTCTAAATCTAATTCTGTCCTCTGTTAGCCATGAGGGTGCTTCCTGTGATGCGTCATGAGGATAAACACTGCAGTTTTGGTTACTAAAGCCCCCCGATTCCTTCGTGAAGACTGAGGAGAAGAATAAGTTCAATACCTTCGCCATCTCCCCATCCTTTGTAATCAGATGTCCTTCCTCAATCTGTTTATATACTTAAAGAATTTCTTTGGATTTTTTTGCGCTCCTCCGCTATGTGTCTTTCGTGTTCTATCTTAGCTGCCCTAATTGCACCCTTACATTTCTTGTTGCAGTCTTTATAAAGTCTGAATGCTGATGATGATCCCTCAACCATGTTGAGGCCTTCTCCTTTGCTTTTATGTGCATTTTTACATTGGAGTTAAGCCATGGGGACTTTTGTTAGCTCAGTTAAATTTATTACCCAATTGGATGCACTGGCTAATGCCCTTATTCAATATGCTCTTAAAGCAAACCCATCTCTCCTCCGTGTTCTTTGTTCTTAAGATTTTATCCCAATTAATGCATTCTAGCAAGGTTCGTAGTTTAGGGAAGTTGGCTCGTTTGAAATTCAGTGTCTTTGTACATGTTCCTATTTGTGTGATTTATACTGAAGCCAATTGACCTGTGATCACCGTTTCCTAAATTGCCCCTTATTTCCACATCCATGATCAGGTCTGTATTGTTGGTAATCAGTAGATCTAGTAATGCTTTATTTCTAGTTGGTGCGTCTACCATCTGACCCATGAAATTGTCCTGCAAGACATTTAGGAACTGGCGAGCCTTAAACAAATGCGTGGTTCCCTCCTCCCAGTCTATGTCTGGATAATTAAAATCCCCCATTATGATAACACTTCCCATCCTTGCTGCTAATCCAAATTGCGATAGGAGGTCCATCTCCCCCTCCTCCCTCAGGTTAGGGGGCCTATAGCATACTCCCAGTATTATTTTCCCCTTAGCTTCATTCCTTTGTAGCTTTACCCATAAGGATTCCACCTCCTCCCTAGCTCCCTTAATGATATCATCTCTCACATTCACTTGTACATTAATCTTGATATATAGACATATCCCCTCCCTCTTTTTTACCCCCTCTATCCCTGCGATAAAGGGTATACCCTTGAATGGTTGCCAGCCAATCATGAGAGCTGTTGAACCAGATGCTCCCGGCATTGGTGAACATGCCACGTAGTTTAGACTGGTCGCATACTATCCTCTTATTGGGTGTTCCAAGATTGCAACTAGGACTTGTTACTATACTTACCTTGGGTTTATTTATGTGCTTTAGTCAACCTACCACTAATGCCCCCAATACTACCCTCTGGAATATGTTCTGCACTGACTATCTCTACCTCTGGACCCTCCCCCTCTTTACTCCCAGCAGATCTGCACCCTCCTCATTTAGGTGCCGCCCATCCCTTCTATAGTACTGGTGACCGACTGAGATTTATGCCCAACCCTTCAGGAACTCAAACCCCTCCTTACTACACCAGCTCCTCAGCCACTTGTTTACTTCCCTAATCTCCCTCTGCCTTTCTGGTGTGGCTCGAGGTACCAGTAGTATTCCTGAGAATACTACCTTGGAGGTCCTTTTCCGCAATTTAGCTCCCAAGTCCCTAAAATCATTCCTTAGAACACGCTATCTGCCTCTGACTTTGTCATTGGTGCCAACCTGCACCATGACAGCCGGGTCTTACCAGCCCCTCCCAGTAATCTGTCCACCAGATCGGTGATGTGCCAAACCTGAGCGCCCGGTAGACAGCATACAGTTCAGCGCTTCAGGACTTTGTCACAGATTGCCCTCTCTGTCCTTCTAAGAATTGACTCCCCTACCACCAGAATCTGTTTATCCTTTCCCTGCCCCCCCCCCCCCCCTCTCTCACTAAAGGAGTCCTTCCCCTGGCAGCTAGGAGAGTCCCTCAGCTCCAGCAGTGCTGGTACCTTACTGGTTTCACCAATGTCACTCAATGGAGCGTACCTATTGGGATGCTCCAGCCCTGGATCGGCCTCCCTGGCACTCCTCCTCCTCTATCCTTCCTGTCACCCATCTAGTCTTTTCTGGTGCCTGCACCTCTTTGTCTCCACCCGCCTCTGTGTTGGCCCCTGCCGGCACCTGTCGGGTACGTTACCGGCTCTCCTTTAGTATGGTGGGTCTTCTCAGTGCTGACAGTTGGTTCTCTAGATTCAGAACCTGGGCTTCCAGGGAAACAATGTGCTAACATCTTGCACAGCAGTATTCGCCCTTGATCAGATAATCAAGGAACGCATACATGCCGCAAGATGTACACAGAGTCGCATCTCCACACCCGCCGGGCATTGTACCTACCAGTTTAATGAGGATTGGGGATTATACCCTGTCCAAATTACCTAACAACTAGCTTCCTGACACTAATACTCAATACACTACACAGGTTCTCAACATACAATACAAAAGTACTCGCAGACCCACGTGCAATCGCAATACACAAGTACTAACGATCCCACCGGTCCACCCGACACTCAGGTACTCACAATACTCCTTTAGATTTATCAAAACGATATAATTAGGAGGAGACACCATCAATCCAATCACTCTTTATCCAATCAGGCAGGCACTTGCACTACATCAGGGATGTCCCGTAGGCCGCATGTGGCCCCGGGGAATTTAGCATGCAGCCTAAGCCCGTCCGAAAGGAACGCTGGTGAAGTCAGCACAAATTCACACATGGAGGAATGCTGGGGGTGCTGTGAAAACTTAGTTGATGTGTGAAGGTATGGTAATGAGGACACCTGGTAAACTCTCTCCTGTGTCATACTGGCTGGTCCGTCCTGTGTTTATACCAGGAAGTTTCTGAAATGATCTGCAAACTACAGCCATCGATGGAGGTGAGGCCTGGTCTTCAAAACCAAAGAAAACTTGTCTTTTTGTGCAACAGAGGTACATTACTGGTATATTAGTGCATAGGGGAGCTGGATTATATATATATATATATATATATATATATATATATATATATATATATATATATATATATATATATATATATATATAAAAAAAAAAGAGGTAAACTTAGCCTTTAAGCCAATGGATAATCAGAGATTCCACCAATGCAGGTGGAAGCACATAACTTGTGTGAAAGCTGAATTGTAGGGGTTTGGACTGTCCTGTCATATTTTTGTTTTTTTCCTGCATTTTGAACTAACATCTTGTATTGTAATGCCATCATCTTCTAAGGAGGGCTACATTATTACTAAAGGTTGCAGAATTATAAATCCAAAACAAAAAGATTACCCTATCCTAAACAGACCAAATTATTGTAGTATGATTTAACCCCTTCCTGCCTGCAATCTGTATAATAATGTTCTTTAGCACGTCCCATGGGAGTTAATTTACTAAAACTGGAGAGTGCAAAATGTGGTGCAGCTGTGCATGGTAGCCAATCGGCTTCTAACTTCAGCTTGTTCAATTAAGCTTTGACAAAAAAAACTGGAAGCAGATTGGTATATCTGCTATGCAGATTTTGCACTGTCCAGTTTTAGTAAATCAACCCCATGTTAACCATTGGGCTCCTTTCACACGGGCCCCTCCACCTGGAAAGCACTGAAGGGATGTAACTAAGAATTTTCTTGCCAATGACAAAACAAATTTCTTATAGCATACAAGACTATAGTGTAGTGCAAAATGTCAGTGAGGATTTTCTGCATTCACATTTTGACTTCTTTCACAAACATCTAGGTGCAGTCAGTGATGAATATAGTGAAAGAATCCAACAATACATTGCCACAACAGAAAAACAATTTGAAGACAACTGGAATCCATCGATGCTGACCAACCATTGTTAGACGCTGCAGCGATATGCAACTGGAGGGTGGGGGGTGGGGCAGTAAAAACACACCGCTGAATGTTTTTAACGCCCAAACACTTTCCCTTATGCTGCAAAGGCAGTGGAGGGAGATGTATACATGCAATAAGCATTGTAGCATGGCAACAATTATCAAGGCACAGCAAAAAAAAAAACCCTGCTGTCACGTTCAGCTCTACACAGAGCAATACTAGTGTAAACTTGCCCTTAGCCCTGTTGAACTCATGCAGCATATCAGAAACATTATGAGATTAAATACATTATAGTCATTAAAACGTGATTACCGTCACAAAGCATGTTTCATAGGCTTGTGCAGAAAAACACAGATGGTGAAAAATACTGAATCCAATGGTACCCTTTTAGCTCTGTATGATTGCAGTTATAAAGTTATCACTGTTATTCTACCATTATACAACAGATAAAGAACTTGACCAACCTGTTGCCACTTGTCGTACTAGCACGGTGTTAAGGTTGATGACGGGACTGAAAATGTGTTTGCTGTCTGAGGTGGTTGTCAGAATCTTACTGTAACATCTAAGGATCAATTTGTCATCCTGTTTCTGCAGCAAAACCAGAATATCCTCTAACAACAATGTATAGAGATCTGTAAAGAGGAGAGAAGCACTTGCATTAGGAGAGAAAGGCATTTATTTAAATCTTTAGATGCGTGATGTGGAGTTGAATGTTTTATCCTTATGCAATATCTTGTCAAAAAGAACCTTTGCAGTATTTGGACAATGTAAATTACTGCTGAATACACCATCCATATAATGTAAACTGAATAAACTTGGCTCTCTAGTGAAATAAGTGAAAGCCAAATTCTGCTTGGTTGTGATGGGCCGATTGGTTGTTTCTTTGCTACATGCACTTTGTATATTTCACAGTAAAAATGCTTCAGTACAAATCACTTCACTTTATGTTCCCTTAAAATGCCAAAGTTTCCAGAGATTCTACCCACCAATGATCTTGTCTCGATTCACCTTCCAAGCCAAAGGCCCCTCATGAAACATCTTCCTTTTAGTCAAATCTAGATTCTGCAAAACAAAACGCATAGTCAACATCACTGTGCATGAACAGCAAAATCAACAACAAAATTCCAAATGTGGATTTGACAGTTAGACAGAAGATATGAGAGATATGATTAATTGCTTGTATGCGCACGCATGTTATGATACACTGTAATATTGTATAAGGATGAGTTCAGGCGTGTTCGCAACCGCACGTGCAAAGCCCGCCAGGAAGTCGGCACTGCACAGCGCTTCTCACAGGCAGTGAGACATTTCCAAATCTCTGCAGCCGTGGATCGGGAAAATGTCTCACTGCTTGTGATAAGTGCTGTGCAGTGCCGATTTCCTGGTGGGCTCTGCACGTGCGTTGCGAACACACCTGAGCTCATCATTAACACAGTATAGTACACCAGAATAATATTCAGGAAATAACAAAAAGGTAATGTTTTAAGAAGAACCCAGATGCAAAAATAATTGATAATACCAGATTATAGTCATCTGCATTTTTTTCTTTTAACTCTGAGCTGAAAAGGGGTGGCTTAAAGATCATTAATAGCTAATGTGGCAGTGTCTGTTAAAAGCAATAGTCTTTGTGTGCACTAATTTGTATCCATAGATGTTTTGCACAGATTTCTGTCTCCTGGCTCACAACTTGGTGAAAAAATAGATTTTGTTTGTATTTCCTGTACATGAATATGTGGTGAAATCCTTCAGGTTTCTGCTTGCTTGAGTATCTCCAATAGTAGGATCCCTCTCTCTCATCATTTGATGGTGCCCTGAGCTTAGGCACACACCTACAACCGTAATTGCCAGCTGTAACACTGCCCCCACCAGAGCAAATAAGGCTTTAAATAAGACCTCAAGGCATTTGTCCAAAGTGTTAAATACTGGGATTTTATCCACTGCAAACTTGAGGGTCTTATTAAAATAAGAAACTGCTGGATCCTTTGAAGGCATATTTTCAATTCTTAGCAAATTCTCAAAGAGCAAATTTTACCCACTCTGCATACAAGAACATCCTTTAAATGAGGATGTACATGAAAGGATTGAGGATGTTGCAGTGAATGCCACAATCCAAATCCTGTAACCTTTGGAGTTGGACTCGGAAAGTGGTAACTTAAAGTAAATGTAAACCCACCACTCACCCAGTATAATCTAATGGTACAGTATTAATGTATACAGTATATACATGCAAGCCTCCTGAATGTATTCCTACCTTGCAAATGTCACCCCCTTCAGCAGTAGGAGCCCTGCATAACTCTGGAATCGGTGAATGGGTCTCTTTGCCAGAGCTCGGTGGGCGGAGTCGTGATCTCATAAGACTCCCTGCCCACCTCTACACTCTCCTATTCCTGAGTTTTGAGTAACATCCAGTCAAAACGCAGGAAAAGCACCACATGACTTTAGCATGCCCAATCATACTGAGGTGTGGAGCAGCCAATCCTGGGAGAGCTGGAGAAGAAAGGAGGGGAATGTGAAGCTGGAATCGTAACACTCTCTCTCTCTCATGCCGTTCATGAGATAAAGAAATCAGATGTCAGTCACAGCAGTGGGGGATGTGGCGTTTTTGATCTTACTACAAAAAGACAAGAGGATTGCTCAGAGCTAGATTAACTGTTTGTGGCAAGACTGGGCAAGGATAACTTGACATTCTCTACTGTACCAGGTAGAAATCTTCATTAAAAATGTTTTTTTCAGGTTTACATCCACTTTAAAATAATTCTGAAAACCTTTTGTGAGGAAACTCACAAAGGCCTTTTGGGTCCGAGATAAACCCTGACCCTGGGGTTCTTCAGAAGATTCCTCGGATGAGAATTCTTCTGCCTCTCCTTCTACTAGAATGTTCTAGTCTTCTACCTCGTCCTCCACTGATTCCTCCCCCGTTAATAGGAGGGGTGAGGAAAGAGGGAACACTTCCGCTTGTGATTCAATCCAGCAAGTATTCTGGAAAGCTGCTGGTTTAAACAGGCTATAAAAGATGAGAATTCCTTCTTTGCCACAAAGGAACTGGAGGAAGGTGACCCAGAAGTTGCGGAGATACCAGGTGGAGGGAATCAGAGCTGCATGGAACACAATGAACCCTAGTAGATACATTGCAGTATATAGGAACCCTGCTGGAAACAGTGATTAGAGTCAACCAAAAGCACACTACAAATAAGCACCAGTGCTCTGGTTACCCCAGGAATTTGTTTGCTAAATCTGCTAGTGCTCCAATGCCCTCAAAAGGAAAAGGATGGCCACTTAATATTTGCAGCGACCTGTAGTCCCACAAGGAACAGCTCTGCTGCGAGTCCAACAAAGCAACTGCTGCGCCCTGTAGTCCCATTAAACAAAGGTGTCCTGCTGCGACAGGCAATCCTGCCATGCCTGCATTGATGTTCCAAGATGGCCGCTCTCAGAGTGCTCGGGGGGGGGGGGGGTGTGGCATGGTGGGAGCCCAGGCTGAGGTTGTCTTTCTCATATCATCATAGGATTCCGTGGATGTGTGGCGCCAGGCATCTTTCCTCTTTTCCTGCCAGAGTGCTCTGTCTTACTCGTGACGTCACCAGCCACACTAAACATGGAATCATTCCTAAGTAAATGCAGGGGTGGAAAAAAAATGTCTGCCCTCTGCATTTGGTGTCCAGAGCGCGCGCGCTGTGATCACCGAGACTCGGGTGATCGCAGATCCGAGTAGGGGGGCGACCCCGGCCCCTTACCACGTGATCAGCTGTCAGCCAATGACAGCTGATCACGTGTGTAAACAAAAGCTCGGTAATTGGCTTTTTTTGTCTCCTCATGCTGACAGCGTGAGGAGAAAAAAAAGCCGATCACTGAATCATGTGCAAGGGACATCGGTCCCGAAGAGGAAGGAGGCACATCTGCCATATCTGTGCCAATCAGTACCCCCTGCCAGTGCCCACCATTGCCACCTATCAATTCCCACAAGTGGAGCCAATCAGTGCCTCATCAGTGCCATCTAGCACTAGCAGTGCTGCCTATCAGTGTAACCTACCAGTGCCAATCAGTGCCCATCACTGCCACCTCTCAGTGCCACTTCTCAGTGCCACCTATCAATGCCCTTCAGTGCCACCCATCAGTGTCACCTCTTCTGTCTCACTTCTCAGTGCCCACCAGTGCTGCCTATCAGTGCACACCAGTGTCGCTTATCAGTGCCCATCAGTGCAGCCTCATCAGCGTACATCAATGAATGAATGAAAAATTACCTGTTTGCAAAATTTTATAACAAAATAAGAAAAAAATATAATTTTTTTTTTTTTAAATTCGATCTTTTTAAATTTAACAAAATATAAAAACCGCAGAGGTGATCAAATACCACCAAAAGAAAGCTCTATTTGTGGGAAAAAAATGATAAAAATTTCATTTGGGTATGACCGCGCAATCGTCATTCAAAGTGCGACAGCTCTGAAAGCTGAAAATTGGTCTGGACAGGAGAGGGGTTTAAGTGCCCAGTAAGCAAGTGGTTAATACCGAAATGAGATAATATCTGGGTAATGAAATACACAACAAACTTTCTGGTGCCTAAAGAATAGTCTGGAACTCTTATTTTTATAAAACAAGAGTATATTATTATGCTTGTTCCTTAAGAGGAACAACAAGCTTTCAGCCAAATATGCTAGCTTATTATTAAAGGGTCTTTTTTTTATTTTTTAAAATTTTTTTTTGAAACAACAAACATGTCATACTTACCTCCACTGTGCAGCTCGGAACATCCTCTTCTGGGGTCCCCCAGCGGCTCCTCCCCACATCAAATAACCCCCTGGGAGAAGCTCTCTCCCGAGGGGGTTACCTTTGCAGGCACGCTCCCGAATCAAGCATTTGCATCCACAGACACGAATGCCGGACTCAGCCCCGCCCTCCGCATCACCGGATTTGATTGACAGCAGCAGGAGCCAATGGCTGCACTGCTATCAATCTATCCAATCAAGAGCCGGGACCCTGTGAAGAGAGGGACAGCACATCCCTGCCGAAGAGATGAAGGGGCTCAGGCAAGTAAAACGGGAGGGCTGGGGGGCCGGTGACTGCCAGGTGTTTTTTCACCGTAATGCATAGGATGCATTACGGTGAAAAAACATGACGGTTTACAACCCCTTTAAATAGCCTTTTTTACACTAAAAGGATTTTCCTTAAGTTATCCGACAGAATCAAGGATATCTCAAAGACACAAAATCATTTGAACAATAGCTGTTGGTTAAGGATTTAAGAAAAAGTATTGGACAACAATCCTCTAATTTAATGCAATAGGTATCAGTTCGCTTGAACCGATATGGAAAATGCTAAAGATTTAGATATATAGATTTATTATTATTTTGCTTACTCTAAGCTCATCAATCATAGGGCACTCTCCTGGCTTCAGGTAGGACAAGTCAAGTCTTCGTTGGTAATCTTCTAGCCTCTGCAATGATGAAAACACATTATGAAGCTCTAGTTGGATCCGTCCTATGCTTCTAAGGTTTATATTAAACACCAGAGAAAACAAACACTATTATCAAAATCTGGCACAGATGGCAAATATATAAATATATAGAAAATATAGAGCAGATAACTGCAGGTCAGAGTAAGGCCCTGTTCACACTACTGTGATTTCTTCTGCGTCTGTCGACATGCTGCAATACACCACAATAGAAATCACATTATTCTCTATGGTGCCCGTTCACATCAAAGCAACATGGTGCAGTGCAATTTTTGGAAAAATGCAGGTGCTTAATTTGTTGCAGCAGAATACATTTTTTGGCCCCATAGACTTCAATGGCAGTGCATGGAAAGACATATACATGCATTTTTGGTGCATTTTGGGCAGGATTTTGTTTTAACAACCAACCAGTCTCCTTCTCCTACAAAAAACACATGCAGCATGAAAAGCATCAAAAAGGTCTCTAAAAAAACCTAGGCCAAATATGTTCCATTTAAATGATACTGACAACATAAATGCAAGAAATTGAAGACAGAACCTACCATTAAGGCAGCTCATACACAAGTCGTTTTTTTCTCTTAACAAGCAGGTTGAATGAAAAAAGAAAAAAAAACCTGAATTTTTCCTGTTGTGTTATTGTATTCTGACAGCCTGGAGATTTCCCCACTGTTAGAATACACTGATCAGTGTTGCAGGCGGTGTGGAAAATCTGACAAGGAGGTTGTACAGAAATCGATAGGTAGATAGGCTTCTGTACAATCTCAGTGCCTATACACGGATTGAAATCCACCCAGTCCCCGCTGAACCGTCTGAATTTTGATTCACATATGGTTATGGTTAAGGCTTACCTGCTTGTTCTCAGCTTCTTGTACAGCTTGATTAACATGATTCAAAATTGCCCGACAATGCTCTGCAGCCTTTTTTACCTTTTTCTTTTCTTCTGGTTGGTCTATTCGAAAATAAAAAGAATCACAACTGGGTTCTGAATAAGTCACCAAACATAAGTATTTTTACATTTTACATTCCAACTGACTAATGAGAAGCTTAAAGGAAACAAACAAAAAAATCTAGTTTTCATTAAAATGTATCTCTACATCTAACACCCTGTTCCTGTACTAGACAAATGAGTCATCAGTGAGAAAAAGAGATGCATTTTGTGTTTTAGTAATTACCAAACTCTGCCATGCAAACACTAGAGAAAATTAAAACTGTAAGCAAACATTAAAGATGAATATTCATCAGCATAATCTTGCATTATTATATATAGCACTACTACCTAATGACCTCAAAATATAAAATTAGGGTTGTTTTTATCAAAAATGTGAAGGTTCACTTAAAAATCTAAACAATTATACAGTGGTACCAGTAACGCTTTTAACCGTAAAAAGTTAAAATACATAGATGTCATTATTTTATTACAGAACAATAAACACATGCGTCTAAATTTAAAATTGTGCATCTTAGTTAGCTAAAAATAAAAAAAAAAATGAGCACATTATAAAAGAAACAGCTTACAATAAAAAAAGTCTTCAAATTTTTGCTACAAAATAAAATCCCCATTCTAAAACATTAAAAACATACAGCGACCTCAAATGTATGTACAAGATTCAAAGTTTTGTGCTAGTCTGTGTCTCATATGTGCATATAGCTCAGTTATATGTGGGTGTGTATATATATTTTTTTATGTTGGTGGGGAAATCTTTTTATCATACAACTGTTTAAATGTATATCACTTTTTCCTTTATATAGAAACCCCCCCTTAGGTCACTGTCTTATGGGCCCTCACATCAGAGCCCATTCTGGATCTCTGAGGTGCCCCAGGTAATGATCTGATGACTCTACAGACACTATATTTTCTCTTAGCCCCCCAGAGTAGGACAGCTATGGGACATCAGGGGCTTCGCAGAGGACTGTGCTAGATAAGGGAAATGGTCTTCAATCACATCTTGCTCTGGAGTTGTGGCTGACTCTGAATGGGCTTTGTACTGAATTCCTCTTGTTTCATGTTGAGAACAAGTAGTGGTGGTGGTGGTGGTGGTGGTGGTGGTGGTGGGGGGGGGGGGGGTTGAAGTGAACTAACTGGATCTCATGCACACTAAACCAATAATGATGTTCTGGCACACAAACAACTGTGTAACTGCTATTATGCCCCATAGCTCTACCACGTAGGTATAGAATGAATGTATATATTTCTAACCTCTAACATTCTATAAGTTTGAAATAACTAGCCAATAATAAGATTTTAATGCAGCATCTCATCTAGCATTCTTTTCTTTCTTCCTTGTTGGCATTATTAGCTTAGTAGCCAATCCCTGCTTACAGTTTGAGCCCAATTGGGTTAAGCGGGATCTGGTTGTCAAGAATATGGATATTACCTTGTAATCTTTCACAATTTGTTCTTTCTTTTATTGTATGCAATATACATCAATCAGACTTGGCTTAGACTTTAGCAAACTTCTGCATTTCCTTAAGCTAGCTAAAAAAAATGCAGAAGTCTGCTAGAATCTTTAACTTGACAGTCAGCGCTCTTAAAAAATCTGTGTTTAAAGTGATATTAAACCCTTCCTTTTTTTGGGCAATTTCAGCCGCTGCTTTGAATAAAACTTTTCTCCTTCAGTTTCACATTACTCCCTCATGGAGGTCTGTGTTTTATGGTTTTAGGGTGGCTCCTTTATCTTGCAGGGTTTAATGAATCCAACCCATCATGCTCACTTCAATGGATAGGACTATAAGACACCAGCAGATGACACCAGCTCTGGAGGCAGGGCTGTTACTTTCCACAACAATTCAGGCTTTGCCCAAACATCAGGTATATCATTAAAAAAAGAGAAGTATGTTTCTTTAAAAATAAAACAAAAAAAAACTAATACTTACCTAGGTGGATGCAGCATCGATCCGATGATGCAACTGTCTTCCTCAAACACCGCTGATCGCTCAGTTCTCCCCCCAGCTCTGAGCAGAGAGCCATTACGGTCAGTGAGTCTTAGCTAAAAACAGGTCATAGGAGTGCAGAATGGACTGCACTCCTGTATTCCATAGAAGTATGGCCAAAAAACCTTTGGTCATACTTCTCCTTTAATGAAGGGGAACAATTAATGCTAGGACATGTAGTCCTGGATTATGCTGGTTTAGAGATCATGCTCCCTGACTGGAAGCACATGTAAGTAGCAAAGAGAAAATTGAGGATGCAGCTGTATGCACACTTTTGGTAAGGAATTGTGTATTGCCCTGTAATACATCAAAGCAATGTGTTTAGCTTAAAGAGGAAGTAAAGTATTCCTGTTTAATTGTACCTACAGGTAAGCCTATAATAAGGCTTACCTGTAGGTAGAGCTGCACAAATAATCGTCAAGAATCGTTATCGTGATTAATCGTCAAGAATCGTTATCGCAATCTTGACTAAAGTGTTTCACAATTCTTTCTATGCAAAGAATTCTCTCTGCTCTTCTGAAGCCACAGCGCTCAAAATAAAGGAAGAGAAAAACCAGGCAGTCTGCCAAGAAACAAAACATTCTTTATCAGTTGAACTTAAGTATAAACATTGTAACAATTTGTCAAAGGAATAGACTTCCTGTGTAAGTGAAAAAAAGTTTAACCACTTAAACACTAAACCTTTTTCTGACATTTGTTGGTTTTAAGTTAAAATCATTTTTCTTTTGCTAGAAAATTACTTAGAACCCCCAAACATATATATTTTTTTAGTAGACACCCTAGAGAATAAAATGGTGGTTGTTGCAATATTTTATGTCACAATGTATTTGCACAGCGGTCTTTCAAATGCAATTTGTTTGGAAAAAATTACTTTAATGAATTAAAAAAAAAATCTAACCAGTAAAGTTAGCCTTTTTTTTTTTGTATAATGTGAAAGATTTTAATAAATTTAATAAAAAAAATTGTGATTCTCATTTTGGCCAGAATCGTGCAGCTCTACCTGTAGGTACTGTAAACTACTCCAAAACCTGCACCATTTAGGAGATATTTACTATATACGTCACCATTGGCGCATGCGCACTGAAGGAATGGCCAGTAGTGCCGTTTCTTCAGGGCCCTGTGCCATGACCAGCGGCACTCACGCACATGCTAGAGCCGTAAGCCTGGAAGAAACTCTGGGGAAAATGTCAGCAGTCCCAGTGGTGTGCGGGCGCCACTGCAACAGCATCGTTCTAAGATATTTCATAATGAGCTAGTATGCAATGCATACTAGCTCATTATGCCTTTGTCTTATAGGTTTTTGTTTTTTAGGGTTTACAACCTCTTTAAAACTTTACAAGGCTTTAATATTACTTTAACATGCCCAAACTGGAGCTGGACGGCTAAAAGCTCTGCAAATGCTTTGAAAAAGCTCCCTGTACACAATGCTCCTATACAAGCTTAAGAGGGACTGAACAAAAGTTAAACAGAGTCAAACAGTTTAATGCTAAGCATACATATAAACACGCACAAATACAGAAACATGCATACAAAAAAATACCAAATAGAAGTTACTAGCATAGGCAAGAATTGCTTCTTTAAACACATTTCTAAAATATGCATTAAAATAAATAAATAGCAGAATATTGATATGGGAACCTACCAGAATACTTGGCAATATTATCCAAAAGTAAGGGATATTTAGTGAGCCTCTGCATTTCAGTAGGGATAATGTCCTTTAGCTGTAAGCGCCGGCACAGAGGATTACTCTCGGCATCCTGCAAGTACACATTTATCATTGTTAACAAGACTGATTACATGCACCATCAATTTATTTCAAACATCATTACAAACTACTTCTGTGAGAAAACGCACAGCAAGAACAACTCATGTTACTGCAGTTACACTTCATGAGCAGCATATCACTCATGTTACCGAGGATACACAGGTCATGTAATCTCACATCTATTATGGCACAGCCATATATTAGGTGGCTTACGTGTACTAATTTAATGCCATGTTGAATTAATTTTCCCTATCTTCCACCTTCAAAACACCCTCCACCACACATGCTGCTGATTGGCAGGGGTGTCCAGCCTCAGAACCCCATAAAAAAAAAAAAAAAAAAAAAAACTTTTATGAAAGCCAGGCTGGTCCATACGATAGCCTTTGGAGCTGCTTCAGAGATCAGTTGGAAAAGCTGATTGGCAGTAGCCCTGGTTAAAACACACCTTCCAATCACCAACAGGTAGGCAAATGTGGAGGTTTTCTAATTCCTGTATAAAAGTGGAAAAACTATTAAATGAACTACACTAGAATCAGTCATTTAAATAAAAACTTCTCTGTAAAATAATGTCAAGTCTCTTAAGTGCTATATACATGTGAAGATTCTCATACATCTTGTATATGATCACTTAACCGTAAGAAGGCCAGATAAACAAGAGCACATTCAGTGTTTTATTTTTCTACATGAACCATGTTATCAGTATGATGAGGTGGGGGGATTGGAACAAACATGTGACCTGAGCTAAAGTCGTGCAACCACATATCACTTAAAAACCAGTGTTATTTGTTCACAGCTTTTTTATATACTTGTTTATTCACATTAAAAACAGAGAAAGTGTGTTGGGAAGAAATTGGCTTTCTCAACCATCCTAATATAGGCTGCATGGATTTAAACAGGCCAGGGTGCAATGAAAGCAATCCAAAAAAGTCAGAAATTCTAATGACCTGAACAAACATTAAAAATTTAGGGTCTTTCTTCTGCCGTGACTTTATCATCTCCAAGGCAAAGGGCTGATTACTACAAAACGTGGCGACTGCTTGCTTTAACCCTTCTTCTTCTTGTCCGCCGAACTGTAGACACAAAGACACTTTGTAAGAACTTTTCTCATGGTACAGGCATGCATAAAAATGAGAGAACGTGGAGGGTGGTACAGAAGAGATGGCTTACCCAGCCTAGAACATCATCTCCAATCTGTTCAATGACAGAGGTCCCGTAACGCTTTTTGACTGCTTTCATCTGCTCTTTAAGCCCCACTGAAAGAGAAGAAAAGGAACATCATTGCGCATAGGGTGGCTTGAAACAGGAGGCGGTCATCAGTTTTGTCACAGACATGAGTGGACTAGCTTAGCCTAAAATGCAAAACCTAATACATTTAAGACCCACAGCATGCATTTTCATAAAAATGTAACTCCAGGCAACATGCTAAACAGAGGTTGAAAAAAAAAATATTTGGGAAGTGTTTTAACTGCCAAAGGTTTTTTATTCTGTGCCTCTATTTCTGTTATCCAGGTATTCCTGCAAGACAACACAGCTACGTAAGGTCCTCTGCCTCCACTGCTGTGCTTGAATTAGCTTGGTTAAAAACACCTACACCTTGCTGATCAGTAGTGAAAGAGCAGAAGCACTCTGATGAGGCCATCACTCTACTCTCTCCTCCTGTTAACATGTTCCCTGTCCTCACATGTACAATCATTTGAAGGTAGCGGCATATAACCTATTGTCTTTGACCTCCTGCCCTGTGTCCTGTACTTTGTCCATTTCTAGCATTGCCCTCTCTTCCCCTACGAGCTACTGTGGAGGAGATGGGGTCAATTATAAAAATCCAGATACTTACATGACCTGCTTTAAAAAAAAATGGAATTATGGAATTTTGACTAGTACAGTATATTGTATAACTTGGAGTACAGTACAGGACACAGGGCAGGAAGTCAAAGACCATAGGTTATATGCCGCTACCTTTAGATGATTGGGCACTGGCAAAAGCTTTGCTGGGAATGCACCCAGTGCACCCTCATGTAACCCCACCCACTTCATGAGACTCCAGACTGTAGCAAACAATAAGCTGAAACAGACCAGTGTCTTGTACTGTACTCCAAGATAGGGAATTTAATGGTTTCCCATTATCTTAACAGTAAAATCAGTCTGTATATGCAGTAAAGCATGCTTGTTATACTCACTATGGAAACTAAGGGGCTAATCCTTCGCATTGTATAAAAAGGCTGTTTGAGCCTGTCATCTCTGACCCTCCCCTTCTTCCATAGTCCCCAGTCCATCTCCTGATACTACAGAGCCTTGGGACACTCTGCACATGCTAAGTCACAAGACTGCTATATAATGCTGATAAGAAAAGGTATTTATCAGTTTATATTTACTAAAATATCTGCATTTCCATGTTCTGGGTACTGTGGGAAACCAGATATAGTGAATGCAGGGTCCTGGGTTTAGTAACACTTTAATTGTACAGGATATGCTTCTGGCATTTTCTGTGAAAATGGCTGGCGGAAGTGCGTTAGCATAGTGCAATGACTTCACCACTCAAGCAGCACTACTCCGTGGGAAAAACCCATCAAATTTTTAAAAGTAAGAGCCCTTTCACACTGAAAGCGCCCGGGCATCAGCGGTAAAGCGTCGCTATTTTTAGCGGTGCTATTCGGCCTGCTAGCGGGCAAAAATCGGGGAATAAAACCGCCAGCAAAGCGCCATTGTTTTCAATGGGCAGGGGCGCTTCAGGAGCGGTGTGCAGGACTTTTTTTACCGTCCTGCAAGTGCACCGCTCCAGTGTGAAAGCCCTCTGGCTTTCACACTGGAGAGACAGGAGAGGCTATTTACAGGCACTATGCAGGCGCTATTTTTAGCGCTGTAGCGCCTGTAAAGTGCCTCAGTGTGAAAGGGGTCTAAATGTAATTATTTTACATACAGCCAGGGTAGTGTAGACATTTACAGAAAGAGATAACACATTAACCACCTAAGGACCAAACATTTTTCTCACAAGTTTAAATTTGTATTCTTTGTTGGAAAATAACTTAGAACCCCGAAACATATATATACATATTTGTTAGCAAAGACCCTAGAGCAGGGGTCTTAAACTGGTGGGCCTCCAGCTGTTGTGAAACTACAAGTCCCATCATGCCTCTGCCCGAGGGAGTCATGCTTGTAACGGTCAGCCTTGCAATGCCTCATGGGGCTTGTAGTTTTGCAACAGCTGAAAGGCCGCCAGTTTGAGACCCCTGCCCTAGAGAATAAAACGGCAATCGTTGCAATATTTTATGTCACACTGTATTTGTGAGGCGGTTTTTCATACACAATTTTTTGGGAAAAAATTAATTTTCATGAATTAGAAAAAAAAAAACAAAAAAAAAAACCAGTAAAGATAGCCCAATTAGACCAAGTTGCGGTCTTGCAGATCTGAGCCATGGAGGCCTGGTGATGCACTGCCCAAGAAGCACTAACAGTACCGGTGGAGTGTGCTTTAACATGAAAAGGAGGAATCTTCCTCTTTAGACCATAAGCTTGAACAACCACTTGACGAATCCACTTAGAAAAAGTAGATTTTGATGCTGCCTATCCTCTTTTAGGACCTTCTGTCAACACAAACAAAACATCTGTTTTGCGAATCTGAGCTGTCTCCTTTAAAATGACTTTGACCGCTCTCACTACATCAAGGGAATGTAGTGACTTCTCTTCCCTAGATCGAGGTTCTGGGAGAAAACCTGTCACTACCTTTGGTAGGAATTCAGGACGAGGCCGCAATACCACCTTATCCTTATGAATAATCAAATATGGCTCTTTACAAGAAGGCCGCCAATTCCGATAACCTTCTGGCAGAGGATATGGCAACCAAAAAGATTATCTTTCTCATCAAAAGAACCAAGGGAATATCCTGCATAGGCTCAAAAGGCTGTTTCTGTAAAGCCGATGAGACTAAATTCAAATCCCAAGGGCTCAGGGGTGTCCTGACAGGAGGATAAATCCACCTTATCCCCTGACTAAAGTTACGAACCAGAGATTGAGAAGCAAGAGGCCGTTGAAACAATACTGATAAGGCCGAGACCTGGCCCTTGATAGTATTCAAGGCCAGCTTAATTTCTAGTCCTATCTGAAGGAATTCAAGGATCCTACCGATGATATACTTTCTGGGGTGCCAACCCCTGGATCCACACCAGGAGACATATGCCTTCCAGACTCTATAGTACATGACTTTGGAGGCCGGTTTCCTAGCATTAACCAAAGTAGACACTACTACACTACTAAAGGAGATAACCCACGGTCCTTTTAGAATGTGGGTTTCAACAGCCAAACCGTTACATTTAGCATTTGTAAGGTAGGATGGAATACCAGACCTTGCGCAAGAAGGTCTGGCCACAGTGGCAGGGTCCAAGGGTCCCCTACCGCCATCTTTATGATCTCGGCAAACCAAGATCTTCTGGGCCACGCTGAGGCCACCATGATCACCTCTTTCCCTTCTTGCTTGATCCTGTGAAGAAGGCGCCGAAGCAGCAGAACTGGAGGAAATGCATATATCAGTAAAAAATGATCTCATGGAAAGACCAAGGCGTCTGTTCCGCATGCCAGCGGATCCCTTGTCCTTGACGCAAAGTTGTGGACTTTGTTGTGGAATCTGGACGAATCCACGTCCGGAACACCCCATCTTTGACATATCGACAGAAAGATGTCGGGGTGAAGGGACCATTCTCCCGGAGACAATTATTGGCCACTCAAGTAGTCCGCCTGCCAATTTTCTATCCCTGGAATGAAAATTGCCGATGGGCAAGGAATGTTGCTTTCTGCCCAAGATAGAATAGGATTCACCTCCTTTTGGGCTGCACGACTTCTCGTGCCCCCTTGGTGATTGATGTAAGCCACAGCCGTGGCATTGTCGGATTGAATCCTGACAGGACAATTTCGTAATCTGAGCATCCAGGCCTCTAGGGCCAGACGTACCGCCCGAATTTCTAGAATATTGATGGGTAAAGGTCCTTTGTGACTTAGACCACTTCCCCTGGACAGAAGCCTCTTCCAGGACTGCTCCTCAGCCTAGAAGGCTGGCATCCATTATTATCACTTTCCAGGTAAGTGGTAGAAAGAATTTTCCCTGTTGAAGGTTGCTGGATATCAACCACCAATTGAGGCTCTGACGCACCTTGGGGGATAAGCGCATTGGAAAGTCCAAAGCCTGGATCTTCTTGTTCCAGGTCGACAGAATACAGTTTTGCAGCAGTCTTGAATAAAACTGCGCATAAGGAACGGCCTTGATGGAGGACACCATCTGCCCTAACAATTTCATGCACAATGGAAGGATTTCTCTTTGTTTTGACAAGTCGAATCAGTTCCTTTATGGAGCTGATCCTTCCCTGGGGTAAGAATACCTTCTTTTGAACGGTATCTATGATCAGCCCCAAGTACTGTAATCTCCTTGACGGTTTTAAGGAGGATTTTTCTAGGTTAAGAATCCAGCCTAGGAATTCTAGGTAGCTTACGGCTGAGAATAAACTTTGGTTCAGACAGGTGACTGACTGATCTACTAAAAGCAGATCCTCTTGGTAGGCTAGAATTTTTATACCCTGAGCTTTTAACCTGGCTAAAGGAGGAGCCAGGATCTTCGTGAACACTTGCGGTGCGGTGGCTAGACTGAACGGCAGAGCCACAAACTGAAAATGGCGATTCTCTAGCTCGAAGCGTAGAAACTTCTGATGAGCGGGAAAAATTGGCACGTGGAGATAGGCATCTTTTATATCGATCGATGCCAAAAATTCTCCTCCTTGTAGAATGGAAGCAACCAATTGGATTGACTCCATGCGAAAGGAACGGATTGTCAAGTGCTGGTTTAGATCATTGAAATCTAAAATGGGTCTTACCTCCCCGTTTGGTTTTGGTACTGTGAAGAGGTTTGAATAAAACCCTGATCCCTGCTCTTGTGTGGGAACCTCTGATATCACTTTCTGAGACAAGAGATGATCCAGAGCCAGAAAGAGAGACTTCCTTTTCCCTGGATCTCTGGGAACGTTTGATTTAAAAAACGGGGAGATGGGAATTGTCGGAATTCTAGTGTGTAACCTAGAGAAATTGAGGAAGCCACCCATCTGTCCTGACAATGTTACTGCCAGACCTTTGAAAATTGTAGAAGCCTTCCCCCCACCCGAGCAAGCGGGGGGCACCCCTTCATAAGGAGGCTTTAGTATTTTGCTTCGCGGGCTTCCTGCCACAAGTCCTCTTTTGGCCCTGGGACTGCCCCTGAGGTCTTCCTCTTGAACCCGACAGTGGAGGCCGTCGAGACCTTCTGGAGGCAGATGCTCCTGGCACTGGAGAAGATGCACGTTTAAAGAAAAAAACGTTTAAACGTTTTCTTTACTGGTAAAAGAGAACTTTTCCCATTAGAAATTCTTTGGATATACTTATCCAGATTATCTCCAAAGAACCGTTCACGATGAAATGGGAAACTGGCCAAGAGCTTTTTACATGGTGCTTCGGCTGACCAATTCTTCAACCATAGGACTCTGCGCATATGTACCAGCCCTAGCATAAGCCGTGAGGCTTGAATAATAGAATCTTTCATAGCATCCACTGTGAAACACAGTGCCTCTGATATGCCAGCCAATTGCTGGGCCTGCTGATCAGGAATAATCTTGAGTACCTCCACAATCTGGTCCTTTATGGACTGAGATACTCCAATCGCCGCAAGAGACGGCTGCACAACTGAACCTGCAAGAGCAATGTTGTTTTTATAAAGAAATTCCAACTTTTTATCTGTTGGATCCTTCAACATTTGCACATTGTCTACAGGACAAGTCAGGTTTTTATTTACCGGGGATATAGCAGCATCCATTGCTGGAATCCCCCACTTCTTATAGAATTCCTCCTCCATAGCATAAAGTATAGAAAACTTTTTTGGAGGAAAAAAACATTTATCTGGGTGCTCCCGCTAAGAATACATCAGCTTTTTTAGCCATGAATGGATAGGAAAGGCATCCATAGATTGGGGAGGCTTTAGTGATCCCAAACCAGAGGTGGGCTCATCAATAGACTGCGCTACAGGCAGTAAAAAAGTTGAGCGAACCAACTTAGTAAGGGAGTGTACCAACAGTCTCTCTTGTGAGGCTGCTCCCCCATATTAGGATCTTCAAAAGGAGTCATCAGCCTCTTCCTGATCCTTTGAAAGATCTCCTGCCCCTTGTTCCTCAGTATGAGGGTCCTGAGCAATGGACGGGGATCTGCTACCCTTGGGCCCACTGTGGGAAGCGAACATAGCATCAATCTTCTGTTCCAAACTTAAAATGGTAGAAGAAAAAATCTTCTGAAGTGTAGGGGCTGAAGTGTCCAGAGCTGCTGCAAGAGGATGTCATTTTTTTAGACATGGATTTAGGTTGCCGTAAAACAATCGATCTCTAGAACCATTTGAGATGTTCCTTGTCCCCCTTCTGCTCATAGCCTGATGCACAAAGCAGAGGCACTACCAGAAGGCATACACTGCTATGTCTATAGTCCAGCACAATTGCTGTTATTAATGCCCAGCCTGATGCAGCAGTAAAAAATGTGTCAAAGGAAATGCCCGCGTCACCAAACCTGTTAATGCCACCTCTTTGCTCTTGTGTCCCTCCACAGCCTGCAGTAGCACACAGTGTGCTTTTAAAAACTTGCCTCCTCGTGTCCTGGCGTCGGAGAACACCGACAAGCCCTGCCCCCCCACGTTGCCTACGGCTCCACCCCCTATTTTAAAATAAGGGTTTTACCACGCGAGCGGCGGACTACAGGACTACAGGTCCTCTCAGAATATATAATGGGGTGTGGCACTACCTTTAGGATAATGGGATGGTATAATGGGAGGGAGGTTTTATTGTATAGTCCCTTGCTCTCCTGACAGAGGCTAGACTAGAAGCACTTATAACCTGTGCCCCTAGTGGTAATCCAAATTACCACCAGCCCTAATATGTGCCAAAGAGTTCTAATGTGCAAAAGTCCAATTTTCAGTGAATAAATGAAGCAGTTCCAAAGATCATAAATCATACATGTGACCATACAAAAAAGGGGGGTTATGTACTGAACCCCTATTTAGTGATAAATCTTCACCAACAGGCCACCACTAATAGTAATGACTTATTAGCAAAGACATACGGTGCCTTGAGGCACATAAATAAATTAACTATTAATAACAGTGATCAAAATCCTTAGTGTACTAAATCATTGATATTCGGCAAATCCTTATATCACATAAACCTCCAGTGTGCACCTGTACTCAATTAATGCAAATGTGTCCAAAGCAGTTAATAATTAATAATCATAGTCCGTATAGTAATAAAAGTCTTCAAAGCAAATGTTCAAAATTATTTCCAGAAAAACTGTGACTGGGGTGCTCTCAGATGATGTTGGTGACTTTTTTGTGCTCCCCCAACCCCAAACGGGGCAAACAGCATAGGTTATCACGACCACAGGCTCATCTCCACCACGATCATATGAGGTATCCAAGTTGATCTCCGTTCACCGTGTTGTGTTTACAGTATGTTCCCAATAGGTCCCTCGTGGAAAAAGGAATGAACGGCTCCCATAGTGTAGTAGGTAAGAAGTTTATTACAACTCTCTATATGGTTACACCATAAGAATAATAAAATTGACTAAAATAAACAAAACAAACAAATAGACTAAACTAAAAACTAAAAAATATCAAAAATATATATAAAAACCAGCACTGACGTGTCAAAACATCGTCCCAGGGTACATATATCAAATGGACCGTGCCTGAAATCAGGCTGTTATGGATACAGCAGCGTGCGCTGGTAACGAGGTGTTTGCGCTCTACCTGCGTTCCAAACGAAGTCCGTACTTGGAAGTGACGTAGCGCGCGTGGCGCCGTCGTATGCGTTTCGTCATTGACGTCCTCAGCGACGGTGCCAGCACGCCACGTCCCTTTGTAAGAGGCCGTCACCTGAATCACACCCCTTTTGTATAGGGTGTCCAATCACACCATAGTGGGGCGGAGTAGGCATCCTCACCTGAATTATAGTGTCAGCAGAGGTGGAACAGTGGCGGTCTTCCCCTCAAACATCATAAGGCTGTATTACATTCCTAGCACAAGGGTAATAGTTGGTTGACCTTGAATTCATTATATTTCCCCCACATTTAGTATTGTTTACAGAATACATTATGTCCCAATATGTAAATTAGGAGCTCGCTAACCGGGCTATCATAGAGCTTCATACGAATTACCATTTATGCTCCCAGTTTTTCTACACCCATCATAAACATTGCTTTACCATTATTATTTGTTATACCTATTATATTATGTCATATAGACAAAATATACAGTATAGAGAGTGTTGATTTTTAATTTTAAGTACTGCTATGGTACAATTAAGGTACTTGCAGTGGGAAGGTATTAATTTTAAGTACTACTAAGGAAGTCTAGGTACGAATAAAGGCAATAGTTGAAATTGATTTGTGGGCGTATAAAATAAATAAAAAATATGGTACTAGTAGTAAGGCAATAATTTGGGATAATTCTGTGGGCATAAAAATCTATATACCAGGAGGAGTAAAAAAGAGCAAAAAGGAGAAAAGAAAACGGAGGAGGAGGAGAATGGAAGATCCCCATATCGAAACATCCATTGGGGCATTAGTAGAGGGATGGTGTTACCCATACATAATGGGGACCATATTAAATCCCATCTGTACCCATCTGAGGGTGGGTCTCTAGATGGAGACGGGTAGGGGTCCATATCACTGAATGTTATGCGTTACCATGCATAGGTAAGAGAAAGGGGGGGGGGGGGAATATGATGGGTGATTGACCATACATATCATTGCGGCCATACGTCCAAAAGCTAGACATCACATGAGAAAGTGCCCCTAGGCTTAAACCCCAGCCCTGCCTTGTGTATACCATGTACACCTCAGGGGTTAGCTAAAAAGCAATTTAAGTCAATATCCAGGTTGAGGCCCCTTGGAGCAAGGGACCCCAACCTGTATATCCAGGCAGTTTCGTTCTGTGAGATAAGGGTTGTCTTATTACCCCCTCGCCAATGGTCCCTGACGCAGTCGATCCCATAAAAGATCAATCCTGATGGGTCCCGTTTGTGTACTGCATCAAAGTGGCGAGAAAGATGATGTTTTGGGAACCCTTTTCTGATGTTTTTTTATATGTTCACGTATTCTCACATATAAAGGCCGGGTGGTTCTCCCCACATATTGCAATTGACATGGGCACTCGATAACATAATTCACATGTGTACTCTGACAGGTGATAAGTTCCCTAATGCAGTATTGTTTATGATCTGTTCTTGATTTAAAAGTTTCCCTTTTCCGGGGCTGCTTCTTACTGACCCTACATGGTAGGCATTTTTGGCATTTGTAGAACCCTTTCATATCTGGAAAAATCCTGGTTGTCTTAGGGGGATTTATAACGTTGTGCACCAGCAGATGACGTAAGGTGGGCGCTTTTCGATATACAATCCTAGGTTTCTTAGGTAATACACTTGCTAGTGTTCTGTCCTCTTTTAGGATAGGCCAATACTTTTTCAATATCTGCTCAAACTCTTTATATTGGGAGTTAAACCCTGTAATAAACACCAATTCTTCATTCTTCTTCTTTCTTTTTGTTTTTTTTAACAGGTTGTTCCGATCCAGGCTTGCTATATCCCTCTTCAGCTTATTCAGCATGTCTAGGTTGTATCCTTTTTCATGGAACCGCTCTATTAGGATATCTGCTTGTTCCGAATAGTCTTCGGCGGTTACGCAGTTCCTCCGCAGTCTCATGAGCTGACCTTTTGGGGATAGTCCCCTTCCACTGAGGATGATGACAGCTGGTGATAGGGATATACCCGTTTCTATCTGTTACCTTAAAGAAGGTTTTTGTATACAGGCCATCATTCTTCTTGAAAATTTCTAAGTCAAGATATTCAATTTTTTGGGAATCCCATTTCCCTGTAAAGGTTAGCCCATACCTGTTGTTATTTAGTTCTTGTAAGAAGTTTACAAGAACCTTGTGCTAGGAATGTAATACAGCCTTATGATGTTTGAGGGGAAGACCGCCACTGTTCCACCTCTGCTGACACTATAATTCAGGTGAGGATGCCTACTCCGCCCCGCTATGGTGTGATTGGACACCCTATACAAATGGGGTGTGATTCAGGTGACGGCCTCTTACAAAGGGGCGTGGCGTGCTGGCACCGTCGCTGAGGACGTCAATGACGAAACGCGTACGACGGCGCCACGCACGCTACGTCGCTTCCGGGTACGGACTTCGTTTGGAACGCAGGTGGAGCGAAAACACCTCGTTACCAGCGCACACTGCTGTATCCATAACAGCCTGATTTCAGGCACGGTCCATTTGATATATGTACCCTGGGACGATGTTTTGACACGTCAGTGCTGGTTTTTATATATATTTTTGATATTTTTTAGTTTTTAGTTTAGTCTATTTGTTTGTTTTGTTTATTTTAGTCAATTTTATTATTCTTATGGTGTAACCATATAGAGAGTTGTAATAAACTTCTTACCTACTACACTAAGGGAGCCTTTCATTCCTTTTTCCACGAGGGACCTATTGGGAACATACTGTAAACACAACACGGTGAACGGAGATCAACTTGGATACCTCATATGATCGTGGTGGAGATGAGCCTGTGGCCGTGATAACCTATGCTGTTTGCCCCGTTTGGGGTTGCGGGATCCGGTGAGTGGGGACCCTTGAGGGGGAGCACAAAAAAGTCACCAACATCATCTGAGAGCACCCCAGTCACAGTTTTTCTGGAAATAATTTTGAACATTTGCTTTGAAGACTTTTATTACTATACGGACTATGATTATTAATTATTAACTGCTTTGGACACATTTGCATTAATTGAGTACAGGTGCACACTGGAGGTTTATGTGATATAAGGATTTGCCGAATATCAATGATTTAGTACACTAAGGATTTTGATCACTGTTATTAATAGTTAATTTATGTATGTGCCTCAAGGCACCGTATGTCTTTGCTAATAAGTCATTACTATTAGTGGTGGCCTGTTGGTGAAGATTTATTACTAAATAGGGGTTCAGTACATAACCCCCCTTTTTTGTATGGTCACATGTATGATTTATGATCTTTGGAACTGCTTCATTTATTCACTGAAAATTGCACTTTTGCACATCAGAACTCTTTGGCACATATTAGGGCTGGTGGTAATTTGGATTACCACTAGGGACACAGGTTATAAGTGCTTCTAGTCTAGCCTCTGTCAGGACAGCAAGGGACTATACAATAAAACCTCCCTCCCATTATACCATCCCATTTATCCTAAAGGTAGCGCCATACCCCATTATATATTCCAAACACTCTGTGGAGTCTCCTTAGGGAAGCTTCTTTAGGGGGGCTGCACACCTTATCTTCTGTCCTAAGCGCAGCAGTTCATATATACTTATTACAGGTCCTCTCAGACCTACTGAGAGAAGCATGGAGCAGGCAGGGTTTACAAGCCACCGAGCTGATCGCGCTTCCTGTCTTTTTTTTTTTTTTAAAAGAAATCTGAGCGCTTCTTCCCCACGAGGGGGAGACTATCAGCATAGGGGGGCGATAAGCGGGGAGAAAACCCCCCTCAAGCTTACCAGAGGATCTGCTGTTCGGCTGGAGGAGGAGGAAGCATTTCGGCTGACACAGCGCTGCTTCCAGCAGGAGGCGGTGAGTGCTCAATACAGCCCCCAGTGGTGACACATAGGCATGACAACATTTTATGTTAAAGGAGACATTCATAAGAAAATTTAAAAAAAACTCCACTTACCTTTCCCGCCGCAGGGTTTTCTGTGGTAAACCAACAGACCCAATCTTCACCCTTCACGGTGGGTTCTGTTAAACCTTCAGGAGCAGGGGATCCTAGAGGAAACAAACTATCCTGGACCTGCAATAGCGCCCTGCCAGTAAAACTTTATGGCCTTACTACCAAAAAGTACTGGATCCCAGGGTCCAGCTCTCTAAAAAGAGAAGCATTCACAGGCAAAAACCTAGTTTCTTCAGATAAGAGGCCCGGGTACCATTCAATCTGGCCAGAAGAGACACTTTGAATGGATCCGGTCAGCATGGCTAGCCCCAGCAAGGATTGCTCCAGTGGAGCTCAGCACAGCACATCTTTACTCATGACCAATACCTTAGACACTGGCGAAAAAACTGAGGTACTCCCAGTAGTGGGAGGGGTTATATAGGGAGTGCACCTTTCGTCTTAGGGTGTGCCAGTGTCCATCATCTGAAGGTAGCCTATAACCCACATAGTAACTACTATAGCTCTGTGTCCCGTGATGTATAAGAAAAAAAGTTTTAAAAGTTACCCGTTTAGAGTTAGAGTAGGTCTAGTGGTAGAGTTATTGCTCTATCTCGGCGATACCTCACATGTGTGGTTTAAACACAGTTTACATAAGTGGGCGTGACTTGCATATGCATTTTCTTCTGCACGCAAACTCAAAGGGACGGGCGCAATTTTTTTTCCTTTTTATTTTACACTGTCCCTTTAAAAAAGAAATTCTGATCACTTTTATTCCAATTACAATGAATGTAAACATCCTTTGTGATAGAAATAAGCATGACAGGTCCTCTTTATTGCAAGAAGAGGGAAACGGCGGGGGGGACTTACATCCCGCTGCCTATAAAAGGGATCCCATGGCGAATCCACCTCCAGGAACACTTTTATGTGAAAGAGGATCGCCCACTGTATAAAAAAAAATACCGGGGTTATGGCAGCAAGCTGCCATAACAATGGTAAACGACGTCAAAGTAATGATGTGTATAGATACAGTGGGCGGTCCGGAACTGGTTAAAGTTAATAACATCCCACATAGAACTACAGCTCCCAGTTACATATACAAAGAAACCCTGTCTTACCTTATCTATGCTGTATGTTCCTGAGGGGGACCAAACTTCACACATCACACCAGGGATAGCCCCAAAGGGGTCTTCATGATCAGAGTGTCATAAGAATGGACCACTGCCCTGTCTCTATATAGCACCCTGCGCCCAACTACATTAGTACTAATTACAAGGTGAGCACTGAATGCAAGACCCAGTGCTGAAGGAAACATTACAGACCAGCCTCTTTGCTGCGGGATCTGGATATGGTTCCTGGGATGTACATCGAGGGTAACCGATCCAGAAACTGCTAATGAGCCCTGAGGCAATAAGCAGTTGGGTCCCAATAAAAGTGTCAGGCGAAGTAGTAAAGAAAAACAAGGTCTACAAAATGCCATAGGAGAAGAAGTCCATCGCCTAGGACACTAGCGAAAAAACTGAAGTCCCAAGGAGTGGGTGGGGTGCACTTTCGGGGGGTGCACTTCGGAAGTTGACAGCAAAGCTTTTGCCAGTGTCCAATCACCTGAAGGTAGTAGCATAAGACTTCACATACACTATATATATATATACTGGCAAGAAAAAGTATGTGAATCCCTTGGAGCTGACTAGCTTTCTGCAGGAATTTGCCATAAAATTTGATCTGATCCTCATTTAAGTCGCATACAATAAGCCAACGCAATGTGTTAAAGCTCATAACACACAAACCATTCTAATTTCTCATGTCTTTAGTGAACACACCCATTAAACATTTAGTGCCAGAGGAAAAAGTAAGTGAATCCATAGACTAAATTACTTCAACACAAGCTAATTGCAGTGAGTAGTTTGCACACCTGAAGCCTGATTAATTAAACACTTCAATACCGGGCCTAGTCTGGCACTCCTCTCCTACATGTAAAAATCATAATTTTTTTTGCTAGAAAATTACTCAGAACCCCCAAACATTATATATGTTTTTTTAGCAGACACCCTAGGGAATAAAATGGCGGTCATTGCAACTTTTTACCTCGCACGGTATTTGCGCAATCATTTTTCAACCGCCTTTTTTTGGAAAAAAAAAACAGTTTCATGAATTAAAAAATAACAAAACAGTAAAGTTAGCCCACTTTTTTTCTATAATGTGAAAGATAATGTTACGCCCAGTAAATAGATACTCAACATGTCACGCTTTAAAATTGCGCACACTCATGGAATGGCTCCAAATCGGTCTATCCATAGGTGACGCTTTAAAAATGTTTACAGGTTACCAGTTTAGAGTTACAGAGGAGGTCTAGTGCTAGAATTGTTGCTCTCGCTCTAACACACTCGGCGATATCTCACGTGTGGTTTGAACAGCGATTACATATATGGGTGGGACTTACGTGTGTGTTCTTCTGAGTGCGAGCTACCGGGGGACAGGGGCATTTTAATTTTTTTTTTTTATTATATTACTTGATTGTTTTTACATTTAATTTTTTTTGATCACTTTTATTCCTATTACAAGGAATGTAAACATCCCTTGTTATAGGACTCTATTGTGACAGGTCCTCTTTATGGAGAGATGCGGGGTCAATAAGACACCACATCTCTCGAGGCTGTAAAGCAAGAGATTGGAAAAAAAATCACCGATCTCATGCTGACAGCCGTGACCACGGCTTTGTTTACATGCAGGGTCCAGGCGTGACGTCATAACGTCACGCCCGGGCCTCCGACTGTCATAGAGATGACTGGTGACCATCTGGTCACCTGAAATCTCTATGGTCGTCATCCGGCGGCGTCCGATTCTTTCTCCAGGCCCCCGATGGCACAGGAGAGCCCGGAGAAGCACCGGATGGCGGCGGGAGGTCCCCTCCTGTCGCCTATAAGAACGATAAAGCAGTAGAACTGCCGATATGATCGTTCTTATCGTGCACAGAATCACCACCTGCAAATAATGATATCTGAATGATGCCTGTAGCTGAAGGCATCAATCAGATACCCCGCACAAAGTCAAGGACGTCATATGACGGCGTGCGGTATTGAAGTGGTTAAATGAGTTTGGAGGTGTGGTTTAGAACTATGTTGATAAAAAGACACTCAAACATTTTCGGATTGCTGTTCAAAAGAGGCATCAGCTGATGTGAGCCATGTTTTACAAAAAGGAGAGCTGAAGACATACAATCAAGAGTAGTTGATTTGCATAAGCCTGAAAATGGATACAAAGCAATCCCAAAGTGTTTATGCATCCATCAGTCAACAGTAAAGCTGGATATACACTATACAATTTTCTTTAGAATTTTTTTCCTTTAGGCTGGGTTCACACCATTGCGAATTGGATGCGGATTCCCTGGATCCAGTTCGCAATAGCGGGAGATTTTGACCCGCTCTCTATGGAGCCGGTTCACATATCTCCGCAGCGGATCCGGTGCGATTTGCACAAAAACGCTGTGCGTCTTTTGGTCTGTTTCAGGTCCGAATTCAGCCAAAAATTTGTGCTGAAATTGGACCTGAAACGGTGAACCAGGACACACCGGATGCCTGCTGTGTGCCGCATGGAGCTCATATGTGAACCCAGCCTTAGATTTACCAAAACCATATAGGGTCAACCCTTTCAACTATGTAGTGCAAGGGCCTGTCTGATTGCATACAAATTGAAAGTAAATCTAAAGGAAATCAAACAAAAGTTGTATAGTGTGTATCCAGCTTTAGACTAATTGTCTATAAATAGAGACAATTTAATACTGTGACTACTCTTCCTCGAAGTGGGCGCCTAGCCAAGATGACTCCCAAGGCACAACCAGAATCCTCAATTAGGTAAAGAAGAACCCACGAGTAACAGCAAAAGGCTTGAAACCATCACTGAAACTGCCAAAAATCATTCATGAGTCTACCATACGCAAGTCTTTCAGCAGGCTGGGTGTCCACGGCAGAGCACCATGGAGGAAGATACTACTCTCCAAAAAACACATTGCTGTGTTCCTGAAGTTTGCCAAGAACACCCTGGCAAACTGCAACTCTACTGGGAAAATGTTTTGTGGACTGATGGAGTAAAAGTTGAATTGTTTAAAAAGAATATTCAGCATTATGTATGGCACAAAAAGGGCACAGCTTACCAACATCAAAACATCATCCCAATGGTCAAGTATGTGGAGGGAATATCATGATTTGGGCTTGCTTCGCTGCCTCAGGGCCTAGACAACTTGCCATCATTGAGGGGAAAATGAATACCCAAGTTTACCAAAACCCCCTAAAGGATTTTAGAGTGGCTGTCTGCCAGCTGAAGCTTAGAATTTGTGTGATGCAGTAGGACAATGACCCTAAGCATCAAAGTAAATCCACCACAGACCGGCTTCAGAAATGGAAAATGTACCTTCTGGAGTGGCTTAGTCAGAGCCCAGACATTAACTCTATAGAGGTGCTGTGGAAAGACCTCAAGAGAGCCGTTCACACCAGACATCTTAAAAAGTTTCTGAGCTTGTGCATTTTTGTGAAGAGGAATGGTAAAAAAAAATAAAGAACGATGTGCAAGCCTAATCCAGAGCTACAGAAAGTGCTTGCTTAAAGTCATTGCTGCCAAAGGAAGCTGTACCAGCTATTAACTTCAGGGGCTCACTTACTTTTTCCTCCAGCACAGTGAAAGTTAAATGGATGGGTACAATAAAGACATGAGAATTTAGAATTGTTTGTGTGTTAGGTTAAGAACATTAAGGTTGATTTACTAAAGGCAAATAGACTGTGCACTGCAAGCGCATCTGCTCTAGATCTGAGGGGAAGCTCTGCTGATTTCTATCATCCAATCATGTGCAAGTAAAAATGTTTTTTTTTTTAATTTTCCTTGCATGTGGTTGGGTATTCTTTGCAAAGTGAAGCTTTAACTCATTTACTAAGCTCTGGAGCAAGTTCACAGTGCAGCAGTGGCGGCTGGTGCTCAAAGGGGGGGTGCAAACAAATTGAAAAATTCTGAAAAAATACTTTTAAAAAAACATCAATTGCAGCCTCACTATGCCTATCAAATCCAGCCACTGTGCCCAGCATATACAGCCACTGTGCCCACCAAATAAAGCCACTGTGCCCATCATGTGCAGCCAGTGTGTCCAGCAAATACAGCCACTGTGCCCATCATATGCAGCCAGGCGCGTCCCCCGGCTGTCACTTTAACCAACCCCCCCCATCCCCCGCCCGCGCGGCCAGTCCGGCTGCATTTACTGCTCGTGTGGCGAGGCTCCTCTCCTGGAGAGGACTCGCCTCCTCTTCTTCTGCAGTGGCAGGAAGCGGCGACTCCTGTGTCCACTCGGCTTCCTCAGCTGTGTCTCCTCTTCCGCCAAAGCGTTAGGCATCCAATAGGATCGCCTAATGCTTTGGCCAATTGGGAGACAGGTCTCACTGACCTGCCTCCTGATTGGCAGGGAGGAACGTTAATGTGAAAATAGCGAAAATTAATTTGCTATGTCACACAACAGGGTGGGATCGGGGCGCAGTACTCTGCGCCCCGAGCCCACTCAATTTTGAAGCCTATTAGAGCCTCTGGCTCTAATCACGTGCTTCAAAATACACACAGCCCCGCCATAGTATTTCATGTGTCCGGTGTCCTGAAAGGGGCCGGGCACATGAATAGGGAGGGCGGCGTAGGTGTCGGGGGGGGCAGCGCCCACAATGCACAGGTCACCACTGCAGTGCAGAGTATATTTGCTTTTAGTAAATCAACCCCATAGTGTTTGTTGTGACTTAGATGAGGACCAGATCACATTTTATGGCCAATGACTGCAGAAAACCACTTAATTCCAAGGGGTTCATATACTTTTTTTTTTTGCACATATAGTGGTTTAGATGCACTGTCTAAAAACATTAACTACTATAAATGTCCTTAATCTGTGTTTAGTGAAGTTCGAATTATACATATTCATGGATCTCAGCATCAAATATCAAGTTCTACAGAACTCACCATGAAGTTGTAGGATCTCCTCTAGGTTGGAAAACACACTTCTCGTTTCAGCAGGTGTTAATAGGTTTTCACGTTTTACTCGCTGGTGGAAGACCTGGTTAAGGACATTTAGTGTCCGCACATGTGCTGTCTCTGTATAGAACAGTTCTGTAAGGTGAAAAGGAAAGAAATATTATTTGTACTTTTAAACCTTCTTATGGAACACCATCAAGCATGTTCAAAATGGACACTGGCACCTAAGGCAGGCCCATACATGATTATTTTCTTTCGTTCAACCAGTGGTTTGAATGAAAGAAAATGAATTGATTCTCCATACACACACTCAAAGGTGGATGGAAGAATCCTTCCTGCAGAGCTATTGTTCTAATAGCTGTAAGGCTTCCCACTCCATCAGCACCGCCGCCTATAGTCAGTGGCACTGCTTGAGTGTAAATTTTCTAACAAGCTGAAGTCGATCGAGTGATTACAGAAGTCGATCGAGTGATTTGACTTCTGTACAAACATCCTGCCCATAGATGGATCGAAATTCATCTGGTCCCGGCTAAAATGAGTTTCGATCAATCTATGGCTGGCTTAAATCTTTAATAATAAATTGGATCACTGTTACTCCATGTTGAAACTTAAAACTTAATCACACCCTTGTTGGTGCATTCTGAAGACCTAAGCTTTATCAGACCACAGCAAAACACTATTAAAAGAAAAAAAAATCTGAAAGCATACTCCTAAGTAAGATCCTCTGTGTAAAATGCATCAATGAACCTTGGGTATAACTGCTGTCATATGCTGATGTTTTGAATAAAGCTCTCTGAAATTGGCTGTATGCGGATTATCCTTACATTTTTAACCAATTCTTTAATTATAGAAAAATAACATCCCTTTCTATTTATTTCACTATTAAAATAGCTTTGATATATTATGTAGCACAGCCCTCAAATTTTCCACTTGCCTACTCGGATTTTGCGAGTGGAAGATGATTGACAGCGAGTGTGGGGCTGCTCGGGGGGGGGGGCAGGATTGAATGGGAGCCGTTCTCCCAGCCAGGGTAAAAGAGAGGAGAGGAAGAAGCGAGCCGGCCGGATCATTAGAGAGCGAGGATTGCCTGCTGTAACAGCTGTCATTTGCCCGTTGTTCCCAGCGCCCACTGCCACACAGTCCCGCCTCCTGGCCCGACGCCTGTGATAGACAGGACATCGGTCCAATGCCGGGACGCATGACCCCTATCAAAGGCTTCGGGCCAGGAGGCACAGGTCAGGCTGCATTGATGGGCACAGGTTATGTTGCATTGATGGGCACAGGTCATGCTGCATCGATGAGCACAGGTCAGGCTGCATCGAAGGGCACAGGTCAGGCTGCATCGAAGGGCACAGGTCAGGCTGCATCGAAGGGCACAGGTCAGGCTGCATCGAAGGGCACAGGTCAGGCTGCATCGAAGGGCACAGGTCAGGCTGCATCGAAGGGCACAGGTCAGGCTGCATCGAAGGGCACAGGTCAGGCTGCATCGAAGGGCACAGGTCAGGCTGCACTGATGGGCACTGATATAGTTGTTAATATTTATTTTTGTAACTTAATTTTGCATAAAACATTTAAGTGTCATTTCATGAGATAATTTATGAGGGCCTGTTTAGGGGTGGGGCATGGTGGGGGTTGGGTGGGGCAACTGATGGCAAGTAACCCTTAAAGCCTGGCTAGTAGCTCAGGACTTGAAATTTTGAGCCCTGATGTAGCACTTTACAGCAGAAACAAATCAATTTATATTAGTTCCTGTGCACCAAGGGAGTTCATAATCACGTGTCCCTCCCAAAACCTAATACAGGTTTTGGGTTCTCCGTATCCCAATTTATTTAGTTATGATCAGAATCACCTGAATCCTGTGAAACACAGAGGTGAAAGCTGTAACAGCGGAAAGGCATAAATGAGGAAGCACTGGCCCCACGGTTTCACCAAAGCAATCACCGCAAACGCTTGAGGATCCCTGGTCCTGTAGATGAACCTGTCCAGCTCTGCATTGATGATATGCAAGATGATATGGGGCCCCCCACGATAGAAAGGTTTCCTCAAACACCTGAGGAAGTGTGAAGAGTCCACTCCCCTGGAGTAAGTTGACGGCTGCAAAAATATGCCTGCCAATTTTCCAAACCTGGATTGTGGACGGCATGTGGAAACTTCTGGCGAGTTCTGCCCAAGACAGGGTGAGATCCACCTCCTCCTGAGAAGCATGACTTCTGGTGACTCCTTGATTTACAGTTAGGTCCATATATATTTGGACACAGGCAGAATTGTATTTTTTTTTCCAGGTATTTACCAAAACATATTCAAGCTATAGTTATATAATGGATATGGGCTGAAAGTTCACACTCTGGTTTAAAAGGGGTTGTAAAGATTCGTGTTTTTTCACCTTAATGCATCCTATGCACTGCTTTAAATGAACAGGATCCATTTTTTTTTGGGTTAACAAACTCTTTAACCCTTTTATTGCCATGACCTACAGAAGTGCCTGCAGGTGGTCAGGTTCATACGGACCTCATTTTTCACTGTCCTACAGGGCAGCCATCAGAAATTTTTGGGCCCCTTACAGTTTTAGGCCTGCCCCCGCCCCCCCGAGCCTGACCACCAACATACATATGTCAGTGCCTCCCACACACACACACCTGTATATATGTCAGCCCCCCCCACACACACCTGTATATATGTCAGCCCCACCACACACACCTGTATATATGTCAGCCCCCCCACACACACCTGTATATATGTCAGCCCCCCCACACACACACCTGTATATATGTCAGCCCCCCCACACACACCTGTATATATGTCAGCCCCCCCACACACACCTGTATATATGTCAGCCCCCCCCCCACACACCTGTATATATGTCAGCCCCCCCCACACACCTGTATATATGTCAGCCCCCCCCCACACACACCTGTATATATGTCAGAGCCCCCCAACCTGTATATATGTCAGAGCCCCCCCACCTGTATATATGTCAGGGCCCCCCCACCTGTATATATGTCAGGGCCCCCCACCTGTATATGTGTCAGGGCCCCCCCCCACAAACACACACACACCTGTATATATGTCAGCGCCCCCCTCCCCACCTGTTTTATTTGGCAGCCACCACATACAAAATCTGTACACATACAAGCCTCTGGCCCCTCCCTGTACACAAACAGCCCCCTCCCCCCTCCCGGGGAGCAGGTGTGTTACATTTGGTGCTATCGCTCTCATCGCTCTCTCATACTGGTCACTGAAAGTTCAACAAGGCACCTCATGGCAAAGAACTCTCTGAGGATCTGAAAAAATGAATTGTTGCTGTACATAAAGATGGCCTAGGCTATAAGAAGATTGTCAAGACCCTGAAACTGAGCTGCAGCACGGTGGCCAAGACCATACAGTGGTTTAACAGGACAGGTTCCACTCAGAACAGGCTTCGGCATGGTCGACCAAAGAAGTTCAGTGCATGTGCTCAGCGTCATATCCAGAGGTTGTCTTTGGGAAATACGTATGGGTGCTGCCAGCATTGCTTCAGAGTTTGAAGGAGTGGACAGTCAGCCTGTCAGTGCTCATACCATACGCCGCACACTGCATCAAATTGGTCTGCATAGCTGTCGTCCCAGAAGGAAGCCTCTTCCAAAGATGATGCACAAGAAAGACCTGTGGTCTGATGAGACCAAGATAAACTTATTTGGATCAGATGGTGTCAAGCGTGTGGGGCGGCAACCAGGTGAGGAGTACAAAGACAAGTGTGTCTTGCCTACAGTCAAGCATGGTAGTGGGAGTGTCATGGTCTGGGGCTGCATGAGTGCTGCCGGCACTGGGGAGCTACAGTTCATTTAGGGAACCATGAATGCCAACATGTACTGTAACATACTTAAGCAGAGCACGATCCCCTCCCTTCAGAGACTGGGCCGCAGGGCAGTATTCCAACATGATAACGACCGCAAACACACCTCCACTGCCTTGCTAAAGAAGCTGAGGGTAAAGGTGATGGACTGGCCAAGCATGTCTCCAGACCTAAACCCTATTGAGCATCTGTGGGGCATCCTCAAATGGAAGGTGGAGGAGCGCAAGGTCTCTAACATCCAGCAGCTCCGTGATGTCGTCATGGAGGAGTGGAAGAGGACTCCAGTGGCATCTTGTGAGGCTCTGGTGAACTCCATGCTCAAGAGGGTTAAGGCAGTGCTGGAAAATAATGGTGGCCACACAAAATATTGACACTTCCGGCCCAATTTGGCCATTTACACTTAGAGGTGTACTCACTTTTGTTGCCAGCAGTTTAGACATTAATGGCTGTGTGTTGAGTTATTTTGAGGGAACAGCAAATGTACACTGTTATACAAGCTGTACACTCACTACTTTACATTGTAGCAAAGTGTAATTTCTTCAGTGTTGTCACATGAAAAGATAGAATAAAATATTTACAAAAATGTGAGGGGTGTACTCACTTTTGTGAGATACTGTAGCTTCCTACCTGGCCCCAGCATGTTCTCAGAAAGCTGACATGTTGCGAGAAGCATAGTACAGGCAGATCACTGTCACACGAGGGGTGCACATGCACATAGTAGCCAGAGGTGGCAGTAAAGTGCTTGATGCCCAAGTCAATGACACCAGAACAGTAGAAACTGTGAGATTGTTTCTGTACTGCACAGCACGGATCCCCTCCTCCCATCCTGCCGTCTTCTTGCCCGGGCGGGCCCCTCTGGCCCCTTACAGTTGTAACGGCTGTACCCCCCTGATGGCGGCCCTGCTCTCCTTTAAGCTCATGGTCACTTCAATGACCATAAACTTATAGCAGAATTGTTCCATAACTCTGATCAACCCGCTCATCAGAGTCATTAACCTCAAATGTGACTGCCCGCCCACTCCACCCATGCCGCCGCTCCCTTCCACCTAAAACTACTCCCCCCACTCTCCTTTCCTATCCCCTTCACCCCCCTTCTTCCGCCCCAGCACTGATTCCCCCCCCACCCGATCGGACCCCCGCAAACCCAAGCCCCTGCAGTTACAATCATAAGCTGACATCCCACCTCTTCCACTCCTGCCGGCTTCAGGTGCTGCATGGGGCTTGGGGGGATCCAGATGTGCCCCCCGCGCCAGTCAGTTCACCCCCCCTTACTGCCCCCGCACCCCCAATCTATTGTTGCTCTGGCGGCATCCCTCCTTCCCCTCCCGTCGCCTGCAGCTTCTGCCTGCACTGAGCTTCGGCGTGCTGAGAGTGGTGGGGGTGAAGGGAGTGAAGTTGTGGCTTGGGGGAGCTTGGTAAACATGTGTTTACCAAGCCCCCCCCATAGTACAGTGGACATAGGCAGCGATTGCTCCTATGTCCACTGACAGCTGATACATAGTAAACCGTGAGTGTTACTATGTTTCAGGCTGTAACTTTAAGAATGAATAAGGAATCTTTATAGAGATTCCATTCATTCAAGTAAAGTGCTACAGAGAAGGGGACTATCTTCAGTTCCTTTCTCTGTCTCAAAAAAAGAGATTTGGAGGTCTGTAGACCTCTGATATTTCACCAAAGACCCAGCCAAAAATAAATAAATAAATAAAAAAGAAGAAAAAAGTAACTGTAAAAAAAAAAAAAAAATGAAACAAAAAAAACGCCCAAAATATAGCAAGACCCAGTTTCGGTTGGTGCTAAACTTTTTTTGGGGGGTGGCAAATAACCCCCCCCCCCGCACGGCTTTCTCAGCTTCTCCTCCCAGCCAACCTGATCCGTCCTGATGGCCAGGACAATAGCGAATATTAATTTGCTATTGTCACAAGTGGGTAAGTTCGGGGTGCAATGCTCTGCACCCCGAGCCCAAACTTTTTCAAGCCAATTAGAGCCTCAGGCTCTAATCATGTGGCCTAAAAAAGAAAAAGTCCAGTGCCCTGCAGGGGGATGACGCCCCTAATGGACCAGCCACTCCTGGTAAGACCCCTTTCACATGGAGCAGACTGTCAAGCAGATCCGCCTGCTCAGCAGGGGATCCGTCTGCTGATCCCTGCTGAGCGGGTGGATGACAGGTCCGCGTCCTCTCCACTGATGCAGAGCGGACACAGACACAGCCCCTATGGGGCGGTCGGATGGAAATGGAAATGGAACGGACATGTCCATTTACATCAGCCTCTCCATAGAGAGCAATGAATGGGTGGTCCAAATGGGACCGCCTGAAAAACGGACATGCAGACCCGATCGGTCTGCTTGTGTGAAAGAGGCCTAAGGCCTTGTTCACACAAGGCATACACTGCGTACGTTTACAGGGATGCACAGGTGTTCCGTGCAGCTCTGTGCAAGCAGTCCCATTGATGTAGCAACTGCACAAACAGAGCCATTGCTCCCAATTTTACATCCATGTAGGTCCACATGCATGTCCCTGAGCTTACACTGTCTGCTGTCCACTGACCACATGGATATCATCTTGGGAACAGCAGCTATGCCTGTGCAGCCATTGCATCCCAATGGACATAAATGAACACCTGTGCATCCCCGTGCGAGTAAACATGGCCCCCCATGTACACTTTAGTATGCCACATGTGAACAATGCTTTAGTAGTATTTTAGCAGGAATTTTTTAAGTTGTGTTGCGTTTATGTGCACTATTAATGATTTTAGTGTATTTTTAGTGAAAATAGCGATATGATGAACACTTGTGCAATTATTGCGGGGTCCAAATAATCTGTACCACTTTTTTTTATCCTACAGGTCATATGCTTTCAGAAAATTTCTAGTTTGAGGGGGTCTTTTCAAATTCTGAAAGCTGTAAGTGAAAAATGGTAACCTCCAGATTTTTTGAGTAAATTGTTTTTATTTACAGTTTTGTGTTCACCATTTCACAAAAAGGTGCAATTTAAAATGTACAAATATTTGTTATTTATTAACTCAATACAGTTTTGACTTTTATACTAGGAATTTAGGAGGAATTTTGTACATTTTGCCATGTATGAATCCATTCTTTTTATTCTACTGACCATGTGCTTTCAGAAAATGTATGGGGGGTATTTTACAAATTCTGAAAGCTGTAAGTGAAAAAGATAACCTCCAGATTTTTAAAGACATTTTTGCATACGTCCAATTTTCACTATTTCTCAAAAAGGCGCAATTTAAAATGTACAAATATTTGTTATTTATTATCACAATACAAGTAAAGCTTTTATATTTAGTGGGAATGTTGGAGGAATTTTGTAAAATTTGCGGTGTTTGTATTTGCTAATAATGATTTTAGTGCATTGTAAGCGAAAATATTGCTTTGGTAAACATTCGCGCAAATATCGTGGGGCCTTAAAAATCAGTAGCCCCTTCTTTATTCTACTAGTCCTATGCTTTCAGAAAATATATGATTTGGGGATCAAACTCTGAAAGCTGTAAGGGAACAATGAAAACCCTCAGATTTTTACAGAAATGTGTTTATTTACCATTTCACATACATTCAGTTTTCACCATTTTGCAAAAAGGCGTAATTTAAAAATTACAAATATGTGTTATTTATTAACTCAATACAAGTTAACCACTTGCCAACCTGCTCACGCAGATATACTGTGGCAGGTCAGGTCAGCTCTCCTGTGTGAACTGAATCTACTGTTCCCAGTGATATCTATCATGTTTTAGTAAGCCCATCCCCCCTAGTTAGAACACACTGAGGGAACACACGTAACCCCTTGATTGCCCCCTAGTTTTAGCCCCTTTCCTGCCAGTGTAATTTTTACATTCATCAGTGCATTTTTATCGGTCCCCAAAAAAGTGTCATTTGGGGTCAGATTTGTCTGCTGCAATGTCGCAGTCTTGCAAAAGAACGCAGATCGCCACCATTACCAGTAAAAACAAAAAAATAAATAAAAGTCCCTAAATCTATCCCATAGTTTGTAGATGCGATAACTTTTGCGCAAACCAATCAATATACGCCTACTGCGATTTTTTTTTTTTACCAAAAATATGTAGAAGAATATATATCATCCTAAACTGATGAAAAAATTTGTTTTTTTATATTTAGGGGGATATGTATTATAACAGAAGTAAAAAAAAATGTTTTTTTTTTTTTTTTGTTTTTTATCAAAATGGTTGGTCTTTTTTTTTTATAGCGCAAAAAATAAAAACCGTAGAGGTGATCAAATACCACCAGAAGAAAGATCTATTTGTGGAAAAAAAAAGGACATAAATTTTGTTTGGGTACAGCGTCGCACGACCGCGCAATTGTCAGTTAAAGTGATGCAGTGCCCTATCGCAAAAAATGCTCTGGTCTTTAGGGAGGCAAATCGTTCCGGGGCTGAAGTGGTTAAGCTTTTATATTTAGTAGGAATTTTGTAAAATGTACTGTTTTTATCTGCCAATATTGATTTTAGTGTATTTTTAAAGAAAATATTGTTTTGATAAACATTTGCGTAAATATCATTGTGCCCTAAAAATCAGTAGCACCTTATTTGTATTCTACTGGTCATGTGCTTTCAGAAAATATATGGTTTGGGGGGTCTTTCACAAACTCTGAAAGCTGTATGGGAAAAATAAAAAAGCAATGGAAAAATTGCAAAAATGGCCTGGCCACCTAAAGGGTTAAAACTGAAAGTCTGCACTTCAAATTAATTTGGATTGTTTCCTTTTAACTTTATTCTGGTGGCATACAGAGCCAAAAGTATGACAATTGTGCCTGTGTCCAAATAAATATGGACCCAACTGTATGTATGCCACAGTCGTGGCATTGTCTGACTGGACCCTTACAAGAAGGCACTTCAACTGCACCGACCAATGGCAGTAAGACAAGACGAATCGCTCTTAATTCCAAATGTTGATGGGCAACAACCTCTTCAGCAGTGTTCTCATGTTACATACTTCTAAAGGCATATTGTTGGAGAAGCAGGGAATGAAATGGGGCAAGGGAATGCCCCATGCAGAATCATCATGCAAAAGTGAATAGAGGAATTTGACAGTCTTTAGCAAGTCTGCCTGAGCCCTCATATCAAGACATACTGTAATGTCCAGAGGGAGGATTACTCTTGCCCGTTCAGTATCCAGGGTCAGCCTAAATATTTCCGCCTCTGGGTTGGTCCGAGGCATCCTTAAATACCAGAAACTCATCCACTGGTCACGTGGGGACCCTGTTGAGATAAGAGACTACCAGATCCACTGAAGGTATACACCATTTCTTAGTGAACTCATGTTCCATGGGATATTGCTGAGCAAACCTTTGGCAGCACAAACACCGTGTTAGTATGTGCTCAGTCCTTGTACAAAACATTCTTTAATTTAGGATATACAGGAAATGATTGAGGATACTGTGGCAGACGTCATGATCCAAATTCTGTAACTTTTTAAGAAGAGGACTCAAGAAATGGTAACTTAACCCCTTTGACCACTAGAGGGCACGCGACGCCGATGCGTATTCCCGGCGGTCGCGATAATCGTCAGGCACCTGCGATCGCTCCACACTAAGGATGAGCTCAGGCATGTTCGCAAACAGCACGTGCAGAGCTCGCCAGGAAGTCGGCACTGGGAACCGCTAATCACAAGCTGTGAGACATTTCCCAATCTCTGCAGCCGCGCATCAGGACAACGTCTCACTGCTTGTGATTAGTGCTGCACAGTGCCGACTTCCTGGCGGGCTCTGTGCGTTCTCATCCTTACTCCACACAGAGACAGAACTGAGATCTGTCAATGTAAACAGACAGATCTCCGTGCTGTCAGGAGTGAGGAGAGCGATCTGTTGTTCATACTAAGTATGAACAACAATTGGTCTCCTCACCCAGGCAGTCCCATCCTCCCATAGTTAGAATCACTTCAGTAACATAGTTAACCCCTTGATCGCCCCCTACTGTTAACCCCTTCCCTGCCAGTGACATGTACACAGTAATCAGTGCATTTTTATAGCACTGATCGCTGTATAAGTGCCAGTGGTCCCAAAAATGTGTCAAAAGTGTCCTGTTTGCCATAATGTCCCAGTCCCGAAAAAAATTGCAGATCATCGCCATTACTAGTAATAAATAAATAAATAATAAAAATGCCATAAATCTATCCCCTATTTTGTAGATGCTATAACTTTTGCACAAACCAATCAATATACGCTTATTGAGATTTTTATTACCAAAAATATGTAGAAGAATACATATTGGCCCGAACTGAGGAAAAAAATTTGCTTTTTTTAAAAAAAATTGGGGATATTTATTATAGCAAAAAGGAAAAAATATTGTGTTTTTTCAAAATTGTTGGTCTATTTTAGTTTATAGCACAAAAAATAAAAACTGCAGAGATAATCAAATACTAAAAATAATAAAAGGATGTAAATTTTGTTTGGATACAGTGTCGCACGACCACGCAATTGTCAGTTAAAGCGACGCAGTGTCGTATCCCAAAAAATGACATGGTCATTGAGCAGCCAAATCTTCCAGGGCTGAAGTGGTTAAAATAAGTTCGGTCAACTTCCGAGAGGAAACTCAGAAAGGTCTTTTGGATCAGAGATAAATTCTGACCTTGGGGTTTTTCAGGAATAGATTTCTCAGGTGAGAAGTGTTCAGCATGTCCTTCTACTGGAAACATTCTGGTCTTCCTCTGCCTTGTCCTCCACTGGTTCTTCCTCCTTTAAAAGGGATGGAGGAGGAGAAGAGAACATTTCCACTTGACACCAAAGCGATCCAAACAAGCAAGTATTCCTAGAAAGCGGCTGCTGTACCTTAGTGATAGCAGATGAGAATTCCTTCCTTGTCACAAACGAACTGGAGGAGCATGGAGATACCGCATAGGTGGAGTGAGTCAGAGCTGCACAGAAGAAACTGACCCCCAGAAGCTATGTTACACGGGGGGCTCCTACCTACCAAAAGAAGGTATTTGGGACCTCTTAACCCCAACATCCCTTCCTCTCTACTGTTGATTGAGACAAGGCATGCTATCAAATATATAGGGACTCTTGCTGGAATAATTGCCCAAGTCAGTTGCGAGGGCAAAGAGCCAATAAGCACCACTGTGTCTGTTACCCCAGGAAAGTTCCCCTTAAATTTGCCAGTGCCCCCCACCCCTACAGCAGTGGTCCTCAGGGCCCACTAACAGGCCAGGTTTTATGTATTGCCTTGGGTAGATGCAGACTAGAATGCTACAATCACTGAGCAGCAAATGATATCACCTGTGATGTATTACAGTTATCTTGTAAACCTGGCCTGTTGGTGGGCCCTGAGGACAGGGTTAATGACCACTGCCCTACAGGAAAAGTGGTATAGTGTGGCCTCTCGATTTTCTTGCTACGACCTGCTCTGTTTAATGGTTATGCACAGACAAGCCCAGATCCTCCTCTTTTTGGGTCCCTCTTTGGCACTCCTGGTCGCTCCCTCCTTTTGAGTGCCCTGACAGCACAATGGTGCACAATGAGTTGTCATTTTCATAAGGTTATGTTTATATGAGTTGCATCAGAACAAAGCTTGAGAGAATGTAAATAAGCACAATAATAGAATCAGAACTACTGACTGCTGTATCCAAGTAAGCCAATATATATCTATAGACAACTTTTAACATATATAAGATGGGAAAAGGGTGGACATCACCTGACCTGAACTCATTAATGAGTTCATTAATTTACTGTGTCCTGTATAGGCCCTTAGTCCTGTATTTTCCCTATTGCTCCCTTCAGCCTCCCGGTGTAAGCTAAAATAGCCACTTGTCGGTATATCTGAGCAAATACCTCACTCCTTTTCCTTAGTGACAGCCCTGATGCTTCATAATTGGCTCAGTGCTGACACCTGTGGCGTTGAAGTAATTCATAGTACTGAAGCTCTGACAAGACAGTTCGGAGCTTAAAACGGGGCTTTCCTTCCACGGTCCCCTAGGGCCTAGGTCAGTGATGCAGAACCTTTTTGAGCCTGAGTGCCCAAACTGCAACACAAAACCAACTTGTTTTTGGTATTTAGTGCCAACACTGCAATTAAACTTAAAGGCAGCCGGTCACGTGAGCCCTGAGCGGGTCTATAAAAAAGGTATACAGCGGCTTATGTAAAAAAAACAAAAAAAACAAACACATGCACTGGGACACGTCATTTACTGAAACAGAGGAGGTTGTAGAAAGAAAGTTCAGTGGCTTAACAACCACTTTAGAGTTCCACCCCCCCATGAAAAAAAAATTAAAAGTCAGCAGCTACAAACACTGCGATGTCCGCACCCCAGCCGATTTTCATATAGGCTCTCGGGTGCTGCCGCCAGCAGTTGTGTTAAGGGAAACTGGCTGTGAAGCCTTTCGGCTTCTCAGCCAGGTCCCTACTGCGCAAGCGCGAAGCAGGCTGCGTGTTCACCTGGCCGGCAGCGGAGGGAGGAAAAACTTCCGAGGGACTTAGCCGTGGTGCAGTCTCCTGTAAGTGGGGATGGGTACCTGTCAAAAATAGGTACCCCCCCCCCCCCCCCCCCGAAAGGTGCCGATTGCGACACCAGAGGGGGGGAGGAAGCAGATAAGCTGAGCTGCAACTTTTGGGTGGAACTTTATTTTAAGTCACAGCATGCATGTCAGACACCTTTACTGATCTTGCGGCAGCCACCTGTTGGTGCTCTCTGCATACGTTAGCAGCCATGGGGAGGGGGTTAGAGGTGGAGAAGATGGTATGATACCAGCAGTATAATGTGTCCACATTAAAAATCCCACTGGGCTCCGGCATCCAGGGTCTGTGTGACTCCCAACCCGGCAGCTCATTCCCGCCCACCCTGGGCACATCACCACTTGCCCCAGAGCCGCGTGGGAGCCTCTTCCTCTCATCCACGCCTACCCCAGACTTGTCACTGCTAGCCCCAGAGTGGTGTGGGAACTGCTTTCTCTCGTCCACGCCCCCCTGGACTCGTCACCGCTAGCCGCTTCCTTTTGCCCACGCCCACGCTCACCCCGAACACATCACCACTGGCCCCAGACAGACTTGTGGGAGATGTAGTTCGATGGGGAGTGTGGTGTGGAGGCAATACAGCTCATATTCTGACCGGGACAAATGTGTGCTCTTCTTCCTGGCATGCCCACAGAGAGGGGTCTATGCGCCAGCTGTGGCACGCGTGCCACAGGTTCACCATCACTGGCCTAGGCCAATAGATTGGCACACATGCAATGAAAGTGGAGTATACAGTATGCTGCCGGGGAGGTGTTAGGTTACCCTTTCATTTTGTCTTGAACAGGAAAACTGATGAGTAATTTTAAACTTTAACAAGGTAAACCATGAAACATTTGTATCTGTGAAAGTAGAAAACCATGAAACTACTATGTATGTTAGACAAGTTTAGGAGTTTTTATTGGTGACTTTGTCATATTGGGCTGTTTTCTTTTCACTTACTGTCCTGGTAACTCACCAGGTTTAAAAGTTGAAATTATTGAAGGAGGCTTTTACAGGTAAACAACATGACCAAGATACTTTAAATGACGAGGGTAGCTTTAAAGTGATTAATTCTGGTTTTAAAAAAACAAAACAAAAAAAAAAAACAAACAAACATGTTATACTTACCTCCTCTGTGAAGTTGGTTTTGCACAGAGCAGCCTGGATACTCCTCTTCTCGGGACCCTCTTTGCTGCTCCTGGCCCCTCCCTCCTATCGAGTGCCCCCACAGCCAGCAGCTTCCTATGGGGGCACTGGAGCCGAGTCACAGCTCACTGTGTCCATTCAGACACAGAGTCCCGACCCGGCCCTGCTCAATCTATCCCCTAATTGGCTGACTGACTTTGACAATCAGGAGGAGTGTCCTGGATGGTGTAGATATTCGTGGACATCGCTGGAGAGATATGGGACTCAGGTAAGTATTAGGGGGGCTGAGGGTGGCTGCCACACACAAAAGATTTTTTATACTAATGCATAGAATGTATTAAGATAAAAAAAAAAACTTCTGCCTTTACAACTCCTTTAAAGCCTAATTTTAGTTTAACTGAAATGTTAAAAGATATATTGGGATAAATAATAAAAAAAAAAAAAGCTATGTGTAAAGGTCCTACTCTGAGATTTGCGTTAAATCACCTACCTCTAGCACCTGTCCAAAAATCCAAGGCACAGGAAGCAGGGGAGGGCAGCCGCTTTCTGTTAGAGAGTTGCAGTCCATACAGAAGTCAAACTTCCCCCAACCCTGCACCTACTTAGAATTAGGGGTCTTCAATGAACAGGATGCGAGAACACGGTTGACAACAGGACTCTATCTCTGCATTAGTACTAGTCTGGTATCTGCTATATGCTATATTGGGATACAACTAAATAAATTAGGTAATTATCTCAGTGTACCTTATGTACTTTTTCAATTTGTTTTAGAATGAAAAAAATCAGGATAGCAATTAGTCATTTTTTTTGCAAATTTATGTAAAAAGGGACATTTTTCTGTAATTACAGATTCTCCTCTTCAAGCAGAGAGAGGCTGTCCCTACACAAACTTCAGAGAATGAAGTCGTATTTTCCGAGTGCCGCTGCAGTAGAATCACTTTGACTGCTTTGGAGTCATGATGCTGCATATAATGTGCTCTAGGGAAGTATTATGCAGGAAATGTGTCCTGGTTACCTTCCTTTTCTGTTTAACTCTGCAATTAGCCCCAGACCACTCAAAGTATCATAAAAAATGAAACCTTTGCACTCAATAAACATTAACGTTAATGCATAGCAAAGGCAAGGAAATGATTGCCTACCTGAAGGGATAATAAAAAGGATGCATTTTACTTACTGATTTAACTTAGTGTAAAATCAGAGGTCTACATCAACAATTGGGCTGAGCAATAGCCAAAAGTGGCATTTAGGAATACAGAGGAAGGTATCCACTCCCAGAAGAAGAAAAAAAAACAAAAAACATGTTAGAAAAGGGGGGAGAGAGGTGGATGAGCGGTAGTTTCACTTTTTTTTGTGAGGATCCCCTAACCCTAGGTTCACACTAAATGCGGCTTTAAAATTGTGCAATTTCCCTTGAAATCGCACGATTTCCAAGCCATATGCCAGTGGGACTTCAGGTGCAACATGGCTAACATCTGTGTGATGCTATGCAAGTCGCACCTGAAATCGCCAAAAGTAGTGCAGGAAATACTTTTTCAAATTGGTGCGGAAACGCAAAGTCGGCATCGCACAGATTTAAGCAGTTCCATTGATGACAATAGGGTGTGACGTGCCATGCGATTTGACAAGTCAAATTGCATTATAAGTTGTATCAGTGTGAACAGGGGCTAAAGGCCAATAACCCCAATTTACCATTTTAAAGATAGAGTTTTTGCACTTACTGTACAATCTTAAAGGTCCATTGAGTGATACGGGAGGAGAAGGCACACCATGGTTCTACAGAATGGGTCCAAAGCTTTATTCAGGGATTACATTATTACAGCAGAGGTAATATATCAGAGCCTCGCAGGACCCCTTCATCAGGCTTGTGATATTCACATGCCTGATGAAGAGGTCCTGCGAGGCTCTGAAATATTGCCTCTGCTGTAATAATGTAATCACTGAATAAAGCTTTCGATCCATTCTGGAGATTCATGGTGTGCTGGTGATGTTTCTTGCTTCGGCTGTCTTTGGTTCTAGCTCATGGTAGCTGCAGCACCTGCTTACACATACAACCATTTCTTCAGGAATGTGTGCATTGGGAATTGTGCAATCGAATATGTTTCTTAGTAGACTCCAAGAAAGGGATTGTTTGCTACGAATAAAAAAAATATTTTCTTTCTCACCTATTTAGAAACACCGGAAGTCTTTAACGTTTGGGAAGTACAAATGCAGTCCAACTGAGAGGCGGGCAACACAGCAAACAATTGCTAAGTAACAACAGAAAAGGGTGTACTGCCTGCAGCTCAAAGAGCTGCCTAAAGGAACTTATGCCGGAAGATGGTGGAACTCAGGGAAAGTAAATGAAAGGTCAAGTGGCAGCCTTACAAACCTAGGCAACAGTTGTGTTATGGAAATAGAAAACGAAAGTAGCGGCATTGTAAAAATCAAATGTGGTCACATAAAAAAAAATGTGACATCACCTTCTCCCTTCTTGTTTAAGGTGTTGGCCCCCGAATTACACCCAGGGATTTTTTTCCCCTGGTTTAGGTCTATTTTGCATTTTCATAGATGGCCTAGTGTAATTCTTTTGCGGTGACTGTTTGGTTTATATGGGTGACATTACTTTTATAACTACAAGGTGTGTCTAAAAAGTTTGGTGAATGGTATCAGAAAACAGAAGATACAAACAAATTACGTTTACTGGCCTTCAAAATCGTCATCCTTCACAACACACTTTTGGCAACGTTCATAAAGCTTCTGGAAACTATCAGCAAAGGCCTCTTGAGGAATTGATCGCAGAACCACTGTAACACATTCTTGGATTGCCACCATGTCCGTGATCAACATTGTCTTGACCTTGGACTTTTGCAGGCAACTCCTTTTGGGTCACGGGGAAGACGGTGAACGCCATTCCATCAACTGCCGTCTGTCTCATCCCTGGTGACAATGGTTCACAGAAAGGATGGATCCTGGGTACACATGGTAATGAAACCTCCAGGAGGATTCCATTCCTTTTGCTTTCTGTTCTTCTGTCAGCTTGTGCGGCACAAACCGGGAACAGATCTTCTGCTTACCCAAATCTTCCCAGATGATGGTGCGCACCATGTCCTTGCTAATGCCCAATTCCTCCACCACGAATCGTAGAGTCAGTCACCGATCTCGTGCCAGCACTTGTCACAATTGCTCGATCATGTCTGGGGTTCTGCTGGTCGACGGCCGGTCCAAACGTGGCGCATCTGTAGTCGTTTCCTTACCATCGCAAAAGCGTTTGAACCATTTTTAACCACTTCCCACCCGGTCACTGCACATAAACGGCCGGGTGGGAGCTCCCTCCTTCTGACTGGACGCTCCCGAACGTCCTTCAGAAGGAGCGGGATCACGCGGGCGCGCTCCCGCGCAATCCCGATGCGCGCGCGTCACTCAGACACGCCGCATCTCGGAGCGGCAGGAGGGCAATGTGATTTGCCCTCCTGATCCGCACGATGGCTGTGTGTAATCACAGCCATTGTATGGTAAACAAGGGGGAGGGGTGGCAGTTGACAGGAGATCGCGCTGCCACGTGCCCGCACAGCGGCGCGATCCCGATCTGCCTGTGCCCCCCAGAGACAGTACAACACAGGAGGGCCCTGTGATTGGCCCTCCTGATCACATGACGACTGTGTCCAATCACAGTCGTCATGTAATGTAAATAGAAAGCGTTGTAACTGCTCTCATCTCTTCCTCTCCTCACACAGAGCCTGTCAGTGAGGAGCGGAAGAGAGATCTGTGCTGCAGCCGGGAGATCAGTAAGTTTTATAGCTGTTTGTCTGCTGTTTACCCACTGATCACCCAGCTAGTGTCCCCAAAACAGTGAAAACACCTGTCAGTGAACATCTGCCCATCAACAACTAGCACATCTGTCCGCCAACAGCGGGCACATCTGCCTGCCAGTCATCAGGCACATCTGCCGCCCGCCAGTCATCAGGCACATCTGCCGCCCGCCAGTCATCAGGCACATCTGCCGCACGCCAGTCATCAGGCACATCTGCCGCCCGCCAATCATCAGGCACATCTGCCGCCTGCCAATCATCAGACACATCTGCCCGCCAGTCATCAGACACATCTGCCCGCCAGTCATCAGACACATCTGCCCGCCAATCATCAGGCACATCTGCAGCCCGCCAGCTGGCACATCAGCCCGTCATCAGCTGGCACATCTGCCTGCCATCATCAGGCATATCTGCTGCCTGCCATCATCAGGCATATCTGCCGCCCGCCATCAGGCACATCTGCCGCCCGCCATCAGGCACATCTGCCGCCCGCCATCAGGCACATCTGCCGCCCGCCATCAGGCACATCTGCCGCCCGCCATCAGGCACATCTGCCGCCCGCCATCAGGCACATCTGCCGCCTGCCAATCATCAGGCACATCTGCCCGCCAGTCATCAGACACATCTGCCCACCAGTCATCAGACACATCTGCCCGCCAATCATCAGGCACATCTGCCGCCCGCCAGCTGGCACATCAGCCCGTCATCAGCTGGCACATCAGCCCGTCATCAGCTGGCACATCTGCCTGCCATCATCAGGCATATCTGCTGCCTGCCATCATCAGGCATATCTGCCGCCCGCCATCAGGCATATCTGCCGCCCGCCATCAGGCACATCTGCCGCCCGCCATCAGGCACATCTGCCGCCCGCCATCAGGCACATCTGCCGCCCGCCATCAGGCACATCTGCCGCCCGCCATCAGGCACATCTGCCGCCCGCCATCTGCCCACAATCAGGCACATCTGCCTGCCAACATCAGGCACATCTGCCCGCCAACATCAGGCACATCTGCCCGCCAACATCAGGCACATCTGCCCGCCAACATCAGGCACATCTGCCCGCCAACATCAGGCACATCTGCCCGCCAACATCAGGCACATCTAGCGCAGCACTCCGGGATAGGCAGGCATCCACCAGCAGTTCTGCAACCTTCCTAGAAGATAGGCCAGATGCTAGCAACGGATCCCATCAACGAGGCAGTGCCCATACTAGCCTCCCAGATGTTCTACTGTATCCAACATGGCTGCCCGATACATCAGTAGAACCCGTAATACCCCTTTTTTACAGCCCAGCCAGGCCCTCAGATGCAGATGGAAAATGTAACCCCACTTTATTATTTTCATTTATTTTTTACCAATGATCTCCTAACCTATATTGTGGCGCAATGTAATCTATACACCAGCCAACAATCCAAGTTCCTCATATGCCCGTCCTTTTGTTTGGAAACCCCTCACCATGGAAGAATTAAAAATTTTCCTTGGCCTAACCTTCAACATGGGGCTGACAAAAAAAACTCCATTCCTACTGGTCTACCCAACCTATCCACTACATGCCGGTCTATTCGTCATTGATGCCCAGAACCCGTTATGAGATGATCATGAGATTTTTACACTTCAATAACAATGCCCAATGCCTCCCTCGAAATCATCCCAGTTACGATAAATTATTCAAAATTTGTCCCCAAATCAATTTTTTTTTGCGCCAGCTTCAAGGAGATGTTTACCCCTGATAGAAATATATGTGTGGATGAATCCCTGGTACACTTCACCGGAAGACTCGGAATAAAACAATACCGCCCCAGTAAAAGAGCCAGATGTGGGGTAAAATTTTATAAGGCGTGTGACAGGGCCACGGGTTACACATATGACTTTATAATTTATGAGGGAAAAGACAGACAGCTAAACCCCCCTGGATGCCCTACCTACATGGGAACAAGTGGCAAAACTGTCTGGCAGCTGATCCAACCATTACTTGGGAAAGGCTACCACCTATATGTAGACAATTTCTACACTAGTCTCCCACTTTTCCGCCATTTGTACCTAAAGAACACTGTGGCCTGTGGGACAGCACGGACCAACTGCAAAGGCTTCCCACAAAGATTGGTCGCCAAGAAATTGAAGCAGGGTGAAATGGCCAGTATGCGGACTGAAGAAGTACTAGCGGTGAAGTGGAGAGATAAAAAAAGAGATGTCTACATCCTTTCAACAATACATGACAACACCTTGGTGGAACTTCAGAGAAGAGGAGGCCCCATACAGAAGCCAAAATGTGTGCATGAGTACAACCTATACATGGGGGGGTGGATATGAACGACCAGATGATGCAGCCCTACTTGGCCACCAGGAGATCACTATTTTGGTACAAGAAAGTCGCCATTTATTTGATGCAACTTGCCCTATTTAACCCTTTCAAGACTAAGCCTATTTTTGAAATTTGGTGTTTACAAGTTAAAATCCGTATTTTTTGCTAGAAAATTACTTAGAACCCCCAAACATTATGTATATTTTTTTTAGCAGAGAATCTAGAGAATAAAACGGAGATTGTTGCAATATTTTATATCACACGGTATTTGTGCAGCGGTGTTTTAAACGCAAATTTTTGGAAAAGGGACACTTTCATGAATTTTAAAAAATCCAAACAGTAAAGTTACTCCAATTTTTTTGTATAATGTGAAAGATGATGTTACGCCGAGTAAATAGATACCAAACATGTCACGCTTTATAATTGCACGCACTCGTGGAATGGCGACAAACTACGGTACCTAAGAATTTCCATATGCGACGCTTTAAATTTTTTTTACGGTTACCAGGTTAGAGTTACAGGTCTAGTGCTAGAATTATTGCTCTCACTCTGACGATCACGGCGATACCTCACATATGTGATTTGAACACCATTTACATATGCGTGCGCGACTTCCGTATGCGCTTTCTTTGCTGCGCGGGGACGGAGGCGCTTTAAAAATTTTAAATTTTTTTTCTTATTTATTTTATTTATTTTTAAATTCATAAATTGTGTTTAAAAAAAAAAAAAAATGTTTTGATGACTTTTATTGCTGTCACAAGGAATCCCTTCCTTGTGACAGTAATAGGTGGTGACAGGTACTCTTTATGGAGAGATCGGGGGTCTAAAAGACCCCCTATCCCTCCTTTACACTTCAAAGTATTCAGATCGCCGAAAACGGCGATTCTGAATACTGTGTATTTTTTAAAAACCGGCGCCATTGGCAGCCGAGTAAATGGGAAGTGACGTCATGACGTCGCTTCCGCGTTTACAATTTGAAGGCTGGAACGAAGCCGCCCACAGCTTCGTTCCAGCCCGCCCCCAGCTGCCGGAGGCATCGGATCGGTCACCGAGCCTCCGGATCGACCGGGAGGCTCGGTAAGAGCGGCGGGAGGCGGGGACGTCCCCTCCCGCTGCTCCGGTATAACAGCCGAGCGGCTTTTAGCTGCATCGGTTGTTATACACGGGTATATACTGCAGCTGCGGGCATCATCCCGGTATAACCCCCGAAAGCCGAGTACGCATATCTGCGTACGGTCGGCGGGAAGGGGTTAATTCATATATAATTTTTTCTAAGTGCACCCAAAGTTCCCTAACCTATCTAAAATTCCAAGAAGACGTTGTCACGGCCCTTCTCTATCCCCAAGGCCAAGCCCCTCAACTAATTCGCTCAGATTCATTAGCCAGACTCCATGAAAGGCACTTTCCTGAAATCCTCCCTCTTACCCAAACAGGTTGCAAACCCCCAAAACATGTCGTGTGTGTGCAAGTAGAGGAATTCGCCGCGACACCCGATACTACTGTCCCCAATGTCCCTCCCAACCAGGCCTCTGAATTGGAACGTGCTATCGGAGCTATCATACTTCACTACACTATTAGAACAGTGAAGATGATTTTTTCCACTATCTGCCATTTCTGTGAATGACCCGGACTGTTAACGACTATGCCTCTGCCAAACATGTTTCTGCCTTCAACCTGAATTGACCCGGACTGTTAAATGACCATGCTTTTTGCCTGCCTCCTGAACTGATCATTTGCCATGCCACTGTACAGCACAGGGGTCTCACATATGTGAGGGGCTCCAGAAAAGGTTTTTCGAGTGGAGAAAACATTTTTCACCGGGTTTTTAGTTTTCTCGGATTAGGGTCTGGAGACTCGGAGGCTTTGTAGAGATTTGGGTGGGAAGAAGCCTCTACCCCTGTCCTCAGGTCTTACCTGACCAAGGCACAATGTACAAAGTGCTGCCTGCTGCCACCTAAACTGGTCATGCCTCTGCCTGCCACCTGAACTGGCCATGCCTTTGCCTGCCACATGACCTTGCCATGCCTTTGCCTGCCACCTGGACTGGCCATGCCTATGCCTATTTCCTATTTCCTTTGGCTGTCTGGACAAATGCTTTGGCTGCTCTGGAACGGTTTTCCTGCCTGCTAAAACCGCAGGTGAGCTTTTTTTTTTTTTACCTTTTGCTCAGCAGAATGTATTTTGGGGTGTAATTCTTGGTGTGTACATGCTATGTGTTAGAAGCATGGAGATGCTACTTGCATGTTGGGCCTCTGTATGTGGCCAGGTAGTGGAAAAGTCTCACACATGGGGTATCGCCATACTCAGGACGAATAGCAGAATGTATTTTGGGGTGTGATTTTGGCTATGTACATGCTATGTGTTAGAAAGATCTTCTACATTGACAACTTTGTGAGAAAAAAATAGGTTTTCATTTTCTTTCCACATTTTCCAAAAACTTGTGGAAAGAAATGACATGTTCAAAAGACTCAGTATGCCTCATAGAATATACATTGGGTTGTTTTCTTTCCAAAATGGGGTCATTTTGTGGGTAATTCCATTGTCCTGGTGCTCCAGGGCCTTCAAAAATGTGTTAGGTACTCAGGAAATGAAATGTGTAATTTATGCCTTTAGAACGCCTGATGGTGCTATATGGATATTGGGCCTCTGTGTGGCCAGGCTGTGGAAAAGTCTCACACATGGGGTATCGCCATACTCAGGACGAATAGCAGAATGTATTTTGGGGTGTGATTGCAATTATGCCTGCACCGTGTGTGAGAAATAACTTGTAAATATGACAATTTAGTGAAGAAAAAAAAAAATCTATATTTCTTAATTTTCCAAAGCATTGTGGGGAAAAAATTTCAACTTCAAAAAATTCACTATGCCTCTTACTAAATACCTCAGACTGTCTTCTTTCCAAAAAGGGGTCATTTGGGGGATAAGGCGCCTTTCACACGGACGGCTATTCTGCTGCAGTTAAAAGCATGTTTTTTTTCCTGTAGAGTTCAAGACTCCAGGCACTGCGATCAGCTGCATTTGCACGGTGCGATTAGCTGCGGTCGCGTTTGGCTGCGGTTTGCCATTTCCATGGAAACCCGACAGGGTGCCGTCTCGCATTGTTTGGTATGAATCTTGAGGGGGAACTCCACGGCAAATTTTAAATAAAAAAATGGCGTGGGTTCCCCCCCAGGAGCATACCAGGCTCTTCGGTCTGGTATGGATTTTAAGAGGAACCCCTACGCCGGAAAAAACGGCGTGGGGTCCCCCCAAAATCCATACCAGACCCTTATCCGAGCACGCAGCCCGGTCGGTCAGGAAAGGGGGTGGGGACGGGCGAGCGCCCCCCCCCCCCTGAGCCGTACCAGGCCGCATGAGCTCAACATGGGGGGTGGGTGCTTTGGGGGAGGGGACACCCTGCGCCCCCCCCCACCCCAAAGCACCTTGTCCCCATGTTGATGAGGACAAGGGCCTCTTCCCGACAACCCTGGCCGTTGGTTGTCGGGGGTCTGCGGGCGGGGGGCTTATCGGAATCCGGGAGCCCCCTTTAATTAGGGGGCCCCTAGATCCTGGCCAACCACCCTATGTGAATGAGTATGGGGTACATGGTACCCCTACCCATTCACCTAGGGAAAAAGTGTAAAAAAAAACACTACACAGATTTTTAAAGTAATTTATTAGACAGCTCTGGGAGTCCTCTTCCGACTTCGGGGGTCCTCTTCCGACTTCAGGGGTCTCTCCGGTTCTTCTGCTCTTTTCCCGCTCTTTTGCTATAGCGGAGGAGCCCGGTCTGCTGCCTTCTGCCCTCTTCTTCTGATGTTGACATGACGCTCTCTCCAGCTGGAATGCACTCTGGGCGCTCCGCTCTGACTTATATAGGCGGTGACCCCGCCCCCTTATGCCGTCACAGTCCCTGGGCGAGCGGAGCGCCCAGAGTGCATTCCAGCAGAAGATAGCGGAGGAGCCCGGCAGAAGACCCGGAGAGCACGGAGAAGAACCGGAGAGACCCCCGAAGTCGGAAGACCCCCGAAGCCGGAAGACCCCCGAAGCCGGAAGAAGACCCCCGAAGCCGGAAGAAGACCCCCGGAGCTGTCTAATAAATTACTTTAAAAATCTGTGTAGTTTTTTTTTATTGACACTTTTTCCCTAGGTGAATGGGTAGGGGTACCATGTACCCCATACTCATTCACATAGGGTGGGGGGCTGGGATCTGGGGGATCCCTTATTAAAGGGGGCTCCCGGATTCTGATAAGCCCCCCGCCCGCAGACCCCGATAACCAACGGCCAGGGTTGTCGGGAAGAGGCCCTTGTCCTCATCAACATGGGGACAAGGTGCTTTGGGGTGGGGGGGCCGCAGGGCGCCCCCTCCCCCAAAGCACCCACCCCCCATGTTGAGGGCATGTGGCCTGGTACGGCTCAGGAGGGGGGGGGGCGCTCGCCCGTCCCCACCCCCTTTCCTGACCGACTGGGCTGCGTGCTCGGATAAGGGTCTGGTGTGGATTTTGGGGGGGACCCCACGCCGGTTTTTCGGCGTAGGGGTTCCTCTTAAAATCCATACCAGACCGAAGGGCCTGGTATGCCCCTGGGGGGGAACCCACGCCATTTTTTTATTTAAAATTTGGCGTGGAGTTCCCCCTCAAGATTCATACCAAACAGTGCCGGGCATTGGAGGGGATCCGGGTCGGATCCCCGTGCTTGTTGCTCATTGGAAAAGGAACAATCATTTTTCCTTTCCCGATGAGCAGCTCGGCGCTGTTATCCGCAGCTGACACAGTGCACTGCGATTACCTGCGGTTATGTGCGGATAGCTGCGCTAAATCGCTCCTGGACGCAGTCAATTCTATTTTTTCTAACCGCACAGAACCTCATGTATCTAATTCGCAGCTAAACGCAGTGTGTGAATGGGGCCATAGGAAAGCATTGTGTGCTTTTAGCTGCGGTAGAAAATTAGAAAATCCACAGCTAAAAGCACCATTCTATCCATCCGTGTGAAAGGGGCCTTACTGTACTGTCCTGACATTTTAGGGCCTCAAGAAATGAGATCAGTGCATTAGGCCATCAGTGCATTAGGATTGATACATTTTCAATAATGTGTAGCATGGCTTGTAAACTCTAACTTTCACACAAACCAATGATCATACAATTATCAGGATTTTTTTTACCAAAGACATGTGGTAAAATACATTTTTGCCTAAATTTTCGACAAAATTATTTTTTTTTTGGTTTCTTTTAAAAGAGAAAGTAGAAAATGTTGTTTTTTTTTCCAAAATATTCGCTCTTTTTTCGCTTATGTCACAAAAAATAAAAAATGAAGTGCACGATGGTCTGAGTTGGAAGAATGAGAAGCCTTCCTGGGCCCATCCAAATTGACAAAAATTGAGTCAGTTTTTCTGAAAATGGTTGAAAGACAAGAATTATACAACCCGCTTTTAATGAACCTGAGCCAGACAAGAGAGACGGGGAGAACAATGACTGGTTCGGGCAAATGGCAAAAGGCAGATTACCCCCCTAGCTCCACTCCTGTAGGCTCAATACTGACAACGACACACACACACACCTAGGCTTGACCCTGCCCCCACTCTCTCCTCACAGGCTTTGATTGATAGCAACAGGAACCAATTGCTCCTGCCTCCATGTCCAGTGTGAAAGTGAGAGCTGCTGCTCACAGACATAATGTCAGATCAAGATCTAGCTCAGGTAAATATTTAAGGTGGGGATCCTGCGCACATAAGGTTTTTTTTACCTTAATGCAGAGAATATCCTGGGCTTCAATGCCGTGTCCCTATGCAAGACCAAAACGTTTTTTGGGGAGATAGAGCCGCCAGTTCTGATACTCGTCTCTCAGAGAGATTGCTACAAGGAAAGCAACCTTGTAAGTTAGAGTAGAGAAAGGAGAGAAAGGAGAGAAAAGAACGTCTCTAATGGGTTGAAACGTCGTCTTCTGAAGCACAGAGAGAACCAGATACAGGCATCACAATCACTGGGGAACCATATTGCACAATGGTCTTAATCAAAGAGTGAGAGGCCAATGGTAATTGAAACAGAACGAAAAGCGGAGTCTTGTTCTTTGATAGTCTTGACAGCCAAACACTAGTCCAGACCCAACCTCAGAATGGAGAGAATTCGTCCCACAAAGAAATCCTTTGGGTAAAATTTCTAAATCTGATGCTAGAGCTTGCGGCAAGTTTAACTCCTAGCCTTGAGCATTATAGTAAAGTATAGCCTCTGCCCCTTATAACCTGGACTTTTATCAGCTACATTGTTAAAACCAATAACCATAAAGCAGGATGAAAAATTGGCCCTTGGCATTAGTAGATCCAGACACTCTGGCAGAGCCCAAACTGCATCTGCTAGAAGTCTTACCAGGTCTGTGAACTACATCCACCTAAGCCAAAACAGAGCAATGACAAAGAACTGGAAAGAGAATGGAGCTGCCACATCCCTAAACTGATAAAGCACACAAAGCTGTGGAGCCTCCCCCACCACAACACTGTTCTTGGGCTCCACCTTCCACTGGGGGCCCTGGGACTGCTGTATATGGTCCAGTAGGCTGGCTGCAGAGGAGACGGAGGAACATCCATTCTCTCATCTCCTCTGTGATGAATGAAGCCAGAAGCGACAAGGACTTTGTCACTTACGTTTTCAGAGCTGGCTTTTCTTTAGCTGTTACAGCCAGGGAGGTATCTGATCAAACAAATAGGTTTTATCAGATGTTTTGAAGGACAGAGGAGACATCTCCATAAAGAGTCACTATCCAAACCAGGTCTTTTTTCACCTCTTGTGATAGCAATAAAGTTAAATGAAAGATTATTAAAAAAAAAAGAAGAATACTACAAAATTTCATAGGCGTGTGCAGTTTTAAATCTTGACGTGTTTGGTATCCATTTACTCAACGCAACAGCATCTTTTAGATTTTACCAAAAGAATTGGGTATTATCTTGTGTTCATTCATAAGTGTCATTTTTTTCTGCAAATTTGCATCTGATAAACGGCTGTTATTGTGGTCGGTTTCCCTGTTGCAGATTTTATTTCAGCTCATGTCTGGTTAACTCCTTTGCGCCTAAGGGTAAAACAAATCTTAATGTTTAAACAAAAATTAGTAAAACTACATATCATCACAACTAATTTGTGAATCCATGTGGATTATACCGCATTTTGGGAATTTGGGACAAATTGGGCTTTCATTTGGTTGTAAATGGTAATGGATATCTCCTGATTTTTTTTTTAATCAAAAGAAAACTGTCCCAAAAAATAGTAAAAAAAATTATTATTTTAACCACTTAAGCCCCGAACCATTTTGCTGGCCAAAGAACAGAGCCCTTTTTGCGATTCGGCACTGCGTGGTCGTGCGACGTGGCTCCCAAACAAAATTTACGTCCTTTTTTTCCCACAAATAGAGCTTTCTTTTGGTGGTATTTGATCACCACTGCGGTTATTTTTTGCGCTATAAACAAAAAAAGAGCAACAATTTTGAAAAAAAAAAAGCATTATTTTTTACATTTTGCTATAATAAATATCCCCCCAAAATATATATAAAAAACATTTTTTTTTCCTCAGTTTAGGCCGATACGTATTCTTCTACATATAATAAGCTTTATTGATTGGTTTGCACAAAAGTCAAAGAGTTTACAAAATAGGGGATAGATTTATGGCATTTTTATTAATTTTTTTTTACTAGTAATGGTGGCGATCAGCGATTTTTATCGTGACTGCGACATTATGGCGGACACATCGGACATTTTTGGGACCATTGTCATTTATACAGCAATCAGTGCTATACAAATGCACTTATTCCTGTGTAAATGACACTGGCAGTGAAGGGGTTAACCACTAGGGGGCAGTGTAAGGGTTAAGTATGCCCTGGAGAGTGATTCTAACTGTGGGGGGGGCGTGGCTACGTGTGACACGTTACTGATCTCTGCTCCCAATCACAGGGAGCAGAGATCAGTGACACTGTCACTGGGCAGAACGGGGAGATGCTTGTTTACATTAGCATCTCCCCGTTCTTCCTCTCCGTGAGGCGATCGCGGGTATCCCCGCGGCGATCAAGTCTGCAGGACCCACGACCCGACTCACGGAGGTCGGCGCGCACGCGATGGAGTGGCGGCATATTTAAAGGGACGTACAGGTACGCCCATTTGCCCAGCCGTGCCATTCTGCCAACGTACGTCGGCGTGCGCCGGTTGGGAACCGGTTAAAATGTAGCTGTATATTACTTGCTATTACCATAACCTTCCACCAAACAACCACCCAAATTAAATTACCCTGCTCCTGACCATCACAGCAATACCATATGTGTATGTTCTTTGTACCCATAGTAGGGCCCAAAAACGTGCGCATTTTGCTTTTCACTGATACTAATTAAAAAATATATATAATAATAATAATATTAATAATAATAATAACCCAAATACTAATTCTGACACTGACCTAAATCAAACCTGGTTCTAGGTATTTTTTTATCATTATTTTTTCTCTGCAAGGAGAGAGCGGGAGATATGATGCATCTCTCTCCTTCATTCACAGGCAGAGACATGTTTTAAAAATCCTATTTTCTTTTCATACATCAGGGGACACAGAGCCATAGTAGTTACTATGTGGGATGTCCTATAGCAATGCCAACTGAAGGGAGGGAGACAGAACAAAAGTAGGGAAACCAAGAGACTAGAGGACTCATACTGCAGCCTGCAGTACACTGCGCCCAAAGGCGATATCCTCATGACCTTTTACATCTACTTGATAGAATCTGGTAAATGTATGGACTGAAGACCAAGCTGCGGCCTTGCAGATCAGAGCCATGGAGGTTTAGTAATACACTGCCCAAGAAGCACTAACAGCCCTGATGGAGTGTGATGCAATGCGATTTAAACCGTAAGCTTGAACAATCACTTGACAAATTCATTTAGAAATGGTAGATTTCGACGCCGCCTGTCCTCTTTTAGGACTGCCTGGCAACACAAACAAAACATCTGTTTTACGAATCTGAGCAGTCGCTTTTAAATGGACCTTGACCGCTCTCACCACATAAAGAGAATGTAGTGACTTTTCTTCCACAGAATGAGGTTCTGGAAAAAATGTAGGCAGAACAATATCCTGGTTTAAATGAAAACCTGACACTACCTTCGGTAGAAAATTAGGATGAGGTCGCAATAGAACCTTATTATGAATAATCAAATATGGCTCTTTACGGGAAAGAGCAGCCAACTCTGATACTTGATTGATCCCTGGTGTCTAGAGGAGAAGGTGCTGTAATCCCTCCCAGAGAAGCTCATCCTGTTTTCTGTCGAAGGTCCATCCCCAGAAGCTGATCCTGAAAGACATTTCTACATGCATATGCCTGATATCACTACATTATCTTGATGGCTTAAACTACTGACGGACACATCATATCTGGAGCGGAGGCACCTGGGGACAGCTTTACTGGAACCTAAGATGCCAAGTCACTGCCTGGTACTACATGTCTATTACCCCTGCAGGGGTTTAAGGAGCTGGTGAGTGGGGACCCTTGAGGGGGAGCACCGCAAAGTCACTGGATACCAGCTATTTTTCTCACGAAAGTCACCATTTACAAGAACTTTGTTTATGCTGGAACTTTATTTTTATAGTCTTTTATTTTTTATTCTTTGGTTTCACACCATATGATTATTTGATTTTAAGATTTATATCCCATATCCGTTCACTTTGCAGTATGGATGGGACTGTGGTTTAATACGGACTCTGGATCTATGTGATATATTTGATTTACTTGGTGGACACGGTTTGCACTTATTTATTTATATTATTTTAGTTATTGGTATTTGCAGATTGATCACTATATTGTCCTTATACCACTTGCTGGGGGGATTTCTACTAATAAGACCCCTCCCCATGCAACAGGTGGGGGATTTTCATTCACACTTGGATGGTTTAGTTACACTTTTAAGTTATATATGAGTGTTTTCACTGCTCTGTACACATCAGCACGGGTTATTAATTTTAAATAGGTTGATATACACTTTTAAAAATTTTTTTGAGTGGTTCTTACCGCTCTGTACACATCAGCACGAATTATTAATTCATAACAGGTACCCCGGCATAGGTAGCGCCACTTACCCCTACCCATCTTCTCTCCTTGAAGAAGATATGGCAACCAAGAAAACTATTTCCCTCGTCAGGAGGATCAAGGGAATATCTTGAATCGGTTCAAAAGGCTGTTTTGTAAAGCCGACAGGACTAAATTTAAGTCCCAAGGGGTGACTTAACTGGGGGATTAATCCGTGTTACTCCCTGGATAAGGTTAGGAACCAGAGAGTGTGAAGCAAGTGGTCATTGAAAAAACACCGATAAGGCCGACACCTGGCCCTTGATAGTGCTCAAGGCCAGCTTCATTACTGATCCCATCTGTAGGAACTCAAGGATCCTACCTATGATATATTTCCTGGGATGCCAAACCCTGGATTCACACCAGGAGACATATGCCTTCCAGACTCTATATGATTCTGGAGGCCGGCTTCCTAGCATTAACCAAGGTAGAAACTACTGAAGCTGACAGCCCATGGTCCTTTAGAATGTGGGTCTCAAATAGCCAAACCGTTAAATTTAGCGTTTGTAAGGTAAGATGGAACACTGGACCTTGCGAGAGAAGGTCTGGTCACAGGGGCAGGCTCCAAGTGTCCCCTACAGCCATCCTTATGATCTCGGCAAACCAAGATCTCCTGGGCCACGCTGGGGCCACAGAATCATCTCCTTTCCCTCTTGCTTGATCCTGCGTAGGAGACGCCGAAGCAGCAGAACAGGAGGGAACGCTTAGATCAGTGAAAACTGATCCCATGGAAAGACCAAGGCATCTGTTCCGTATGCCATCGGATCCCTTATCCTTGACACAAAGTTGTTGATCTTGTTGTTGAACCTGGACGCAAACAGATCCACGTCCGGAACTCCCCATTTTTGGCATATTGACAGAAAGATGTCGGGGTGAAGGGACCATTCTCCCGGGAACAATTGTTGGTGACTCAAGTAGTCCGCCTGCCAATTCCCCATCCCTGGAATGAAAACTGCTGATAGGCAAGGGATGTTATTTTCTGCCCAAGACAGAATATGATTGACCTCTCTCTGGGCTGTACGACTTCTCGTGCCCCCTTGGTGATTGATATAAGCCACAGCTGTGGCATTGTCGGATTGAATCCTGACAGGATAATTCCGTAGTCTGAGAGTCCAGGCTTTTAGAGCCAGGCGTACTGCCCGAACCTCTAGAATATTGATGGGCAAGGTCAACTCTGATTTGGACCACTTCCCTTGGACAGACGCTTCTTCCAGGACTGCTCCCCAGCCCAAAAGGCTGGCATCTGTTGTTCCTACTTTCCAGGTAACCGGTAGAAAGGATTTTTCTTTTTGAAGATTTTTGGATGTTAACCACCAATTGAGGCTCTGATGGACTTTGGCGGATAAATGCATCGGGAAGTCCAGAGTTTGGAACTTCTTGTTCCAAGTTGACAGGATACTGTTTTGCAGCAATCTTGAATGAAACTTCGCATAAGGAATGGCCTCGAAAGAAGCCACCATTTTTCCCAATAAGCTCATGCAAAGATGAATAGAAGGATTCTTCTTTGTTTTGACCAACCGAATCAGTTCCTTTAAGGAACCAATTCTTTCCTGGGGCAAAAATACCCTTTTCTGGACTGTATCTATGATCAGCCCTAGATACTGCAATCTCCTTGATGGTTTTAAGGAGGATTTTTCTAGGTTGAGGATCCAACCTAAAGTATTCCAGGTAGCTGACTGCGGTGACCAGACTTTGGTTTAAACGGGCTACCGATTGATCGATCAAGAGTAGATCGTCTAAGTAGGCTAGCATCGTTATACTTTGAGCCCTTAACCTGGCTTAAGGAGCCAGGATCTTTATAAACATTCGAGGTGCTATAGCTAGCCCGAAAAGGTAGAGCTACAAACTGGAAATGAAGATTTTTCACCTCGAAGCCTAGAAATTTCTGGTGAGCGGGGAAGAGTTTAGATCTTTGAGATCCAAAATGTCCATTTGGATTTAATCAAATCCCAACCTCTGCTCTTACATGGGGACCACCATGACAACTTCTGGCAAAATAAAATGGTCCAATGCTTGAAAGACTTCTTTTTCTCTGGATCCTTAGGAACGTTTTGATCTGAGAAAAAACGAGGAGACAGGAACTCTTGGAACTCCAGCTTGTACCTTGGAGCTATTGAGGAAGTCCCCTATTCGTCTTCCTGTCAGATCCTTGAGAACTGCAGAAGAATTCCCTCTATTGAGCGTGCGGGGCGCCTCCTCATAAGGAGGCTTTAGTATCTTGTAGGTTTCCTCCCCCAAGACCTCTTTTGTCCCTGGGGTTAATTCAGAGGATTACCTTTTGAACCTGAAAGCAGAAGCCAAAAGGAGCTTTAAAAATGAAAATATATTTACTCCTTTACTTAAATTGCAAAAGGGGGTACTTTTCCCACTATAATTTCTTTGGATGAATTATCCAAACATTCTCAAACAGCTGTTTCACCGCAAAAGGAAGACTAGCCAGAAGCTTCTGCATGGTGAAAGGAAGTTTATCCTCCGCTGACGTGCGTTCCGGCACTCATGCATTTAGCGGTTTGTGTTAGCAACAATGTGCACAGAACCGTGTATAGCACCTGGTATTCCCAGGCGGTCTCCCATACAGGTACTAACCAGGCCTGACCCTGCTAAGCCTCTGAGATCAGACGAGATTGGGCACTTTCAGGGTGATGTGGCGGTAGGCATCTCAGCAGTTATGCGTTTGGCAAGTTTATAAGCAAGCACCTGCATGAGGAGGTTCTACAATAGAAACTCACAAAGCAATTATTGCAAACATAAAGCTGCCAGATCCTGTGCCTGCTGAGCAGGATACCTGAACACCTGTTAAACTGGCCTCACAATGATTAGGCAATTACTGTCAGCGCAGGCTGCTCAATCTTGCCAGAGAAAAAAAGTGTTTTTGTTTTTTTAACAGGAATTCCAACATTTTATCCGTTGGATGACTAAGCATTTGAGCACTGTCTGCCGAACAAAAGCTCTTATTCACAGAGGATATAGCAGCGTTAATTGCTGGTATACTATTCTTAGTGAATTTCCTCCACCATAGGATAAAGTGTAAAAAACTTTTTTAGGAGGAAAAATAAAGTTTTTTTCTGGGAGATCCTCTCAGATACAAAAAAAGCTTCTCCAACAATAAATGGACAGGAAAAAGCATGCACAGTTTGAGGAGGCTTTAGCGAACCCAAACACTTTGGGGGAGCATAAATATGGAGCGGACCATACTGCAAGAAATTGCACCATCAATCTTAAGATTGAAACCAGCTGATTCTCCCACATTTGACACCTCAGAAGAGGAGTCGTCAGCCTCACCACGGTCCCCTGAGGGGATTTGTCTTCTCCCGTCCCTAGTTCCTCAGTTTGAGGGTCCTGGGCAATGGAAGAGAACCTGTGTGATTAAAGTCGCTAAACTTCTTTTTTTAAACCCATCATGGCTGAGGGAAAAAAGATCTTTTGGTAAAATACACAGGGGCTGCAGTGTTGAAAACAGTTGCAAATATGTCATGGCCCCAATGCTCATTCTGACCAGCCACTCCCTCTCAGGGGAGGATGCCATTTGTAGAGATGAGTAGGCTTTCCAGAGCTTGAGGGGGACCCTTTTAGCTCTATTTTGGGGGTGTTTTAACCCCCCTTCTGACCTTAGCCCGATGCACAAAGCAGAGGTACTATCAGAAGAAATCGCATCCACTGCTTGAGCAATAGTCCAGCCACTGCTGCTGCTATTAATGCTCAGCCTCATGCAAATAGTAAATGTGTTAAGCAGGAAATGCCTGTGTCACCAACCTCTTTCATGTTCCTTTTGCTCTCATGTCTCTGCACCAATTTTGCAGCCAGCACAAATGGAGTTTGTTTTTTAACCACTTCACTACCCGGCCATAGTAAAATGACGTCCACAGATGGGATCTCCCATCCTGGGTAGACGTCATATGACGGTCTGGGCTTCCCGGCCGTCTAGGGGGCACGCGCGCCCGGTGCGTGTGCCCGGCGGCCGCGATGTCCGCCGGGCACCCGCGATTGCCCGTTATCCGGGCCGGACCGTGGATCTGTGTGTGTAAACACACAGATCCACATCCTGTCAGTTGAGAGGAGACCGATCTGTGTTCCCAGTACAGAGGAACACTGATCGGTCTCCTCCCCTTGTGCGTCCCCTCCCCCTACAGTTATAATCACTCCCCTAGGAAACATTTAACCCCTTGTCTCCCCCTAGTGGTTAACCCCTTTCCTGCCTGTCACATTTATACAGTAATCAATGCAATTTTATAGCACTGATCGCCGTATAAATGTGAATGGTCCCAAAAATGTGTCAAAAGTGTCCGATGTGTCTGCCATAATGTCGCAGTCACGAAAAAAAAAAATCGCGATCGCCGCTATTACTAGTAAAAAAAATAAATAATTTTTTTTAAAAAATGCCATAAATCTATCCCGTATTTTGTAGACGCTATAACTTTTGCGCAAACCAATCAATATACGCTTATTGCAATTTTTTTTACCAAACATATGTAGAAGAATACATATCGGCCGAAACTGAGGAAAAAAATTTGTTTTTTTTTTGTTTTTTTTAAATTGGGAAATTTATTATAGCAAAAAGTTAAAAATATTGTGTTTTTTTTCAAAATTGTCGCTCTTCTTTTGTTTATAGCGCAAAAAATAAAAACAGCAGAGGTGATCAAATACCACCAAAAGAAAGCTCTATTTGTGGGGAAAAAAGGACGTCAATTTTGTTTGGGTACAACGTTACACGACCGCGCAATTGTCGTTTAAAATGCGACAGCGCTGAAAACTAAAAATTGGTCTGAGAAGGAAGGGGGTGAAAATGCCCTGTATTAAACCGGTTAAAAAAAAAAACACACTCCCGTGTTGGAGGACGCCATTGGCGTACTAAGCCTCGCCCCCACCTCGCATCGCGCCCTCCTCCTTTCTCTTGCGCAAGCACGGGCCTCCGATCCGATGGGATCGGCTTGTGAGTGAGGGATGGCATGGAAGGAGACCTGGAAGCCGCCCCGTGTAGGGGTGTTGAAATAAAACGGCATTGCTGATTGTTTTCAGTTCTCCCTTATACTCAGCCTCTTGAAGAGGGGAAGAGTTCAGCCCAGGTGGGGGTGTCTGGAGGAAGCAAAAAACCCCCCAAACTTACCGGTGGATGGCCTGCTGGCTGGAGAAAAAGAGTCTGCTGCTTCTGTGACACAGCAAGATCTCTGAGCAAAGCATGAGAAGGTATGTGATCCATACAGCCCCCGGTGGTGACACTTAGGCATAACAACATTTACTTTAAAGGAGACAATTCATAGGAAAATTTTAAAAATCACTTAGAAAAACTCCACTTACCTTTCCCACGGTAAACCAACAGACCCAATCTTCAACCCTTCATGGTGGGTTCCGTTAAACCTTCAGGAGCTGGGGATCCTGGAGGAAACCCACAATCCTGGACCTGCAATAGCACCACCGGCAGTAAACTTTATGGCCTTAATACCAAAAAGTACTGGATTCCGGGGTCCAGCTCTCAAAAGAGAAGCATTCACAGGCAAAAACCTCGTTTCTTCGGACATGAGGCCCTGGTACCATTCAATTCAGCCAGAAAGACACCTTGAATGGATCCGTCTGCATAGCTAGCCCCAGCAAGGATTGCTCCAGAGGAGCTCAGCTCAGCACATCTTTACTCCGTGACTAACACCTAGACACTGGCGAAAAAACTGAGGTACTCCCAGTAGTGGGAGGGGTTATATATGGAGTGCACTTTCTTGTCTTAGGGCGTGCCAGTGTCCATCACCTGAAGGTGGCCTATAACCCACATAGTAACTACTATGGCTCTGTGTCCCCTGGTGTATGAAAAGAAAAAAGCACAGTCTAGTGGGACCTCATATTTGTGTTAGGTCTGCGTAAAGGGGTTAATTATTGTCCCCAGAATGTGAAGTAAAAAATCTCTCAAACAGAGCCCCAGATAGAAGTAAAACTGAGGCCCTAAAAAGTTTTGGCTATAGATTTATTTTAACTAGTTTCAGATTTTAGTTGTGCTACGCATACCCCAAAAAAACATAATTGTATAAATGTACACAGGACATGTGTAGCACTTCCAGTCCTTCTGCCGAAACCCCCCCCCCTCCAAATACACAGCAATTACTGGCTCTGATTATTCAAAGCTGGGAGTGTTCACAGAGCAGCAATCGGCAGCTTCAGCTGTAAAAAACAAGACGAAAGAAAACATCAAGGAGTCCAATTCAGTGTTTATTAACAATACTGTTTAGATCAGGGGTAGGCAACCCCCGGCACTGGTGCCGCAAGCGAAGGCTCTTTTGCCGGCACACGACTCCCTCCCCATCAGCAGAGAAGCACGGGGAAATGTCAGTGAGACACTAATGCATTCCAATTTCAGAATTCCCCATGCCACACCTGCACTGAGGGGGAGGCACTGTGCCCCTACACATTGAAAAAGATGGGAAACATTGTTTGGTTCTCTAACCTTGCTGTAGCTGAGATTGTCAGCGTTTGTGATGGGGAAGAGACTGGCTGCACTTCTGCTATGGGGGCGGTCCCTGTTTCCAGGAGGATTGTAATTTGGCCACTGCTAAAGCCAATCACAGTCCTGCTAGCCCCACCCATCATCTGGGGGAAAATGACTCACTTGGTTGCCACTACCAATCTCAGAAAGAAGGGATTTTACTGACTGAGAAAACCACAATCAGGTGACAGTTTGTGGAATTACTGTTGAGCTTTTGGGAACTTTGTTGAAATCATTCCTGAACCTTTGCGTCACTTACTACTGAACCCTTGCACTCTGTGTCCCTTTAAGCCACAGCCAGTATTCAGCGCAATGAAAATCACACCCAACTTTTCCTGTGGCGCAGAGCACCGCACTTTTTCTCAGCTCAGGGGCCCAACTTATGATCCCGCACACAGACCCACTGCTTTCAGAAAATGCCCCTGACCTGAGCTCATCATTGTGCATCCATTCCAGATGCTTGTATGTGACATTCACATATAAGCATGTGGGCTGGATGCGAGAGGTGGATCAGCAGGATGAGTGTGCCAGAACAGGTAGATGCATCTTATCTCTGCTTCCTTTCACCACTCTGTATATCATAGATGAGAAGAGGGTACAGTGGTGGGGCAAATGAGCAGGAGGAGTTCAGAGGTGGGTCAGATGAGCGGGGGGGGGTTCAGTGTTGGGCCAGATGAGCAGGGGGGGTTCAGTGTTGGGCCAGATGAGCAGGGGGGTTCAGTGTTGGGCCAGATGAGCAGGGGGGGTTTCAGTGTTGGGCCAGATGAGCAGGGGGGGTTTCAGTGTTGGGCCAGATGAGCAGGGGGGTTCAGTGTTGGGCCAGATGAGCAGGGGGGTTCAGTGTTGGGCCAGATGAGCAGGGGGGTTCAGTGTTGGGCCAGATGAGCAGGGGGGGTTCAGTGTTGGGCCAGATGAGCAGGGGGGGTTCAGTGTTGGGCCAGATGAGCAGGGGGGTTCAGTGTTGGGTCAGATGAGCAGGGGGGGTTCAGTGTTGGGCCAGATGAGCAGGGGGGTTCAGTGTTGGACCAGATGAGCAGGGGGGTTCAGTGTTGGGACAGAAAAGCAGGGGGGTTCAGTGTTGGGACAGAAAAGCAGGGGGGTTCAGTGGTGGGACAGAAAAGCAGGGGGGTAAAGCAGTGGGGCAGATGAGCAGGGGGTACAGAGGTGAGACAGATGTGCAGGAGGTACATTGGTGGGGCAGATGAGAAAGGGGGTTACAGTGGTGGAGCAGATGAGCAGATAGGTTCAGTGTTAGGACAGATGAGAAGGTGATTCAGTAGTGAGACAGAAGAGCATGGGGATACGGCAGTGGAGCAGATGTGCAGGGAGGTACAGTGGTGGGGCAGATAAGCAGGGGGGTTACAGTATTGGGCAGATGTGCAGGAGGTACAGTGGTGGGAGGGGTGAAAGGGGGGTTCAGCGGTGGGACAGAAAAGCAGGGGGGTACAGTGATGGGGCAGATGATGTAACATAAGAACACAAGGCGCCACTCTAAGTGCAGAATGCCATAAGATTTATTTAAACAAAATAAGAAAAGGTGGTACTCACAATAGTACATGTTAAAAAAGCATATAGGTAATGCTGCTTACAGCACCTAGAGGACTACTTCTTTTCTCCAATCAGGGCAGCCTTCTAAAGTGGTTAGTGGATTACACTATTACCATGGACATTTCTCCAGTTTATATGGACATTTAAATCTATAATTTTCACTGACAGACTTATGTTCATCCATCCACATCTATTATTGAAATTGCTTTTTAAAAAATTTAAATTAATTTTTAAATTCTCAATTTTCATTTTAATTGTTACAGTGGTGGAACAGATGAGCAGAGGGGGTTCAGTGTTGGGCCAGATGAGAAGGGGGTTACAGTGGTGGGAAATATGAGCAGGGGGTTCATTGTTGCGGCAGAGGAGAAAGGAGGTACATTGGTGGGACAGATGTGCAGAGGGGTGCAGAGGAGAAAGGAGGTACATCGGTGGAACACATGACCAGGGGGTTACAGTGGTGGGGCAGAAGAGCAGGGGGTTACAGTGGTGGGACAGATGTGCAGGAGGTACAGTGGTGGGGCAGATGAGAAAAGGGGTTACAAGTGGTAGGGCAGATGAGAAGATGGTTCAGCGGTGAGACAGAAGAGCATGGGGGTATGGCGGTGGAGCAGATGTGAAGGGTAATACAGTGGTAGAGCAGATGAGAAAGGGGGTACAGTGGTGGGGCAGATGAGCAAGGGGTTACAGTGGTTGGGCAGATGAGCAGGGGGGGTACAGTGGTGGGGCAGCTGTGCAGGGGGGGTACAGTGGTGGGGCAGCTGTGCAGGGGGGGTACAGTGGTTGGGCAGCTGTGCAGGGGGTTACAGTGGTGGGGCAGATGAGCAGGATGGTACAGTGGTGGGGCAGATGAGCAGGAGGTACAGTGGTGGGGCAGATGAGAAAAGGGGTTACAAGTGGTAGGGCAGATGAGAAGATGGTTGAGCGGTGAGACAGAAGGGCATGGGGGTACGGCGGTGGAGCAGATGTGAAGGGTAATACAGTGGTAGAGCAGATGAGAAAGGGGGTACAGTGGTGGGGCAGATCAGCAAGGGGTTACAGTGGTGGGGCAGATCAGCAAGGGGTTACAGTGGTGGGGCAGATGTGCAGGGGGGGTACAGTGGTGGCGCAGATGTGCAGGGGGGGTACAGTGGTGGGGCAGCTGTGCAGGGTAGTACAGTGGTGGGGCAGATGTGCAGGGTAGTACAGTGGTGGGACAGATGACAAGGATGGTACAGTGGTGGGGCAGATGAGCAGGGGGGTACAGTAGTGAAACAGATTTGCGGGGGGACAGTGATTGGAGGTGTGAAGGTGCATGAATTGGGGCTTATCTGAGGTGTGGAGTTGCAGGAATTGGGGCTGATCTGAGGCGTGAGAGTGCAGTTAATTTCTCACTACTAAAGTAGTTTACAGCATTTACGTTATAAAAAATCCTTTTCGTGATTGAAAGTGTGAAGTTGACATTTTTTTGTTATAAAATCGGCACGCTCAACTTCTTTGAAAACATTTTTCGGTACACTGTGCTCAAAACGTTGTCTACCCCTGGTTTAGATGAAGATAGAAAGATACAAACTAACATGGTTATTTTCATATCTATTCAATTCATTTTTCTGCAGATCAAAGTGATGAACATCGATCTGCAGATGATATCAGTTAAAGCAACCTAGCAAGAGAATTATTATTATTTTTTTTTATAAAATGTTCCTGTTTAATTCCTGATTAACCCTTAGTTTACTCTAATCAGCCCTAATTAACTCCCTTATTCTTCTTTTCCTGCTGACTGGTTTTGTTTTAATTTTATTACTCATTAAAATGTATATATTTTTTTGTTTTATTAATTGTTTTTTACACATTAAACATTTACACATTTTACATTTAAAACAGAAAGTTGAAAGAAAAATACTTTGATTTGTAAATAACGCTGAAAATAATTTGTACCGGAATCATAGTTATAGTGTCATTTTATACAGGACAAATTACAGAATCTTTTTATCTGCAGTAACACTATTTATTTTTAAACTAGCACTGATCAAAAAAAAAAGAAGAATGTGTTTTGTTTAGTATTGTTAAGTTTTTTTTTTGTCTAAGGATTGTGAAAAAAAAAAATCATTGTCTCAAGACAATATCACGAAAAGAAAGCCTCGCTTGTCCTTAGAAAATAATTTTGCAATAGAATTTTTGACAGTTTCTTTGTGGATTTATGTTGCTGTGTAGAGGTGAGCCAATAAAACGATTGGCCCCATATATAATATTTTTTGAAAGGCAATATACACAGCAATAGCCTGTCAATTCATGATACATGGCTCTAAGTTTTCAGTTTTTTGCCTCCCAGTTCTTTTCTCTCTGGTTTAACCAGTCCAATGTCCCCATTCGTCTCCAGTGACCCCATTTTTTCCCCCAGATGTCATGTCAGATAATAAATGGGATACAACTGTTTCAAAATTCAGGCTACCCAAACTGAAGATAAAGATAACAAAAATCAAAAATCAGCCAACTCTTTCATAATTTACATAAACTGTATGAAAGAAGTATAAACTGTGGTGGAACGTAGAATTTTTTGAAAGATATAACAGTGAGAACATCTTCCATGTCATCTGCATGTCAATTTTTTCCCGACATTACATTAATTACAACTGATGAATTGAAACAAAAATGGGAAAATAATTTAAAATCATGCAGCCAGCAAAATGATGCTTATACTTTGTGATTTTTTTTATACGTCAAAATGAACTTTGCTAGAGACAGATACTCAAAATATATTTTGGAAATAGTAATAAATACATAATTTGGAGAAAGTAAAAGAATCCCCAGTTTTCTCTGTGAAATTACAAAATTTGAACTCTCTTGAGAGGCTTAATAAAGAATATTTGAAATGGATCAAATATTTGAGGAGGACTGGCAAGTATATAAGGCATGGTGAGCCTATAAATGGGATGGAAGTTGCATTCGGCACAATGTAAAAAAAGGAAAGAGTCACCATTGGAGACACATTATCTGTCACAAGTGTGGAAAAAACACACGAAACATGCCGATTACTGCTACTTTCTCATTAGTTAATGCATCTGCATTAAATTGCGTGTCAAAAATTACAAATGAGTTTTCCTCATTTGCCAGGATGCACATCACTAAAAACATGTTTCTCTTTGGGTTCATTAGCAGTCACTTCTTCACAGCATATTTCGCAAGGGACTTTTACACTCAGGGAATGACTTCAAGCACAAATTCACACAATATGAATACAGGCACCATTTTGGAAAAATCCCAATTTGAACTCGTTTTCATTCGAAAGGAAGCAGTAAAGGAGAACCTACAGGTGATTAATTTACCACCAAGTCAATTCTAAGATGGAGAATCGAAAGTTATACAGAAGGGCTTGATGTTTTTCCCCATAGCAAATATTGACAAATATGAAACTACAACGTATATTAGAGAACAAAACCAATTTACTAAGCAATTACTTATGTTATAACTACATGCCAACGCAGTCAAAGCATGTATAAGGCCTTGAAAATATTGAGGGAATTGTGGGAAGGAGGACACACGGATAATGAAGATGAAGATGTAGTTTCATCTGATAATGATAACTAGGATAAGCAAAATAAATGCTTTAGATTGCCCTCTTCTACAGTGAGGGGAAAAAAGTATTTGATCCCCTGCTGATTTTGCCCACTGACAAAGAAATGATCAGTCAATCATTTTAATGGTAGGTTTATTTTAACAGTGAGAGACAGGACAACAAAAATATCCAGAAAAACGCATTTCAAAAAAGTTAGAAACCGATTTGCATTTTAATGAGTGAAATAACTGTCAATCTCCCTCGGTCTGGGGCTCCATGCAAGATCTCACTTTGTGGAGTTTCAATGATCATGAGTACGGTGAACAATCAGCCCAGAACTACATGGGAGAATCTTGTCAATGATCTCAAGGCAGCTGGGACCATAGTCACCAGGAAAACAATTTGTAACCCACTATGCCGTGAAGGACTGAAATCCTGCAGTGCCTGCAAGGTCCCCCTGCTCAAGGAAGCACATGTACAGGCTTATCTGAAGTTTACCAATGAACATCTGAATGATTCAGATGAGAACTGGGTAAGAGTGTTGTGGTCAGATGAGACCAAAATTGATTTCTCTGGCATCAGCTCAATGTGTTTGGAAGAGGAGGAATGCTGCCTATGACCGCAAGAACACCATCCCCACTGTCAAATATGGAGGTGTAAACATTATGCTTTGGAGGTGTTTTTTTGCTAAGGAGACGGGACAACTTCAAAGGGACGATGGATGGGGCCATGTACCGTTAAATCTTGGGTGAAAACCTTCTTCCCTTGGCCAGGGCATTGAAAATGGGTCGTGGATGGGTATTCCAGCATGACAATGACCCAAAACACACAGCCAAGGCAACAAAAAAGTGGCACAAGAAAAAGCACAATAAGGTCCCAGAGTGGCCTAGACAGTCTCCAGACCTTAACCCCATAGCTAATATGTGGAGGGAGCTGAAGGTTCAAGTTACCAAACGTCAGCCTCAAAACCTTAATGACTTGGAGAGGATCTGCAAAGAGAATTGAGACAAAATCCCTCCTGAGATGTGTGCAAACCTGGTCACCAACTACAAGAAATGTCTGACCTCTGATTGCCAATAAGGGTTTTGCCACAACGTACTAAGTCATGTTTTGTGAAGGGGTCAAATACGTATTTCACTCATTAAAATGCAAATCAATTTATACCTTTTTGGAAATTTTTTTCTGGATATTTTTGTTTTTCTGTCTCTTACTGTTAAAAAAAAGCCTACTATTAAAATTATAGACTGATCATTTCTTTGTCAGTGGGCAAAGGTACAAACGCAGCAGGAGATCAAATATTTTCCCCTCACTGTACCCTTCCATCCCCCTCTCTATGTACGAATAATGCCACCTTTACCTGCGAGGGAACCAAAAGTAAAGATCAGTTGTTACTTGTTAAGAGGGTAATCTAGATTCTGGTGAACTGGAAATTTCGAAAAAAACCCAAAAAAGTAGATTATAAGGCTCTATGCACACTGGCATTTTTTAAGCTCCTAGAAGCTATTAGCAATTTTTTTCTGCTCCTAAAAGCTAAATAGTGTTATCCTATGGGTCCATGCACACTAGACTATGACTATTAGCATTTTTTGTAACCAGCCATCCGGGTTTGCAGCAGGTCCCTCCGGCATGCGGTGTGGGGAAAAAATGTCAGCACATTTGTTCCAGCTTGGGGGGGATGACTGCAGACCCCTCTGTAGGGGTGAAATCTCAGGCAGAGCAAGTCTTTTTGCTCAAGTTTGCTGCTCCTGCTCGCCCTCCCAAGGCCTGCTGGGCTGAATGGGATGCTTTTATTTTCTTGAGGGGTTTTAGGTTCAAAATGAGCCTGTACTTCCTGGAGGGTTTTTTCTGGCAAAGATTTTGCGAGTAAAACTCCTCGACTATTTAGTCTTGCGGAACCGCCATGACGATGTTCTGTGTTAGTAGGTTTTCTAGTGATGGCAGGAATCCCTCTGCTTTCTCTGGGGAGTGCTGTCATCAAGTATCTGGTTGGTGGGGTGTTGGAAAATTGTATGGAATACCCTCGTTCTACCGTGTGGAGGACAAACTTGTTAGAGGTGATTTCTCGCCACTGGTCTATGAATGCTGAAAGCCTGCCCCCCACCTGCTGGGCATCATTGTTTTATGGTGTTGCCCCTGGAAGGCTTAAGGATGAAGTTTTCCCCTATTCTTCCTCCTTTGAAAGGACCATCCCTTACCGTTTTCCCTTTGCTTGTAGATTTGTTTCTGCTGATAAAAAGGCGTTCTGCTTTCTTTTCTTTGGCTGCGTAAACCCCTTTTTTCTGTCTGCTGACCAGTCTAGTACCTGTTCCAGGCCTGGTCCAAAAAGAAGGTTGCCTGTGAAGGGGATGCCACATGATTTGTTTTTGGAGGCGCCATCCCCTGTCCATTCTTTGACCCATAGTGCCCTCCTGGCTGAATTTATCAAGGCTGTATCCTTGCTGTGATTTTAACTGCCTCGGCTGATGCATCTGCTACGAAGGCAGCTTCCCGCATCAGGGTGGGCATGGTTTTCAGTATCTGTTCTCTGGGGGCGTCTCCTTCTAGGAGTTCTTTCAGTTGGTTTAGCCAAAGCAGCAGGGTTCTTGACGTGCATGTGGATGCAATGGCGGGGTTGAGGTTTGATGCTCCTGCTTCTCATGCCTTTTTTAGCAGCGATTATGCTTTTTTTATCCATGGGATCTTTTAGCATGTCAGAGTTTTCAAACGATAGGTCCGACTTGTTTGCTATCCTTGCCAGTGATGCATCTACCTTAGGGCATTTAGCCCAGGTTTGCGTGTCTTCTTCAGCAAATGGGTACCTACGTTTTATTGCTGAAGGTGTAAAAAGTATTTTCTCGGGTTCCTCCCATTCCTTCCTAATATTTTTTAAGGTTTGGTGTACAGGGAATGCCCTAGGCTTTTTTGGCTGTAGTCCTTTGTACATCTTATCGTGTAGTGACAGCTCTGGCTTTGTTCTTTTATTCCTAGTGTAACCGTGATTGCCCTCAGTAGTTCCTCTGTTGGGAAGAGTAACCTTTGAGGTCTTCCTCTTCATCCTCTGAGTCCGAACATAAGCCTATGTCGGAGTCAGGGGACGAGGTTGCTGATGATTTTTCTTGGTCAGAATTGTTAGGCTGTTCTTTGCTAGTGGATGGGGTGGCTGCCCGACTGGTGGAAGGTTTCCTGCTAAATGCTTCTTTGGTCAGAGTTTGCAAGTTTCTTTATTGCTATGCGCAAGGGGTTAAAAGTGTCCCACATTTATTTTTTGAAAGTTGACATAAGTTCATTAAAACACCCCTTTGCTAAGATATTTTATCACAGTGGTTTTGTCCAAAATGATGCTAGTTTGTGTCCGCATGAAGCACATGTTTTGCTGCTGGACCTGGACTTTTGTCAGTGGAGTGAGATAAAAGGACCCAGAGTGAGAAGGATGCGCAATAGTGGTTAGTAAGTACAGAGGTGGCCTGTGCATGCTCTGTCTTATCTTGGAGCTTTCCTGGCTTGCAGTATCTTCAGGGCAGGGTGATGCAGCTTCCAATATGGTTAGCCCACTGAGCCTCCTGTCAGGTGCTCTTTTATAGCCTCCTCTCCGGCCCCGACCGTAGATGCCCTGATAGAGGTATGGGTGGATACATACCTCTGCGTGTGACTCCATCCAGTGTGTCCCGATTGCCGTCCGTGGCCGTAAGTGCCGCTTTTGCTGCCAGTGGTCCTGGTTTTCCTGTACCCCTCCATGTACAGATATCCACCAAAAGAATGGCGCCTGTGGCCCCACGTGACCGGAAGTGCATCCCCGGAAGTGATGCGCTTGGCGTTGAGGATTCACTTGCCGCCATCTTGCTATACTCTTCTGATCTCTCAGTGAGGGTGAAGAGCTCGGGTGGCGGCCAGCAGATGCCCCACAGGTCTGGACTGCCTACTACTGTATCACAGCGCTGGAGGGTGGAATCCTAAGATACCGTTGTCAGCTGGGGAGGTGGTTGCTAACCCCCCCTGTGGGGGGTGAAACCTCAGGCTTGCCGGCATCTCACTCCACATGCCAGCACTATGAGGAATAGACCTTTTTGTGATATGCTTATTTTTAATTCAGGTAATTGGGATTCCCCTTTTTATCACTTCACATACCACACACACACACACCAACATACATAACACCAATATTTAAAAAGGGCCTAAAATACATCCCTGAGAATTACAGACCAGTTAGCCTAACATTAATAGTGTGTAAAATCTTGGAGGGGATGATAAGGGACTATATACAAGATTTTAGTAATGAGAACGGTATCATTAGCAGTAATCAGCATGGATTCATGAATAATCATTCTTGCCAAACCAATCTATTAACCTTCTATGAGGAGGCGAGTTGCCATCCAGATAAAGGAAGGCTTGTAGACGTGATGTATCTGGATTTTGCAAAAGCATTTGACACGGTTCGCCATAAACATTTACTGCACAAAATAAGGTCCATTGGCATGGACCATAGGGTGAGTACATGGATTGCAAACTGGCTACAAGGGCGAGTTCAGAGGGTGGTGATAAATGGGGAGCACTCGGAATGGTCAGGGGTGGGTAGTGGGGTCCCCCAGGGTTCTGTGCTGAGACCAATCCTGTTAAATTTGTTCATAAATGACCAGGAGGATGGGATAAACAGTTCAATCTCTGTATTTACGGATGATAATAAGCTAAGCAGGGCAAAAAACTTCTCCGCAGGATGTGGAAACCTTGCAAAAAGATCTGAACAAATTAATGCGGTGGGCAACTACATGGCTCAATGAGGTTAAATGTAGAAAAATGTAAAATAATGCATTTGGGTGGCAAAAATATGAATGCAATCTATACACTGGGGGGAGAACCTCTGGGGGAATCTGTAATGGAAAAGGACCTGGGGGTCCTAGTAGATGATAGGCTCAGCAGTGGCATGCAATGCCAAGCTGCTGCTAACAAAGCAAACAGAATATTGGCATGCATTAAAAATGGGATTAATTCCAGAGATAAAACGATAATTCTCCAGCTCTACAAGACTCTGGTCCGGCGGCACCTAGAGTATGCTGTCAAGTTCTGGGCACCAGTCCTCAGGAAGGATGTACTGGAAATGGAGCAAGTACAAAGAAGGGCAACAAAGCTAATAAAGGGCCTGGAGGAAATTAGTTATGAGGAAAGGTTGCGAGCACTGAACTTATTCTCTCTGGAGAAGAGACGATTGAGAGGGGATATGATTTCAAATACAAATACCATACTGGTGACCCCACAATAGGGTTAAAACTTTTTCATAGAGGAGTTTAACAAGACTCGTGGCCACTCATTAAAATTAGAAGAAAAGAGGTTTAATCTTAAACTACGTAGAGGGTTCTCAGCGGGGGGCATTGATAGTTTCAAGAAACTATTAGATAAGCACCTGAACAACCGCAACATACAGGGATATATATGACATATTACATATAATCACACACATAGGTTGGACTTGATGGACTTATGTCTTTTTTCAACCTCACCCACTATGTAACTATGTAACATACACACACACACACACAATATATATTTATATACATCAAAACACACACTCACAAACTCATATAGACACATTCATATACATGATAACTGCATATGTATTATCTAATGACACATTCTTTTGTTTTTTGACATGCATATGTACACATATACATATATATATATATATATATATATATATATATATATATATATATATATATATATATACCTCTTAATTAATGTAATTATTTACACATCCCTTGTCATTGCACATAATTATATCTGCACACATTCATACTCACATTCACTTCACATTCACACACAGCCAAGAAACTCATCATCTTTATTTACTGCTTCTTATTATTTCACTTTATATCTTTACACAGATTTTCGGCAAATGTCAATCATGTACACATTTCACCATATGGCACTGTGTAATGGCTGTCCAACCTGTTCCCTGGCTACTGTTCCCCACAGGTCCTGCTTCTAGGATCTCCCGCCTCAACCTCAGTTGGGACCATTTGTGCCGGACCTCCGTTCTCTCTCCCATTCCCTGGACCTGGCCATAATTTATGGGCTGCTTTGCAAGTAATACTGAAAGTGTTTTTTCTTTTTTCTTTCTCTTCTCTGCCTTTTCCCATCTATGGAGAATAGTGGATCCCTATAGACAATTTAATGATTGATCTATTATCTTCTAGCTCATTCATGCATCCAACTCCTGACGTTTGGCAACAGGCCATGAAATGCATTGAGTGTTCATCTATGGGTGCCAAGTATAAGCTTGCCCTGATATCCGTATCATATTACAACTTTTCTGAATTCCAAGCCAACACAGGGGTCTCTCCAGAGATATGGCCCCAATTACCATAGGGACACTTAGAATATGGGATAAGCTCTTTAAAAGTAGATCTTGGCAATATTATAGCCCTCTGATGCCCCTTACAGGTAATAACTATTTCCCTCCAGGTAAGGAAAATATATTATATTTAAAATGGACCTCTTTGGACCATCTGAGGTTAAAAGATGTTCTGAAAGGAAATATCCTCTGTTCATTATTGGAACTACGAGAACAATATGGTGAAACGCCTTGGGATGTATGGAGATATAGACAACTTCAACATTTTGTAGGCTCTCTCCCAAAGCCTCTTCGCTCAGCTAGGGGGCTGGATCCATGGGAAAGATTAGTTGACCGAGAGGGAAAAAAATAGACAAGGGATGTCCAGTGTATATAGGCTGTTGATGACTCCCCCAGACGTGGACTCCATGTGTCCTTTGGAGAGTTGGGAACTAGAATTAAATTGTCCACTGCCTGAATTAATGAGGTAAAGTTTTTGACTATGTTCACTTGTCTTCAATGGACACAAGGATGAAAGAAATGAATTATAAATTACTAATGAAGTGGTACTATGTTCCAATAAAATTGCACAAAATCAACTGTTGGAGGGATTGTGGGGAGGAGGGAACTCATGCGCATATATGGTGGCAATGTCCCCTAATTCAACCACATTGGAGGGAAGTAGTAGATTGGATAAAGAAGATTAGTGGGACTGAAACTGAACTTGATCCTTGGCAATGCCTGTTTCATGTAACAGGGATACCAATGAAGAAATATAGAGAAGCAATCACACCATTCCTGCTGAACGCAGCGCAAAGGTACTAATTCCGAAACATTGAAAGTCAAAAAATATCCGACGATTAAGGATTGGTTTAGGGAGATAGATAAAATTAGACGTATGGAAGAAGTAATAGATAAGACAAAATAACTTTGAAATAAAATATGCCAATATTTGGAAGAGTTGGCTGGAATTTAGACAAACTCAGGCTTATGTGAATTATATGGGTAACAATTAGGGGTCCTGCTGTTCCCTGTCTCCCCTCTTTTTTTTCTCACTTGTATACAAAGGAAATCACTTAGAGAATTTAATAAAAATAGATAAAGGGTTTGTATATCACACACAAGTTAAGTAGTGGGGGATTTTTTTTTGGATCATTTATATCACTAAAGAGAAATATAATGATGTTAGAGAGTTGCGACTTTCTCCTCTTCATAAAAATAGGGTTGGAAAAGCTACAGTGTCACATATATAAGGGGGAAGTCACTAAGAGTATTTAACACTATAGTGAATTCACAAAACAGAATGGGATAAAGGACAACTATGATCGGGAACACGAAAATGGGGGGAGGTTACTAAAACAAGGGAAAAAATGGGGTACACTATAAAGTTTGGAGGCTTCCCCCCCCTTTTTTTCTTTGTTTGTTGGGGGGGATGGGAAGGGGATGGGATACGGCGGAATACCCTTAACATTTCTGGAATGTATTTTGAGATTGATCAATGTGTTATGTTGATGTGGTTTTTATGTGTTTATATGTTTTCTCTTTTTTTATGTATGTGTATGTATGTCAAGTATGCTTATATATAAGGTTTTGAAATGAAATGATATGGAATGTTTTTATGTGAAAAATATCTTAATAAAATTAACTGAAAACAACTTTTATCAATTTAATTTAATGTAAATCATGTATCAATTATTTGTATATATTTGATCGTTTATCATTTACTCTGTCACAAATCATGTTTATTAATTATTCGCTATTAAATGTATTATTATATACATTGATTCTTTATGACTACATTCTGTATCATAAGTGTTTCACCATTATCAGTTTTATTATGCTTATTATTATTATTATGGATTACCCCTAAGGGATTGTGACATTCAATTTATTCCATATATTATTATACACATCAACATTAAGGATGAGCTCAGGCGTGTTCACAAACAGCACGTGCAGAGCCCGCCAGGAAGTCGGCACTGCGTTGCACTAATCACAAGCAGTGAGACACTGTCCCGATGCACGGCTGCAGAGATCGGGAAATGTCTCACAGCTTGTCATTAGCGCTTCCCAGTGCCGACTTCCTGGCGGGCTCTGCACATGCTGTTTGCGAACATGCCTGAGCTCATTCTTAATCAACATACCTCATGTAAAGTCCCAACCCCACTTCTCTTTATTTCGCATAGCATTTAGGGATGGAGGTATGCTGATGTTGTTGTTTAAGGTTGAGACAGGTCACATTCATTTCTAGAATGTAATAGTGATCATTCGTTTTAGCAGTTAGTAAGTCATTAGTGAGTTTTATTAGGGCATTGTCTGTGGAGAGTTGTGGGTGAAAACTAGACTGTAAGGGGTTGAGAAGGTTGTTATCAATGACTAAACAGCTCAGATGGTTTTAGACTAGGATATCTGGAGATTTGGAGGTAAACAGGAGCAGGAGGCTGGGTCCCAAATTGTTCAGACCCAGTGTTGTCCCAGTTACACCCAAAAAGTGAAAAAATAAACTCAGAAGATGATATAAACTGTAACAGCAGGTTGTTCAAGACTTCAAGCTGAAGACATCAGTAGGCACGCTGTAAACAGTGCACATACCATTAGCAGAGTGTGAACTGGACGCACCAGGTACAGCGGAACTATCCTCCATCGCAATCCCATTTCTAGAATCAGACCACAAAGATGTTAAGCAATGTAAAGACTCAAGATAAAAGGCAAGGCCTGAAATGCAAACCCCAGGCAAGCAAGAATCAGTGATTGAAAGGTCTGATGGTTGGAGGTGACTGGTCACTGTAGGCAGTCAGTAGGAACAGATCAAAGTTTAAAGTTCCATATGGCTTTCTGCAAGAGTAGCACCAGCAGGGAGAGCAAAGAGCATGGTCAATCAACCTAGGGTCAGCACTCAGTACTACAAGATGAACCCTTTCCAAGGCAAAGCTGATGGGGAATAATGGTGCCAAGCATCCAATGAAAATGAGGGAGCTTCAAGTGTTCTGCCCAAAAGGCCTACTCATTAGGGGAGTCTTCAGAGAATGGGGAAGAGAGTACAAGCAATGCCAGCAGCTTTGGTCCTGGAAAACACTCCACAGCTAACTTAACCTGAAAGAAGTCTGGAAACCATCCCATGTGGCACTCAAAGCCCTGGAACATCCAGTCTAGCAGGGTCCAGATAGAATATGCTCAAAATTCCAGGGAGAGGACCGCTGTGCTGGATATCTGCCAACACTAAAGAAAACCTCAAACAACAATGTAGAGAAGAGTCTTGATTAAAGAAAAAACGTAAGAGGAAAAAATTCTAGAAAGCATAGGTGATTTGTTACAACAACAAAACTGAAATAAAGATGTCCATCCGTCTAGGACACTAGCAAAAAAAACAAAGGCACAATGGTAAAAGGAAAGGTAATACCATGGGCTGGCCTGCAGTTTGTTTGCCAGTGTCGAATCTTCCTAAAGGTGGCAGGATAACTTGAGGGTTTAAGACTTCCTGTGGATTATAAAGAAACTGTTTTCCTTTTGTACATTAATTTCCAACAAGGTGTCAAGTACAGCCACTATCAGACCTTCAAAAGATCTGTTTTGGCCAGGACCAATTTTAAGGCAGGACAAAAGGGGCAGCTGCCCTGGGCCCCAAAGCAGCTGCCTCATACTTGCCAACTATCCTAGTCTAAATTTTTTTATCCCTTGAAGCTTTAGTCCCGTGCTGTGTCTCAGTGTAAAGTTCTGTTGCTGCGGCCCAGCTCTGCCCTATTGCCATGTACAGATAACTTACTTGCAGACCCAGTGTTTACATGTAAAATAACCTGCATTGACATGTAAATAGTGGTGGCATTAATATGTAAAGAGTTGCGGACCATGGCATGGATATGTAAATAGAGGCGGCATTCATATGTATATCATGACCCCCTAAGGTCATATCTATCATCACTTCTGCTGAATGCTGTCCACTTAGGAGGTAAAAGAGCATGCTTGAAAGTCCTATATACAACTATAGTCATTAAGCCTAACATCAGCCTGTTCTGCAGCAAAATAACATGACGCCACAGCACCCTAAATTTGGGTGCATGTGAATATGAACATCTCAGCCGATGCACGAGGGTGTCATTAACAATTAATAACACTGCTGTTTATCTGATAAAGGATAGCATGTTTCTGTGGTGTCAGGAAAGGGATTTTGCATGTATTCCCGACACACACAAATGTGAACGCAGGCTAAATGTCTCGGTTGCATTGGTGGTCAGTGTAAATCTTTTCATTACATTGGGGCTTGGTGTACAATCCTTTCATTCACACTAGTGACTAGTGTGAAGTAGAGGTCGACCGATATGGGTTTTTCTCTGGCCGATGCCGATGCCGATATTTAGAAATCGCGGTGGCCGATGGCCGATATGTGATGCCGATTTTTTTGGGCCGATATATTTGGCCGATTTTTTTTTTTTTCTTTTTTCCCTTCATCTCATAAAATCTAACAGTTAGATTTTTACACTGGGGCGTTTTTCAGGCGCTTTTGGGCTAAAAATAGCGCCTGTAAAGTGCCTGTAAAATGGCTCCCCTGCAGTCTCAGTGTGATATCCCGAGTGCTTTCACACTGAGGCGATGCGCTGGCAGGATGTAAAAAAAGTCCTGCAAATGGCATCTTTGGAGCGGTGCAATACCGCTCCTCCACCACTCCTGCCCATTGAAATGAATGTGCACCGCTGCCGAAGCGCCTGCAAAGCGTTTTGGCAGCGGCGCTTCAGGGGCGCATTTAACCCCTTCCTCGGCCGCTAGCTGGGTTATAAGCGCCCCGCTAGCAGCCGAATAGCGCCTCTAAAATGACGGTAAAGCGCCGCTAAAACTAGCAGCGTTTTACCATCAACGCCTGCCCGCTCCAGTGTGAAAGCAGCCTTAAGTAATACAGAAATTTTTTTTCATTTAAACATTAAACAAAACAAACCTCCAATCAGTTCACTTGTATGTATAATTTAGAAAACGAAAAAAAAAAAAAAAAAAAAACTAAAATATTAAATACACAAAAACAGGTAATCAAAACTTTTGGACGAAAAAAAATGGGCTAACTTTACTGCTTAGGTTTTTTTTTTAATTCATTACTGTATTTTTTTTTTTTTTAAATTGCGTTTGAAAGACCGCTGCGCAAATACCGTGTGACATAAAATATTGCAACAATCACCATTTTATTCCCTAGGGTCTCTGCTAAAAAAATATATATAATGTTTGGGGGTTCTAAGTGATTTTCTAGCAGAAAATACAGGATTTTTACTTGTAAGCAACAAGTGTCAGAAAAGATTTAGTCTTTAAATGGTTAAACTGAGAACTTCTCCACGGAGTTCAGTCTATTGATAAAAAGAACCTGAAAGATACAATGTATCTTCTTATCAGACTTGGCAGGCTGCCCAGAGGAGGAGAGAAGAAAACTTCACAGATAACTTAAGGCAACTTGCATTAACTTCTATTACAGAAGTCATTTGCAAGTCACGGCTGAAGTTACAATCGGCCTTTTTTATCAGCACAATCGGCCGATGCCGATTAAGTAAATAACGCCAAATATCGGCCGATATATCGGCCGGCCGATATATCGGTCGACCCCTAGTGTGAAGGCCCCCCTTACATTGGTGGTCAGTGTAAATCCCTCTTTACATTGGTGGTTACTGTGAATGCTCCTATCACATTAGTGGTCAGTGTAAATCCCCATTACATTGGTGGCCAGTGTAGAAACTCCTCTTTATATTGGTAATCGTTAAAAAAAAATCCAAACTTGCATTTGTGGTCAGTTTCGAATCCTCCCTTACATTGGTGGTCCATATATAAGCCCCCTTTATATTGGTGGTGAGTGTAAATCCCCCGTACATTGGTGGCCAGTGTAGAAATCCCCCTTTATTGTCTGTTGATGTAAAATCCCCCATTACATTGATTGTCAGTGTAAATTCTTCATAACATTGGTGATCAGTGTACATTTCCCTTTACATTGGTGATAAGTTCAGAATTGCCCTTACACTGGGGGTCAGTGTAAATCCCCCCTAACATTGGTGGCCGGTGTAAAAGTGTCACCTTACATTGGTGGTCAGTACAAATCTACTTGACAATGGTTGCCAGTGCAAATTCCCCCTTACATGGAGGTCATTGTATATTCCCCCTTACACTGGTGGTTGTTGTATATGCTCCTATTTCTTTGGTGTCAGTGTAAAAATCCCTCTTTTCTATTGGTGGGTGGTATAAAAAAACTCCATTACATGGTGGTCAGTGCAAATTCCCGCTCACATTGGTGGTCATTGTAAATTCCCCATTACATTGGTAGAATCCCCCACTATATACTTGTCAAAGATTTCCAGCTTTGCTTTACATAATTCAGAATTTTCCAGTGTACTGCCTCCTAACGAATCCCATCCCCCCACCACTATTAATGAACCCATCAACCCCCCCAGCATTGCCACTGATCACCCCCCCTCCCCCAGCATTGTCACTGATCCCAGGATTCCTAGGAGTTTTCTGTCTATTGATGGGTGCCCTCACCTCCCCAGTCCATGGTGTGCAGGCACTGAGGAGATGATGTGCTGTAACCTTTAGCAACCAATCAGTGAGCAGTAATGCTGTGCAAAAACCTCTTGCAACCAATCATTGAGCGGTAAGGATATGACATAACCTCTAGGAACCAATTAGTGAGTGGTATAGATGTCCAGTAACCTCTAGCAATCAGTCAGTGAGCAGTATTGATGTACAGTAATCTCTAGAAACCAATCAACAAGCAGAAGTCATGTGCTGTAACCTCTAGAAAACAGTGGGCCATAATGTGTGCTGTAACCTCTAGCAGCCAGTCAGTGAGCGGTAATGATACACTGTAACCTCTGGGAACTAATCGCAATCGCTGCCTGATCTGATTCAGTAAACTGATTTGGAGTCTAGCTGCTATTTATTCTATGTCTCAAAGAATGTGGAGAGAGCAAAATGGCATGGAAGAGGGGGCCCAGGATCCAGTCGATATTAAAAGACGGCCCTGGTTTTGGCAGCTTCAGACACAGATAAAAGCATTTGTATTATGTGATTACCTATTAGAAGAGGTTTTAATGGTTACAGTTTTGACATGCTGTGTGGAAAAAATGCTGTGGCGTCCTGAATTACATTTTGGAATTGAATTACTAAAGGCAAGTAAGCTGTTCACTTTGCAAGGGAATTTCCACTTTACAGAGGAATTTTCCTTAGTTTAGTGAAAGAGGTGTGGCTCTGCGGTCCTCCATCTTTTAATCATGTGCAAGCAAAAACATTTATATTTTACAATGGTTGGGTATTCTTTGCAAACCACATGCACCAAGTTAAGGTAAAATCATTGCCTTGCAGAGTGAACAGCCTATTTGCCTACAGTAAACCAATCCCTTTCTCTTAGGATGTTAGAGCCTAGCTATGCATTTACAAACTCTCACTGCAGGAAAATATATTTACATAATAAACAAGTTCAAGGCTACAATCTTAAAAAGACCCCTTTTAACCCCATATACCCAACACTTTGCAGTGTGCCCCCTCTTGTGTACCATGCTGCTTAGAATTTCTTCTTACCATGTATGACCTCTTGCTGTTTAATCTCATGTGGTTTTAGACCCTGTAGAATGTCTCTGCTAACAAGCTGTTGCCAGCTGGGAGGATCCATCTCCCTGTCCAGATCGCACAGTTCATCTTCACTTTGAGTTTCTCCAAGAGTCAGACTTTCTATCCTACAAGGGGTGGAGGTGATCATTAAGCGAGCTTCTTTTAGGGACATTACAATAAACTGCATATCAATGTAGGTTCAGTACACGAAAATATTAATATGAGACCTAAGCACTAAGATCCAGAGATCTTTTTGCTAAAGGTGACACAATAAATGTACTTTACAGGCTAGGAACACTTTCTTATCGTTATATCACAGAAATGTAACAATTGGCAGTCAACTGCACAATGACAGTGTCTGTGGTCAATAACAAGCTCTTACAATGCCTGGAGGAACATTGTTCTCACACTCTAATGAACCTATACATGGCTCAAAAACTGTTGCCTAAGTCACAAACTAGGTTCAAATTACTTGCATAAATTTTTCTGCATTCAGTCAGATTCCAAAAAAATATAGTGGAGTGAAAAACGTGACCAAATAACTCTAGAGTACCAGAACTAGAAGCAACTAATTACTATAAGGGCTATACCAGCCCGCACACTAAAAAGGACTGTTTTAGCAAGTGGGCTGGTGTCTATTTTGTAGCAGCGGTGCACTACACTGTTACAACACAAGGCACTGGTCACTTCTTAAAGCCGAGTTCCACTCAAAAATGGAACTTCCGCTTTAGGGGAAGGTGACCCCCTAACATGCCACATTTGGCATGTCATTTTTTTGGGGGGTGCGGAAACCCTTGGCACCGGAAGGAAGATCACCTCTCCTCCCTCCCTCTCGGCAATCATCTGGGACACGTCACAGGTCCCAGATGATTGCCCGGCCAGTCACAGCGTGCAGCACGGCTTGCGCATGCGCAGTGCGTACCCGGCTGTGAAGCCGAAGCCGAGCACCCACAGTGACAATGCCGGCACCTCAGAGAAGAGGGGTAGACGAGCGGTGCTTCCCCTGCATAGCTGGACCCTGGGACAGGTAAGTGTCCGAAGTCAGCAGCTGCAGTATTTGTAGCTGCTGATTTAATTTTTTTTTTTTTTAATTGGAACTCTGCTTTAATAAAAACTGTATTGAAAGGTCACAAGATGACACTGGTATCATCTATAAGAGCGTGGTGCAGTGTGAAACAAAGTGGCATGTTTGTATTTTTACACTACATGCCACAACCTACCTCAACGCAGCATCGTGGTGTGTGCAAATAAACATAGATTAATGCATCTGATGTGAACGAGTCTTAACTCCCGCCCAGCACTACTATAAATTTAGGTTGACATTCATTATTATACAATTATGTCGGAATCTGACAGACACTCACTTTCGGGAAGCTTTCGGTGTGCCCAGTTCACTAAACCTAGTGATGAGAAGAGAGTTTACAAGCACATCGTTAAACTTTTTTACTTTGTTCCAACATATGTTGCAACATCCAATCAATTTTTATTTTTTTTTCAGGACAGAACTGAGAGAGGGTTAGAACCTCCAGTCAAGGTTACATTACTTTGTCTGCTTTGGGGAGATTTTGCTCCATCATTGTTAACGCAAGAAGAGATACAAACAGGAAAGAGGTATTTTTTTGGGGAACAGCACAGAGAGGAGATTTTCCCTTCTTTCCTATCCCAGTAACTCTCAGTACATCGTCGTAGGGTTTTACCAGGACAGGCAGTAAGAGAAAATCTCCCTAAAGGGGCCAATGCAAGCAGTAAAAAGGCCAAACAACATCCCAAAGTAGATACAGTAAATACTGGATGGCTGCAGCCCAAGTAACCCTGGACACAGATGCCAGATGAATTGTGCTAGAAAAAAGGTGCACTGTCACTTTAAATAATACAATTCATAACAAAGTGCAAGAAAAACAACTAAAAACCATGATTTAATACTATCATATGAAATCCCTAATGTATGCAAAGAATGTGTAAGCAATTGGATAAACTAACATTTGCAAGCAAATGCAAAAAGTGCAACTTTTTTATCAATAAAAACATTCAGACTGTATTGCACTATGAAGCTTCTCCCTGTCTATATTTCATATACAGTTGTGCTCATAAGTTTACATACCCTGGCAGAATTTATGATTTATTGGCCATTTTTCAGAGAATACGAATGGTAACACAAAAACTTTTCTTTCACTCATGGTTAGTGTTTGGCTGAAGCCATTTATTACCAATCAACTGTGTTTACTCTTTTTACATTAAATCATAACAGAAACTAGCCAAATTACCCTGATCAAAAGTTTACATACCCTAGTGATTTTGGCCTGATAATATGCACACAAGTTGACACAAAGGTGTTTGAATGGCTATTAAAGTGGATGTAAACCCCAATTTCTTTATCGTACATCACGGGACACAGAGCACCATAGTAATGACTATTTGGGTTATACGCTAAAAGACCGGGAGAAAGGAGAGGCTGAAGAATCCTCAGCTGAGGACTGGTTCAGAGGAGCCAATTTCAGCCTCCCATTCCCAAAAATTGTTTATCCAATCCCTGACTGAGATGGTACAAGTTGGGTTTAAGTTACCCCCGGTTCAGGAGTCTGGACTCTCCTGTTATACTTTGGGATCCTTGCGAGCTCAGCAAGGTTCCCAAGCGTTCCCTTTGCATCCATTATTGGAGCAGGTGATTTACGCAGACTGGGATCATCCTGACAGGATATACTTACCTCCAAAAGGGTTTTCTACCTTATATCCTATGGAGGAAAAGTTCAGGAAGAAATGGGATACACCTTTGGTGGACGCTGCCATTTCTTCAGTTAATAAGCGTTTAACCTGTCCAGTGGATAATGCCCAGGTATTTAAGGATCCGGCCGATAAAAAGCTAGAGTCCTTATTAAAAGCCTCTTTTGCGGTGGCTGGTGCAGCAGTTCAGCCAGCAGTTGCAGCTATTGGGATTGGCCAATCCCTAAAAGACCGCTTTAAAAGGTTGATAAAAAACCTACCTTGCCAGGAGGAACCTACTGAGGAATTGTCGGAGCTTCCTCATGCTTTATGTTTTGCAGTGGACGCATCGAAAGACTCAATCCAGCAGATGTCTCGTTTTGCATTGTTGTCAATACATATGTGCAGGGTCTTGTGGCTAAAGAACTGGTCTGCTGAGACGCCATGCAAAAAGGCTACTCGCAGCTTTTCCATTTCATGGAGAACGCTTGTTTGGCGAGGATCTGGATGAATATATCCAAAAGATCTCAGGAGGAAAGAGTGCCTTACTCCCTACTAAATGGAGAAGTAAGCAACCCTCTTTTAAAATTCCCAATGCTCCAGGGCCTAGTGCTTCTTCCCCTAAGCGGTATCGACGGCCTCAGCCATCTGGGTTTAAAAAACCTCAGGGTCCGAGGAAGCCCTGGACCCAAAAGCCAGCCAAGTCCAACTCCAAGCCAACCTTGTGAAGGGGCACCTCCGCTCTCACGGGTGGGGGGCAGGCTTCGGCAGTTTTTGGATGCCTGGGAAGAACTGGTCCAAGACAGATGGGTCATTTCCACTGTAACACAGGGTTACAGAATAGAGTTCCGGGAAATCCTCCAAACCATTTTCTGTACTCAAGGGTTCCGTCGGATCCAGAGAAAAAGAAATGCCTGTTCCTAGCTTTGCAGCATCTGCAGAAGCAGGGGGTGATTGTCCAGGTTCCGCACGAAGAAAGATTCAAGGGGTTTTACTCAAACCTTTTCACCGTGCTGAAACCAAATGGGGAAGTAAGGCCCATTTTGGACCTCAAGGCTCTCAACCGCTTTGTAAACGTCCAGTCCTTCCGTATGGAGTCGGCTAGTTCAATAATAAAATCTCTGAGAAAAGGAGATTATTTATCGTCCATACATATCAAGGACGCATACCTTCATGTACCGATCTTCGGTCCACATCAAAGGTTTTCTGCGTTTCGCAGTAGAGGGCCGTCATTTTCAATTTGTGGCACTGCCATTCGGTCTAGCCATGGCCCCCAGGGTTTTCACAAAGATTTTGGCCCCGGTGTTGGCATCCCTAAGGTCCCAGAAAATCTCCGTGGTAGGATATCTGGACGATCTTCTCCTGAGGGATTGCTCTTGCCCCATCCTGATCCAAAACATGTCAAGAACAGTGCGGGTTTTACAACGCCTAGATTGGATTCTAAATGTGGACAAGTCAGCCCTTTGTCCGACTCAAGTCTTGGTATACCTGGGTCTGGTCTTGGACACCGCCCAAGAAAGGGTGTTTCTACCCCCCTTAAAAGTCATTTCCATAGTGGAACTCGTCCAGAGGGTGAAAAAAGAACCAAGACCTTCTATTCGGCTGTGCATGAGGTTGCTGGGCAAGATGGTGTCATCCTTCAACGCAATTCCATATGAGAAATAGAAAATCTTTTCCACCAGCGGCCTGGAGAGTGGTAACTACAGAGCCAGTCGCCTCGGCTGGGGAGCAGTCCTGGAGGAGGCGTCTGTCCAGGGAGTATGGTCCCAGGCAGAAAGGACCTTGCCCATCAATCTATTGAAGATTCGGGCAGCTCATCTGGCTCTACACTTCTGGACATCCAGGTTGCGGGGTCTTCCTGTCTGAGTCCAGTCCGACAACTCCACGGCAGTGGCATATATCAACCATGAGGGAGGTACCAGAAGCCGGGCAGCCCAAAGAGAAGTAAATCACATATTGACTTGGGCAGAAAAGCATGTGCCGCTTCTTTCGGCAGTGTTTATACCAGGGGTGGATAATTGGCAGGCAGACTTCCTAAGTCGTCAAAAATTGTTGCCAGGGGAATGGTCCCTGCATCCCGAAGTTTTTCTACAGATCTGCCAACACTGGGGGACCCCAGATGTGGATCTGCTGGCATCCAGATTCAATAACAAACTGGACAGGTTTGTATCCAGAACCAAGGATCCGTTTGCTGTCGGGACAGACGCATTAGTTCCTTGGGATCAGTATTCTCTGATATATACTTTCCCTCCGATTCAAATTCTGCTGCACTTACTACGCAGAATACAGGAGGAGCGAAAGCCAGTGATCCTGGTAGCCCCAGCGTGGCCCCGGAGATCCTGGTACTCGGAGGTTGTGAAGTTGGCAGTGGGGGACCCATTGGCCCTTCCGTGCCGTCCAGACCTGTTGTCTCAAGGACCCATATTCCGTCCTTTTTTATGGTTGCTAAATTTGATGGCATGGCTATTGAGACCAGAGTATTAAAGGACCGTGGTATTACAGGTTCAGTCTTGTCTACACTGATAAATGCTAGAAAGTCAGTTTCTAGAACCATTTACTATAGAGTCTGGAAGTCATACATTTCCTGGTGTGAGGCAAGGAAGTGGAACCCTCGTAAGTATACGATTGTGAGAGTTCTTGCTTTTCTTCAAGCGGGAGTAGACCTGAAGCTGGCTTTGGGGACAATTAAAGGACAGATTTAGGCCTTATTTTTTTTCCAAAGACCAATTGCATCCCATTCTTTGGTATGAACTTTTGTCAAAGGAGTAACGCACCTGAGGCCGCCGGTTAAACTGCCTTTATGCCCCTGGGACCTAAATTTGGTTCTGTCAGCCTTACAGAATCAACTGTTTGAACCTATTAGGCATATTCATTTTGTCCTATTGGCCAGGAAATTGTTTTTTTTGGTGGCTATAACATCGGCTAGAAGGGTGTCAGAATTGGCCGCCCTTACTTGCAAGGAACCTTTTTTGATTCTTCATCAGGACAGATTGGTCATGCGCCCTCATCCGGATTTTTTACCAAAGGAGGTTTCCGGTTTTCATTTGAATCAGGATATCATTTTACCTTCCTTTTTTCCAAACCCTAAAACTAGGGAGGAAAGGTTGCTTCACTCGCTTGATGTGGTGAGGGTGATAAAGGTTTACTTAAAGATGTCAGCCTCTTTTCGGAAGACTGACTGCCTTTTTGTCCTACCGGAGGGTCCTAGGAAAGGACAGCCGGCAACAAGTTCAACTATATCTAGGTGGATTTGCCAGACTATTATCCAGGTGTATGGATTAAGGCGCAAGGTTCCACCTTGGGATTTAAAAGCACACTCCACTAGAGGGATTAGTGCATCATGGGCAGTACGCCAACAAGTGTCTATGGCTCAGGTTTGCAAAGCGGCCGCTTGGTCTTCAGTTCATACGTTCACCAAGTTTTACCAGGTGGATGTTAGATCTCAAAAAGAGACTGTTTTTGGCCACAGCGTGTTGCAGGCAGCTTTATAGTCTCAGGCCCCATTGGGGCTTAGGGATAGTGTGTCCCCCCCCCCCCCCTCAGGTGCATTGATTTAGGACATCCCAAATAGTCATTATTATGGTGCTCTGTGTCCCGTGATGTACAATAAAGAAAAATGGATTTTTAATAAAGCTTACCTATAAAATCCTTTTCTTGAGTACATCATGGGACACAGAGGTCCCTCCCCTCTTTTCTGGGATCGTCATTGCTTGCTGCAAAACTAGGGTACTTCCTGTGTATAAGGGGTTATATGGGAGGAACCGTCTTACTATTGGTTGCAAGTGTCCAATCACCTAAAGGTAGCGTATAACCCAAATAGTCATTATTATGGTGCTCTGTGTCCCGTGATGTACTCCAAGAAAAGGATTTTACAGGTAAGCTGTATTAAAAATCCATTTTTTTTTAAAAAGGCTTGTAACTTGTACAGTATAGGATTTCATGTGAACTGTGCCCAGTCTTGTCACAAAGAATTAATCCAGCTCTGAGCAATCCTCTTATCTTTTTTCAGTGAGATAAAAACGGACAGAGAAATATGTCAGTTCTTCCCCGTGCTGTGAGTGACAGGTGATTTACATATCTCATGCAGGAGCCTTAGAGAGGCATTATGTGTAATTACCATCCCCCCTCCTTTCGTCCTATGTAGACTGCAGAGTATGTGAACATGCGCAGGAGTGACATAGGGCCATGAGCGCACTCTGCTTCTTCACAGAACGCGCTCTGCCAATCCTGTGCATGCAATTTAGTCTCCCCTGGCGTGAGGCTTGTCCTCGCAATGCTGGCTGGCCAGGGGAGTGTTGTGATGGGCGGAGGAGTCCTGACGTCACGACTCCACCCACCGAGCACTGGACAGCACATCCGCCCACATATTCGGGAATATTGCGGGGCTCCGCTAAGCTACAGGGGTGAATTATGACAGGTAAGGATACATGCAGGAGACATGTATATTCTTCTAGATATGCCCTATGTTACTAAATTAGAAACAATGACAGTGGGTTTACATCCACTTTAAAAGGTAACCATCCTCACCTGTGATCTGTTTGTTTACAATTAGTGTGTGTGTGTGTGTATAAAAGGTCAATGAGTTTCTGGACTCCTGACAGACCCTTGCATCTTTCATCCAGTGCTGCACTGACATTTCTGGATTCTGAGTCATGGGGAAAGCAAAAGAATTGTCAAAGGATATGCGGGAAAAGGTAGTTGAACTGTATAAAACAGGAATGGGATATAAAAAGATATCCAAGGAATTGAGAATGTCAATCAGCAGTGTTCAAACTCTAATCAAGAAGTGGAAAATGAGGGGTTCTGTTGAAACCAAACCACGGTCAGGTAGACCAACTGAAATTTCAGCCACAGCTACCAGGAAAATTGTTTGGGATGCAAAGAAAAACCCAAAAATAGCTTCAGGTGAAATACAGGACTCTCTGAAAACATGTGGTGTGGCTGTTTCAAGTGGTTCGCTGATGTTTTGGGGATGTGTGAGCTACAAAGGCACAGGAAATTTGGTCAAAATTGATGGCAAGGTGAATGCAGTATGTTATCAAAAAATACTGGAGAAACACAGGAGCTTGCGTCCACGGGAGCCATACATGGTTTTATTGAGGATCGCACCCTCCCTTCCCTCTCGACCTCTCACCGGGAGATTTTGGAGGGGGAAATCACAGCAGAAGAGGTGGTGACGGTAATTAAACAGGCCAAGACCTCTAAAACCCCAGGTCCAGATGGCTTCTCTGCAGCATATTATCAGAAATTTGCCACTCAGTTAGTCCCCCATGTTCTATAGTTCTTTAGGGCAATAATAGACGGTGCAACCCTTGAAGCTGACTCTAACAAAGCTAACATATGTTTGATACCGAAACCGGACAAGGATCATACTGACGTGGCCAATTGTCGCCCAATATCCTTGATCAATAACGACCTAAAACTCCTGACCAAAATATACGCGAACAGATTCAATACATTTTTAACACAATACATCCACATTGACCAGGTTGGATTTGTTCACGGTAGACAGGCCGCAGATCAGATTAGAACGGCCATAGACCTGGTCTCCATGATACTTTCAAACTGGGACGGTGGGGACAATCGACGGGGAATGCTATTGTCACTGGACCTTCATAAGGCCTTTGACACCATATCCTGGCCTTTTCTGTTCCACATATTGCGGAAATGGAACTGTGGACCGAATTTTCTTAATCCAATGAGTGCTTTATACTCCAATCCATCGGCTAATAATATTGTGTTTGGTTGTACATAGGCCCCTTTACAAATCAGGAGAGGAACCAGACAAGGTTGTCCTCTGTCACCTCTCCTCTTTATGATAGCTATTGAGACATTGGCAATAGCTATCCGATCCAATCCCAATATTCACGGTATCGAAAGTGGCGGTAAAATGCACAAATGTGGCCTATTTGCCGATGATATGTTGCTATTCATATCGGATCCTTTGACGACCTTACCCAATTTATTTGCCTTAATGTTCGACTTTGGAACTATTTCTGAACTGAAGGTAAACCAATTGATATCGGAGGCTCTAAATATTAACATCCCGGAAACAGTTTTAGACTCTATACGACCATTCTTTTCATTCAAATGGTGTACGCAGGTGCTCCCGTATCTCGGAGTCAAACTGACCTCTGACATTGTTACATTGTATCAGACAAACTAGCGTGACCTGAAAACACATGATATTTCTTGGATGGGTAGAATAGCGGCCGTTAAAATGACAGTTCTCCCTCGCATACTTTACTATTTTAGATCCCTTCCAATTCCAATTCCTTCTATTTTCTTCTGGAAGTTAAAAACCCTGATCTACAAATTTATATGAAACAAAGAGGGCTGCCGGGTATCCCGCTCCACACTGTATAGGTCTAAATGGAGAGGTGGACTCAGAGTTCCGCATTTCCTACGATATTATAGAGCGGCACAATTGGTACAATTATATCAAATTTTTAATGTACGATATAGACCTGACTGGGTCCACTTGGAGTCACAAGCCAGCCTCACCATCCCCCTAGATCTCCTTATGTGGCTCCCTGCGAAAGAACGGCGGACGGTGCTGAGCCCAACTTTGTCCCACTTCCTGCGTTTGTGGGACACAGCATGTAAGCAGTACCCCTTAAAATCACTCCACTCGCTAGTGGCTCCACTATTTAACAATCCTCATTTCATCCCGGGCCAACAAATTGCCCTATTCACCTGGTGGGTCAACAAGAGGCTAAACAGAATCGCTCATTTTATAGATCATAAGGGGGGTAAGAAAGCCCAATTACTTTAAGGAAACCTTAGAAATGCCCCCCAGAGAGACATTTCGTCTCTACCAAATAATACACTTCTTACAAACCTTACAGAGAGAGGGGGTAGATATCACTACAAGGACCATCTTTGAGAACAGGTGACCATCTTTGAGAACAGTTGTGTGAAAGGGACGGAAACATGGGGAGGGATCACGGAATTATACAACATGTTCAATCAGGGTACCAAACCCTCCTACCAAACAGCATAGGAGGCGGACCTAGGGGAGATAATTGAGGAGGTGGTGTGGACGAAATGGTCGACCATGGTGCACAAAGGAATGCTCAACACCTCATTGGTGGAGGCGAATTATAAAGTATTATCACACTGGTACCTTGTTCCTACAAAGCAAGCAAAAATATACCCTGTTACCTCTTCCCTGTGCTTTCAGGGATGCGGACAGGAGAGAGATATGTACCATGTCTGGTGGTCCTACCCGAAGGTCCGACGATTCTGGATTAGAATGTTTAACCTAGTCTACTCCGTGACCGGACAAAATATACCTAGTAGGGCTAAAACAGGGTTGTTTAATGATATTCCGGAGGAGATCCCCAGACATCCGCGCACTGTCATATCTTTCATTCTCCTAGCGGCCAAAATAACCATTGCACGTGCACGGAAATCGCCTGTAAAAAATATTGCCCTGGTGAAACACAAGATCTCATGGATCATGATCAATGAAAAACTGACTAGCATCCGTCGGATAGGCAAACTAGGTTTGAAAAGGTGTGGAACCCCTGGATCGCTTATCTCCAGGCTCCTTGGGAGCGTGACAGGTTTGTGGGGGGAGACCCGGAGTGAAGGGACTCACCCAACTCTACTCTTTCCTGATTCTTCCCCTCCCCCCCTTTTTTAAATTTTGTTTTCTTTTTTCTTCTTCTTTTCTCCTCTTTTTTCCTTTAAATATTCCTGTTACCAGTTATGTAATGCCGTGTTGCAAAATTTTGGTAGGATGCCAATAGGAGACAGTAAAAACTTCCCAACTATGCTATATCCTTGTTTGCTATATTTCAATGATATTTTAGTCAGGAACACAAATTTTATTGGATTTTGCATCCTTGTTGTGATTTTATGACAACTATTTGAACGTCTGTATGTTGATTAATCTTGTAATAAAAACCATTGAAACAAAAAATACTGGAGGATAATTTGCATTCATCAGCCAGGAAGCTGCGCATAGGAAGTACTTGGACATTCCAACATGACAATGATCCAAAACACAAGGCCAGGTCGACCTGTCATTGGCTACAGCAGAATAAAGTGAAGGTTCTGGAGTGGCCATCTCAGTCTCCTGACCCCAATATCATTGAGCCACCTTTCGGGATATCTCAAACATACAGTTCATGCAAGACGGCCCAAGAATTTACAGGAACTGGAGGCTTTTTGCCAAGAGAAATGGGCAGCTTTACCATCTGAGAAGCCTCATCCACAAATACCACAAAAGACTTCAAGCTGTCATTGATGTTAAAGGGGGCAATACACGGTATTAAGAACTGGGGTATGCAAACTTTTGATCAGGGTAATTCGGCTAGTTTCTGTTGCCATTATGAATTAAAAAGAGTAAACAGTTGATTGATAATAAATGGATTCAGCCAAACACTAACCATGAGTGAAGGAAAAGTTTTTGTGTCATCATTCATATTCTCTGAAAAATGGCCAAGAAATCAAAAATTCTACCAGGGTATGTAAACTTATGAGCGCAACTGTATGCCTGTGCGGAGTGTGTTTTTTCTACTTCCAAAAGCTGGTCTTTGCTGTCCGCTGGTGAGAGCTTACCCTCAGAAGTCTGCTGCTGGTAATTCCAATAAACCTGGGAAAAAAAGAGTGTAAGCCTTTTCTGATCTCTGTAACTCAAGATCAATATCGTTTGCTAAGAGGCCCCTTTTTCTTATTGAGCGCTTATAAGCACTGATCATCTGAAGTTTTTCAGCAACGAGCACTTTATTCACCTTTATCACATATATATTTTTCATTACAATAGAGATTGCTTTTGATGGACTTTATGTTTACTAAGAAATATTGCACCAATAAAATTTTCTTATATAATGGAACTTTCCTATTACATGTATAATTTGCACATTGTACACATTGGTTGAGTGTGAATGTTAGTTTATCTAGCTGTTTACACATTCTTTTGCACACATCAGTGATTTCATAGGATAGTATTGATTCATGTTTTTTAGTTGTTTTTTTGCACTTTGTTATGAATTTTATTATTTAAAGGGATAGCATACCTTTTTTTCTAGCATGAAGCAGTAAAAAGCTGGCAATAGTTTTAACCCTTCTCAATTCTGTCTTTTCTTCAGGAGCAGTGTAATTTTTTAAGCACATTTTCAGCTCTTAAAATGGTTTTGTGTGTTTACAGTGAACACTATCAAAGTTTTCAAGTATTTTTTATATTGTGGAATATACATGGTTTTTCTGCTTTTATTTCTCATTTGTTATTTTTTTTCAAAAAGAATGACCCGATTTTAAAACCTCATATCTGTGCAACCACTCTCCGCCAATATATGAAACCTGTACTACTTGAATGGGCATGGCCTAGAGTTCCAAATGATGGACAGTAGATACCACTACTAGAGCTCAAATAGACGCTAACCTCAGTCGTCTATGCAACAGAGAGCACTTAATGTTCTCCAATTTAGCGAGACTAAGTCCGTAATAACAGTGCAGCAACGTGCCTTTCGACAGTGTTTTGGGATTGATCCACAAGTGGCTAACAACATTTGAAGAACTGCGGTGTTTATGTAAGGGGAAGAGTCCAGGGTGACCACTCACTTCAGAGGAAAATGTGCAACGAATTCAAGAGACTTTTCAGTGAAGCTTGCACTAGTCCCCTCAGGTACTAGCAGACAACTTGCTATCTCTTTATACGACTGGCGTGTTGCTTTTGAGGCCATATGGATTGCAACTGGTGCAAGCTCTTTGCGTAAGTGACAGAAGAAAACTTTTCATTTTCTGTCATATGCTCTTAGATGATATGGAGGATGACAGATTATTTCTGCAGTTGATTTTTAGTGATGAAGCAAGGTTTTATCTAAGTGTTAACGTTTTGCATCACACTGTTCACATATGGGGACTTGAGAAGCACATTAACTACAGCATGAGTGAGATTCACCATCAATCAATCAGTTTTGTGCAGTTTAGTTTACAAAGATTTATGGCCCTTTCTTTTTTTGAGGGAAACCCTGTTACGGGACATTTCCATCTTGAAATGCTGAAGGACTGGATTTTCCCACAACTTAATGAAGACTCTGAAGATTTCATTTTTCAGCAAGATGGAGCACCGTCACATTAGAACAACAAAGTTTGTTGGTTTCTAAATAAATCATTGCCTCAACAGTGGATAAGTCACACGAAACCCCAAAACTTGGCATTACACTCTTGGCCCCCCAAGAGCTTCAGACCTTCCACCTTGTGACCTTTTCTTGTGGGGAGCTGTAAAACAACGTGTTAAGTTACATTACCCGCAGACTTGGATGAGCTCAAAAACAGAACCAAGGCTGCAGTAACCTCTGTGGAAGAAGACAATCTCAGATGCGTTTGGGATGAATCCAGCAATCGTCCTGATGTTATCCATGCAGAAGGTGGAGGACACAGAGCATGTATAACACGGTCAGTGAAACTTGAGGACTTACTTAATGGTTTGTAATTTATGATGTAACTAACACATTTTCATTATAAAATATAACTATTTGAAATCAGGTCATTCTTTTTGAAACACACTGTATTATCTTAATGCTGTTGTATGCATACAACATGTATGTCCTAAAGTATAACCCAATAAAGTATACAGTTGGTATCAGCCAATGATGATTTATATTATATTACCATGTGGTGCTTCAGTACTATACTGTACCGTGGATAAACACTTGAAGTAGTGATGTGATTATAAAAAAAGTATTGCAATATATAAAGGTTTGTCAAAGGAGGACTTGTATTGAGAGATAGTAGTAGAAAGGAGAAATTTGAATCTGGCTATAAAAACAGATAAAACATTGAAAATGGTAGTCAAGTAGTAAAGAGTCAGTCAACTACTGCAAACCAGCATCCACTCTCACCGATCCGTGTCTTTATTCTCTTCCTGTAAAAGATCCAGTGGAGAGGAAGGAAAGTCAAAGAGAGAGCCAGATGTTCTGGAACTTCCGTCACAAGGATCAGTGGAATAAACTCCTTCTGTAGCAACTTTTGGACCTAAAACAGATGCAGTACATAACATGTGAGCAACAGAGACTCTAGTAAAGAAATAGCAAAATATAGAAGAGGGATCCTCCTACCTCCCTCCTGTTCCCGGCTACCATCAGGCGAGTTGTAACCTTGACCAGTACTAGGTGGTGGAGAAAACAGGTTCAAAGACCCATCAGGTCCATCCATAGAGCCTCCACTGGTTCGCAACCTGCTTTCTGCAGGCTCAGGACTGCTGGATGAGGATGTTGATAAGTGCTTGGGGTGCTTTTGCATTTGCATAGCCCTGGAAACTGCAGCAAATGTTAAATGTTTAAATTATAGCTGGATACTGCATCCTCACATACAGTACAGTCATTAATCATAACATTATAGAGTGCAGTTGACAAAAAGAAATCCTGTCACTAACTCTAGAAATTGCAGCTAAAAGCACAGGGAAAAAAATCAAATACTAAATGTTTATCTGCAATGCTTTGCCTTTTTTTTTATTTTAATCAAAAGTAACTTTTATTGAGCATATAAGAAAGGATACAGTAAGATACGGATATGTTTAGTGCAACATGCACTACATTAACGGATCAGTCCAAATGACATGTATTGCATACAAAACATTAAAGATTATATAATACTTTCAATGTACTTAGGCGGTTAGCCGGTTATGTAAGGTGTCAAATTTACACAGACTGGTGTAGCCTGTTATTTAGTAGGATATGTCCAAAAGTGAGGGAGCCAGATGAAAGGTAGGAGGGAGCAACCCAAGCAGCTTATACGCTGGTCGAGGTGTCCTCAATCCATCTATCCCAGATTTTGTAAAATTTGTCTGGGCAGCCCCTATGTATATATATTATCTTTTTATACGGTAAAGTAGCATTGACTGCTCTGATCCACTGTTGTAGGGTGGGGGGGGTCCCCCTTAGCCATGTTTTGGCAATCTGTAGTCTGGCTAGGAATAACGTTTCTTGTAGCAGAGTATTTAAGTATTTTTCACTTTCAGAGAGCGAAAGGAGTCCTAACAAACATTGGCGGGGGCATAAGGTTATTGGAGATCCCATGCGGTCGTGTAGGAACTGTACCACTTGAGTCCAGAACCCGCGCATGGAGGGACAGGACCACATTAGATGAAAGAAGGGAGCTGTGCAATGTCCACAGTTCGGGCAGTTTGGGTTGTGATCGTGTTTGTATTTAGATATGCGGCTGGGGGTTAAGTATGATCTATGGAGCATATATAGATGGGAGAGACGATCAGAAAGTTTAGGAGAGACTGCTTTGCAATTGGCAAGGGCCTCCTCCCAGTCCTCATCCGTCAGGCCGCCCAGGTCTGATTCCCAGCGCAGCTTTAGCTGGTGAGCAACCGCATCAGCAACAGGTCTCATAAGATAGGTATAGAATTGGGAAATCAATTTTTTGGAGTCCCTTCCCATAATTATATCCACTGGAAGCGGGATCTCGAGGACTGGGATGAGGCTGCCGAACTGCGTGTTGAGCCCATGTCGGATTTGGAAGTAACGAAAGAGCATGCGATTTGGTAAGGCAAATTCATCTTTAAGTGCTTGGAAGGGTTTGACCATTCCATGAGCTACAACTTGTGCTAGATATATGATGCCCTTGGAAACCCAAAGTTTGCGGTCGGGAAGAGAGGTGAGTTCAGGGAGGTTAGGATTATCCCATAAGGGGGTGTGGGAATGCGGAGAGGGTGCTTGACCAATGCGCATGGCTGCATGCCAGACCTTACTATGATGTGCTAGCATTGGTCCCCCAGTGTTGGTGTGAGTTGAGTCGCGAGGGTCGCAGAAGAGAATTTGAAAAGGGTGTGAGATCTTGCCAGAGGACTGTGGGCATACCATTTGGGTATATCGGACGTTATCTGAGTGATTGATGTGAAAAAAGTGGGACAGTTGAGCTGCTATGTAGTAAATGTATAGATCGGGGAGTGCAGTGCCTCCTAGGTCAGTTGGACACTTCAAGACTTTCCATGACAATTTGTGGCGGGAGGGTCCCCATACAAAAGTATTGAGGATAGACTCCATTGCTTTAAATATGCGTTGGGGGAGGTGGACTGGGGACTGCCAGAATATATAAAGTAATTTAGGGAGGAGAATCATTTTTACGAGATTAATGCGACCCATGACCCCAAGGGGGAGCCTGGACCATACCTGCGTTTTGAGTTTAAGAATGCAGAATAGTGGTTCAATATTGAGTACTATATAATCGGTGATAGAGCGGGATATGTGTATGCCTAAGTATTTAATAACGCTTGCTCTAACTAGTGGGAGGGCGGCCAGTTCGGACGTAGGGGCACCCAGGTCTAGAGGGAGGATTTGAGATTTAGCCCAGTTTATCTGGAGCCCAGAATATGTGCCAAATGTTGTGATTACCTGCAGAGCTGCCTGAAGTGAGGGACCGGTGTCGGCTAGGTATAAAAGCATATCATCAGCATAGAGACTTATCACCTCAGTTAAGTCACCGATGCGAAGACCCTTGATATTTGGATGGGACCTAAGTGTTATCGCAAGGGGTTCGACTGCCAGGGCATATAGCATGGGTGAGATAGGACAGCCCTGTCTCGTACCGCGCGATAATGGAAAGGAGGGGGATATTCTGCCATTCACCTGAATACGTGCTGTGGGAGCATAGTAAAGTAGCTGAAGCCATTTTATAAACTTTGGGCCGAAGCCAAATCTTGTGAGGCATTCCCACAGATAGTTCCACTCTACTGAGTCGAACGCTTTAGCAGCGTCGAGACTGACCACTGCTCTACTGCCAATGTGTGTGTGCTGGGTTTGGAGATTCATATGGAGCCGCCTGAGGTTAAAGGCTGTGTTCTTATCCGGCATAAAGCCTGTCTGGTCGGGGTGTATTAGGCTGGAAATAACCTTGTTGAGACGTAGGGCTAGGATTTTAGCAAGAATTTTGACATCAAGTTGGAGAAGGGATATGGGCCTATATGATTCAGGGAGTGAGGGGTCTTTTCCTGGTTTGGGAATAAGGACTATGAGGGCTTCATTCATGGATTTTGGAAGGGTGTTGGTATCAAATATATGATTGTATAGTTTACTTAGTCTAGGAATCAGGGTGTCAGCAAATTGCTTGTAAAACTCAAGGGGTAGTCCGTCGGAGCCAGGGGCTTTGGATGTAGGAAGAAGGGACAAAGCTTCTGTAATGCATTCAACGGTTATGGGTGCTTCCAGCTGGGCAATTTGTGGTGGCGAGAGTGTAGGGAAGTCTATGGTTTGTAGGAATTCCATCAGCTCAGCTTGGGTACGGTGGGAAGTGGATGTGTATACCTTTGAGTAAAAAGACCTAAACTCCTCGGCGACCTGATCGGGGTCAGTAATTGTGGCCCCGGAGGCCGACTGAAGAGAAACTACCACTGGGGTTTTGTGTTCAAGATGTGCCATATAAGCAAGGAGCCTACCAGCTCTCTCTCCGTGTTCGTAAACACGTTGCTTGTTGAAGAAGATGCCTTGTTTGGCCTTTTCAAAGTGTAGCTGGTTTGTGAGTTTGGACTGTTTGTGCACCTGAGAGGCATTCATAGCCGAGGGGTTGTTTTGGAAAGCCTGCTCTAGAGTTTGGAGGTGTTCCTCCGCCTGACGCACAAGATGCCTGGATGTGATCTTGTGCCGGTTAATACGTGTGGAGAGAATCATGCGAGCGTGTACCTTAAAAGCCTCCCATGTGGACCCAGTCAGAGCAGTGCCATCGTTCGTGCGGAAGAAGTGCTCCCACTCGCGCTGGAGATCGTCCAATCCAGGGAGGATGGTTAGCCAAAACGGGTTTAGTCTCCAGACCCGAGTGGTGGAAGGAGACGGCATCTGCAGCTTGATCCAATAGGGAGAGTGGTCAGATAACACCCTGGCATCAAATCCCGCATCTGTCAGGTGAAGGAGGAGGGAGGGGGTAAGGAAAGTGTAGTCTATGCGGGACATTGATGATTTAGAGGGGGTAAAACATGAGAAGCGTTGTTGTGTAGGGTGTAGGTGCCTCCAAGTGTCTGTAAGGGCGAACTCTCTGAGAAATTTCCCGAACCTGGTGACGTGAGTGATAGGAGGCATAGGATTAGCTAGACTAATCCTGTCAAGATGCGGGGTTATAACTGCATTGAAGTCCCCTGTCCATATTGCGGGGACTGAAGGGTACTGAGCCATGAAATCTACGCCCATCTGTAGTATTGTAAACTGGAATGGGGGAGGGATGTAGAAGGCCAGGAGCAGAAATTCCAACCCCCCCACAGTAACATGCAAAAACAGTGAGCGACCCTGCGGGTCAGACTGCAGGTGATGGAGCTGAAATTGCACTGTCTTAACAACCAGGATTGCAATTCCGCGGGAGTTAGAGGTGTGGGGGGCCTGGTACATCCAGCCCACCCACGGTTTTTTGAGGCACATTTGTTTCTGGCCTGCGAGGTGAGTTTTAACAAGGATTGAAATCTCCGCTCTCTGCGATTTTAAGTGTGAAAGAACCGCAGTCCGTTTGGCTCCATCACCTAGTCCCCGGACATTCCAGGTCAATATTTTAAGCGTGGCCATATATTGTAGTGAAGACAGGGAAATGCAGCCTGATCCCCAAGAGGTTGCAGAAGATGCACAGCGTAGCAAGCCTCAAAAAACAGTAATAATAACTAGTCATATATATTAGAGTGTGGAGCACCTCTGGAGCGCAGTTAGCAGCAGAGGGGCCCCACGTCTGTATCCATGAAGCCGCCGCATGCCGGTGACCATCTCCCCCCGCCCGTGGGCATGGGGAGGGGGCCACATTAAACATTACCAACCTCAACCACAAGAAATTTTCAGGAGTATACATGTCATTTATCAATGTGGACTTAACTTTAAACGGATGAGAAAAAATTAAAACATAGAAATGAACAAAATAAAACAAAACTGGGTCTGCATATACACTGATCCAGCAGGGCAGACTTGACTCACTGCTCTCCCACGAAACTAGGGAGGCAGAGGCTGGACAGGGAAACATTCGTAGGGGGGTGAAAAACACTGGTGGCGGGTGTACCACAGTCTTGGTGCGACCAACGAGGTCGGGAGGGGGCGAACAAACTGAAGAGTGCATGGTGGTGCGGGGGGTGCCGTCCAGCTCTCGGGTGTCGGGTGCATGTGCACCGCTCGAGACCATCAGGTTGAGCTCAATAGGGGATGGGACAAAAAACTGGCAATGTATTTCCAGGAGTAGCAATAGGGGGGTTCATGCCAATAACGAGCTTGTGGGATAATGCAGATTGTTACTCACAGTTCCAGGAGATAACAGGATGCGGCAGGAGTACAACGTGAGAGGAATGTACAGCGCCATGTCCGGGTACAAATAGCCAGTAGATTTGGTGCAGATCACTAGGGGTTGCTTAAGCCGGGTCCGTGTCGGGTTCACCTTGATGCTCCAGCCAGGAGATAACAGCTTGAGGGTCTTCAAAAAATTGGGCTTTTCCTTCATGTATCACGCGGAGGCGCGCAGGGAAGAGCATCGCATATTTAATGTGGTGTATGCGGAGTTGACGTTTCGCCTCGGTAAAGCGCGCCCTTTTCTTCTGTACCTCGGCAGAAAAATCCGGGTATACCGCCACCGTGACATTTCCTAGAGGGATGTTGCCTCTTTCCCGGGTGAGCCGAAGTACTGCGTCCCGGTCTCGATAGTTCAGTAGCTTAGCTATAAAGGTTCTCGGTGGGGCTCCTACAGGTGGAGGCCTTGCCGCCAGGCGGTGGGCTCGCTCGACCACAAATGTGGAGGAGAAGGCCTCCCTACCGAAGGTTTTGATGAGGAGATTTTCCAGGAAAGTAGGGGGGTCAGTGCCTTCGGACTTTTCTGGTAACCCCACAAAACGGAGGTTGCACCTCCTGAGACGGTTCTCCATTTCGTCTTGTTTAGAGAGAACCATACTCAGCTGATGCTGCATTTGCTCAGTGGAGATTTGAAGGGGGTGTATGTCGTCCTCCACGTGTCCCACCCGGCGCTCCGTTTCAGATACACGGTCCCGCAGTTTCTGAACATCTTGCCGGATTAAGGAGATATCAATTTTCACCTCCTCAATTCTAGAGGTGAGTGTAGACTGGCAGAGAGCGATAGCTTCCAGGACCTTGGCGGTGTCGCTGGATGTGTGTTCGTCGGGAGCAGGGGATTGAGCTGCGCCATCTTCCTCCCCCGGGTCCCGCTCGTCGTGGCGGTATTGAGCCAGCCTGGCCGCAGCGCCGGTTCTTTTTGGAGGAGACATGCCCGAGTATGGTTAGGTGAGCAGGGCAGAAGGATTGAGTCGTTCGTGGAGGGTATATCCCTACAGGATCAGTAAATAGGATAAGTCCCGAGCGGAGCTCTCACAGCACACGTCTCACTCCATGCAGCTCCAGACCACGCCCCCCAATGCTTTGCCTTTTAATAAATTATTTATTTGCTTGCAATGTGACTTTGAATTTGCCAGAAAATGTGACAGGAAGAATCAATTCAATAGTAGAGCCCTAGTTCCCTTTCTCTATTGCAATGTCATAGTTCTTTCCTCTTCTAGGAGTGTCTAATCTCTGTGCTG